>NC_060247.1:10276252-10645656 GCF_921293095.1 Ischnura elegans | reverse complement strand
GATTATAACGGAACAAGGCGGTCGACTCGTGCCAAAACACTGTCCTCCATTGTGACGTTGGCTGCATTCGAAAGAAACACAGAAAGAGGCATATTTGGCAACGAGCGACTGACTCTGGCAGGGGTGCCACACAAAAAAAAAGAAACTCAACTCGCCTGAAATAACGCTGACGGCGTATGCTGAATAACAATCACAAATAAACGTTCTCGTTTCTACATCGTGCTCGTGAGTTGCGACAGAAATATGAAGGAATTCACTTCAATACGTCAATACGAGAACAATGCTAACTAGGCTCTCAGAAATGCGTCCCCTAATATAGTTATCATTGTAAATAAAGTCAGCTTTTATCATACAAATATTTGGTCATAGAAAAATATTTTAAATAAAGTTCAATCAATCTAAACTTGACCAAGTCTATTTAAAGAAATAGACTACAAAACAGAGAGATTTAAAATGTCATTCTTCCCTCGTGCCATTAAGGATAGCAACGTTGTCTCAATTGATAGGATTAATGGCGTCGCTCGCTAGGATCACTCACTGCATGTTTTTTTCATAGTTCTAACCTTGCATGTATTTTCTCTAGCAATAACTAACCATTAGCAAGTTTTTAAAAAATGAATATGCATGTACATTTTGCTAGTATGCGTAAAATTTCTATGACCGAGCGGTATGCATGTGGCGGTCCTCTTGCATGCTACATGTTGGTGATTTGTCACCCCCTGCCAAACACCCTAGAGGTGGCTCGCAGGGTATTATGTAGATGTAGATGTCATATGGACTCGTGATGATGCACATGAGTTACCGTATCATAATAAACCGTAAGTGATAAATAGTTGCATCTGCGATTTATCCGACTAGGATGAGGTGCAAATATTACATAAGGACGATTTCGCAATAGGACGCGGTAGAATTGAGAGACCATACGATTGACGGACAAATATATTTGTGCAGCTGGAAGTTCCCATCCTCTCGTCTCTTGTTGGAAGATTAGCTACAAGAGATAGTGGCGGGAGAAGCAGGGAAGCTTATCCTACTTCGAGAGCGAAAACAGCGCATTCGCAAATGTTTGGGAGCGTTCGGGGAAGTCCCAGATCGGGAAGGTTACCTTTCGGCTGTAATGGCCCGTTCATCCGAATGCCTTCAAGTCGCACTTGGCTCAACCGTTCCATAAATAATCGTGGCAAACATGGAGGTTATTTATTCATACGTCGCGTGTCGACATTCTCGTGAGAAATATCCCGCAGCGCGTCTAAGTAAGCCCTCGCTTTTCGACAACAGCCCTGCAAGCGGTTTGTGCTCACCGATCATGTCACAACAACGAAAGACGCGGAATAATTAAATGCCACGGCGAATGAGAGATGCCACGTGGCCTCGCAACGGATTCACCATAAGCACAACATTTCGTAACCATGACTACATAACTAATCATCCCTTAATCGGATTCAAATGGAAGCGAGCAATTTACAACTGGAAAATAATAGCGGGCTAAAAGCATTCACTTAAAAGCTTTAACATGAGAAGTAATATATTAGTAGACTTTTCCTTGGAGCACAGGTCTCTATTAATAAGGAAACAAATTAAATTTAGACACATATTATGCACAAAAATGCAACATGCCAGTAAATTTAATAATAATGATCTCAAAATGTTGACACTCACAATTCATACAAAGAGTTATCTACGTTGGCCTTGAACGATTTTTATGTAAAATAAAAAAGAGACGCATACTCCAATAATACTCTATAAATATAATATCTCATTCTACTAAAGTAACAAATACAGTAAGTCTTAATAAAGTTTGTCTACCCTTAATCAGGAATAAATAAAATAATATCAGGAAGTTCCTCATATGATGCAAGAACGAAATTCATCTACGAGGTACCGAGAAAGCCCCCACCAGCGTGTGAGGCGATGCTCCTCAAAATAAATTCATCTTAAACAATGCCTGAAAGTACTATTTTACAACATGTACCTCTTTTCCCAATAGGAGAACGACAATTGATTTTCACACGAAAATGTACACAATGAAGGTTGTGGGGATCAACGGATGTTTGGCAGACACCGCACCAGGATTGAAAAAAAATATAAAACCGGAGAGGATCAAGATGCTGCATGCAGTTAAGATAGCGCCGGTTATGGGGGTTGGGAATCCAACGATAGCGCAGAGAACAAAGAGTTAGCAATAACAGCGTTTACGTTGCATCTGAGAGTGTGTAATATTAAAACGAAAGCAAAACATCCGAGTCCTGATAAACAGAATTCCCCAGGAGATGAACGACTCATCCAAAAACAGAAAATTAATTATTCTTGGATGGCGTGGGATGAAGAAAACATAAAACGAATGAAAGAGATCAGCTTTCTCTCACACTTCCAAGAGATATTCTCCGGAATAGGCCATTAACGTATTTAGATAAAGCAGATGAACATCATTCCACGGTACCCGTATTAGGTCTTTGGCTGGCTTTCTCAAAACTGGCCAATAGTGAGTGCTAATGTATTTAAAATAGATGTGAACGACTAACCTTCTGCAAAAATAAATTTAGCTCAAAACAAAAGTTATGAACACATTTTCCTTCTGAATAAAATAGTATAAGACATGAGCAAGTAAGCTCTCTTTCATCACGCCACTGAGCAGTCATTTGTGATGTGATTAACCCACTGTGGTAAAGTTATAAATCAAGTGTATTTAAATTTATGAGATAAGTGATTAGAACAAATTACCCTCAGGTACATAATCAATTTTGAATCCCTACGATTTTACAGCTGATAGTAGTTTAAAACCATGACCTACGATTATCTCCACACGTCAAAAAGCATCAATGTCCACTTTCTAATTCGTTAGGTGCTTAGCAGGTTTTTCCACCGACGGCCGAGGTTATCGAGTACATTCCCGATTATCAAGCCAAGATACGTAGGCAGGTTTTCTGGAAATTGCCGAAAAAAGAAAGATAAGGAACACAGTTGACGCTACTAAGAAAAAAGTCTGGTATAGTTTGCGATAAGATTGATTTGGCTGAATTCCCATTCACTTGATTAATAGCTTAAACCACTTAAAACATGTTTATGCACTTCATTTTCATTCGTGATAACTGATTTACATATATTATTCCTATCGTATCTTTCGCTGAATACTAAACAAGGTAGGATACCAGCTTTTTCTAATGAGTAAGCTTTACAAGTTTTTTCGTACCACGGATTTGTTCCGATAAGCTGACTGAAGAAATGCAATATAGAAGGGAGCTTACAACGCACAAATCATGGTCAGGGTTATTATATACTCTATGGCTAATATCATCGCCTATTCATAGTTACATCGACGGAAACGAATCTCTGTCAGACCGTAGATTGAAAATTAGTCTAAACCTTTTAGATGAATTCAAGGACAGTGTCTTCTCTGACGAAGTTGAAAATGTCTTACGAACGCCAACATACTACGGTAGATGAGATCATGTAAATAAAATAAGAGATATAGACTGCAGAACAGAATGTCTTTTTTCCAGGATCAATAAGATACTATAACGAGAGATTATAACGGCATCGTTAGAACTAACAAATAGATTAGATGATTAGTTTAAAGTATACCGGGACTAGCCGCGGTGATAACTTTTACGGGAGTCACCCGCATCCCTGTCAAGGCGAATAATTTTTTTTCTCTGTGGATCTTTCGCAAGATTAGATGATTTTGTAGTGTAGCCTAATACCTTATTTTTACCTTAATACCCGTCTCTGAATTTTATTATTATTTCTAACGGCATGTGGTAGTATAACTTTTAAGTATGCGTAACGTTTTTTGGACGGAGTGGTGTGCATGTGGGAATCCAATTGCATGCTGCATGCTGGTGATTGATCACCCCCTGCCAAACACCCTAGAGGTGCCCCGCAGGGTATTATGTAAATGAAAATGAATTCCAAACCGGCGCCAGAGGTTCGCCAGCACGAAGGGCGACTGTGGTTGTGCATATCGAGAGATCAGTGCACCAGCCTGTCGCTCGTATCTGGCACATGCTAGAAAGTAAGGCTATAAATGACTTGGGGCCGTAAGTACATTAGAGTCGATGAAAGCAACACGAGGCTGGTGAATGCGGTTCATGGAGTCATCGATCTTTGCGCTACTTATCGGACAGACACTCGTCGAGGTCGCAGCAAATATGAATTTCTAATCTACAGACATAGACACGAGCGAACAACGGCCAATGCCCCGTAGTTTAGTCCATCTCACACTTACTTCGGATTGGATCGCATTCACCGTTCGCATAATGACGAGGTCCATCATGTTTACCAGCAACACACTAATGACCACTAGAAGCCCTTCTTCAAATTAACTAAAAACATGGATTTGGACTGATATAGGATAGTCCATTTAATTACAGCACTGTCCTAAATGTAAGCATGACGAAAACTGTCACTCTGGGGTGAAACACAGGCTAGTAATCGGTGAAAGCGACAGCATAACTTCAATTCCCACGACGAATTAACAACAACAGAACGCATGCGGTTAAACAATCAAAGTTATAATTTACCAAACGAGTGGAAAGTTGGGTTTAGAGACATTCGAGAGCGATTTTCGTTGCTTCGAAAGGACATCTTTAATCAGCTGATTCAAGCGGCTTTAGATGACGCCTCCCCGCCTTCCTCGACAAACGCGGCAACACTGGAAAGCTACGCATGGCAACGCCAGATGACGCTGTTTTTCTGCCTCCCCCCCCCCCTCTTTCTTCTCCCTGTTGTCGACGGCCCTGGTCTCTCTCTCCCCCTCACACACCTTCCCCTACTTCCCCCGCCCCCCGCGAGGCAGCAACTTCCCCTCCCGCCCCGCTCTAAACCGGTCGACCAACATTCCACGGCGTCTTGTCGAGAGAAGGCCACCAACCAAATGAACGGAGCAAGTGGTACGCGAACCCGCCGAGCCGCGGCGCTGCTCTCCCTCAAAGGAACTCCCGGGCGTGACGTCAGCGGAACGCGACGCACCGCGTCGCGGACAGATTACGTCGACCATGATGGATTTCATGAAAACTTTCTCGTCTCGTTACGTCACACACGGCGGCGTAGAGACACTAAGGTGCACTGCAAGGCTGAGCGAGAAACCGAGCTGCTATTAGCTGACTTTGTGAGTCACGGACGAGGAAGTGAGAAATGTGTAACATTGTCCAGACGACGCCTATCGCAAAATCACAGATAACTTTCGGCGTTGACCGCACTTCCGCGATCAGGCGATCACAAAGCACTTCCTTGCAAGATAAACAGATTAAAATGATAGCGATTACCCATTATCTCGTATTAGTTTTCTCACACTCATAATACGGAAGAGAAAACGTATGATAAGAGGATTTCCTTCTTTTTTGATGCTTAACTTTTACACCAAGAAATTAACCTCACCCCGAAAAATAAATATTGACACGCAAAAAGACGATAAACCATAAAAGAGGCCTGAGTAACAAATACAGGAGTTTGAAAGCATCACTGAATGAGCAAGAGGAGTAGAAGCAAGTACATAGATCGATAAAAAAAGACAAGAAATGTCAAAATATAGCAAACAAACAAAGCCAATTCTATTCCTTAGCAAAGTAATAACAGGATCGGACTCAAAAAAAAAGTCAGACAAAACGGCTCCACCGTCAAGATATGCCACAGTCCCTACAGCCGGTGGAATGGGGTTACCAACAACAACAGCTCAGCAAATTGATCGAAATAGCAATGACCGCCATTAATCAAACACAATCGCTCACGCACAGAATTGACAGCACGAGAGCGGTGCACAAACGCGTGAGTGAGGTCAAAAAAATAACCTCTAATTCGATGCAATCGCAAGTCACGAAACTCATTGACCAGTAAATCATCGGCGCACACTTCCCGCAGACAAGAAATGATCCGCAAAACGATGAGCAATTTTGCAGCAGGCGGTCCGAACGGCACAACACTTCCCACGGCCTATCAGCAGCTTTTTTTTTAGTTCGCACGGGGGGTGGGGGGGTCTCGGAATTCAGACGTCTAGGGGTAAGCTAACGGCCCGTCCTTTCCAAAAAAAAGTAGGAGACTCTCGGCCTGAGGGGCTAGACAGGATTTAACGGGGGAAAGAGTGTGAGCATCCCATCCCTCCTGGGCGACCAGCAGGTGGGAAAAAATGGGCTGGTTTTCAAACCTCCGGAAAGCACAGCCAGCTGTATGCGTTTCTCCCACAACTGCAGTAATGTTGAACACTTGTAAAAGATTTGTTATTACGATAAGATTTCTAAACCGGTAAATTTTGTCCTAGTTTGCTCACGGTGATGACAATTGAAACATTTCATTAGCTACAATTTAAAGCCGAATTTAATTCTTCTTCCGTAATTCAATTAAATGTAACAATAATACGTGTATGTCCAGTAATTAAAATTTACCATCATTACTAATGATGTTTCCGGTAAACTTACATAATCTTCAGCACAAAAACATTCGCGGTGTTGCTCGTCAATTTTAATACCCTTCGTGTCGATGCTAATTCCCAGATGAGTTCTCCAGTAAAGGAGAGGAAAGGTTGATGATCTTGCTGATCTTGACGTGGGTGGCTCCAAAAGCCATAAATATTCACACATTCTCTTTTTTGTTGCATTTTTCACTTCATCAATTAAAGCGCAACTACACCAATTATTGTGTAGATTTTATTTTGTTCATCGTTCGGAATACACGATTGCTGGCAACTTAAATATCGCTAACAGATCGATATACGATGGCAGAAGGAAGCAACAAGAACACAGGATGTTTGTTGCAGAGAAGTTCCTACGATCCTAATTCTACGCGGGAACTAGCGAGTCTCTTTTTCCCAACATCCATTCCCCGCTCATCTCATTCTTCCTTCCACTCCTCAGCCTCCAAAAGTGAGCTGGGCCACCCGCCATCAACATAGCGGGTTGCCCTGCCAACGAGAGGATGGGAAGGAAGCTGCGGTGGAAAGGTACGAAAAGAGAAGAAGATGGAAGTTGTTTAAAAAAAAAGTCGTCAGCTTTCCACACTCCCTCCGTTCCTCGCACGAAAACCTGACCAGTCCAGTCGCAAATGGACCCACCTTACCATTTTCAAAAACCCGGCCCACACCCTTGGCCCACCTGCCGAGACCATTCGGCGGTCCACACCCTCCCCCAGGCCTCCGAGCAAGATGAATATGAAGGGGAAAAAAACCGTTTTATTTTTCGAAAAGTCCAAAGGAATGACGGTGACATGCCTTGGAGAACCTCGCGGGGCGCGGCGGAACGAAGCTGTGAAACAGGTTCTACGGCATCGCGACCACGCACGCAGCCTACAGTTGGGCAAAGGGAAGGGATGGGCCACAAGTCCAACCTAAGCACCAGAATGAATACTTAATTTATATCGAAACGAATACTCGGGTACTCACATGA
Source organism: Ischnura elegans (assembly GCF_921293095.1). Taxonomy (NCBI): domain Eukaryota; kingdom Metazoa; phylum Arthropoda; class Insecta; order Odonata; family Coenagrionidae; genus Ischnura; species Ischnura elegans. Next base: position 10,638,283 of record NC_060247.1, on the reverse strand, counting down.
TTAAATGATTGTTTAACAAATAAATGATCAATTTAGCACTCCAATGATTGAGGGAGTACTCGTATGAATACAAAACATACAATATACCAATACCACGAATAAAATTACCATTGAAATATGGTACTCAAGAGTCAGCTGCGAACCTGAAATGAATAAACGGGAGTGTGCCCACTCGATGAATAAAAGAAATTATAACCTGATCGCTGTGGTATACGTCGGGAAAATCTCCTGAGAAATATGAGTACATTTGAATAGCCCTGGCACGTATGAAGTAGTATGCATACGGTATGTGAAAACATCTCGGCTTCTCGCAGAAGAATCTGCCCTACGGTGACTGCTTATGATACATTCGCTTTGTTAATCGGATTACATTAGGTTACGTTTATTCGCTGAATTTTAGTTACGTACAGCGGCTGGGCAAGTTAACGGCTATATAATAATAATAACGGCTAATAGTTTCCCAGAAATCTTCCTTTAGATTCCCCGTGAAGCAAATTTCTGGCTGCTTATGCGTATATGGTGGAAATGAACAGAGGGAATGAAAAAAATAATACGGCATAATAAAGCAGGACGAGCGAGTCTTTTACGAAGCGCCTCACACAAAACGAGAAAATCCGCGTCGTGGCTCGCGTGTGAACGAAAAGCAGCAACGGGGAAACGAGCAGGTCACACAATCGCCTCGCAGGAATTTCCTCTCGCGTCGGTACCTACACAAAACCAGTCCTGAACGCTGCCGGCGTGGCTCTGAATAGGATAACACCGCAAAAAAAACCTGATCTTTAGAGAGCATCACCCCATTGTCCCAGGGCCTTGAGCAGGGAAAAAACATAACTACGCTCAAAATCCACCGCTTTATCCAGCATAATAAATAACACAGAAACCACGGGGTATCAAAAGGGAGAACCTGCTTCTTGGTTAACAATGCGAGGCATGAACACAGAAAAACCGTGGGCATTTCATCAATCTGACTTCACAGGGTTCTCATTCACGCTACTGTGCGAATAACAGCTGAGTACTATGTCAGGGATGGTAGGAAACACTCGAAACGAAAGGGGCAAAATTAAAAACCTTCCGAATCCATAGATTAAGTATTAAAATAACCATATTTAGACACTGCCTAAGAACTAAATAATGAACCTATAATACATTTAACACGCGACACCTTAATTGTCGCTAAATCGATGGAAAAATACGTGCTTGCGGATGGAAAAAAAATCAAAATAACAAAGGTTGAAGCATTCGAATGTAGAGAAATAAGTTTCCTAATCTGATAAAAAATAGATATACAAAATATTTGGTACGCGTCACTTTAATCGCGGCGAAAACCTTCATCGCGGTCTGCACCTGGCGAAAAATTACAGCGAATAAAACGCGGAAACAAGACGTGCGAAACATCTGCGGCTACCCAGAAGAAATTCCTCCAATAGGGACTGCGGCGCGAAATGGGTACGGTTCAACGTGGACTTGCCAAGCCGGCTAACAAAAAAAGAGGTACGCCAGCACCTCAAGTAAGTCATGTCGATCACCGTGACTCGCTCGCAAGCAAGTGGAGCGGAACCTGAAGATGGCAAAACATGCGAAGGATGATGATCTTCGCAGTTCGCATATCCACAACGTCCGCAACGAGACATGAGCAAACCACGCCGGAACTGCAAAGAAGCTGACTCAAGGACGAAAAAAAGGACCACTCAGCTAATTACACGATAAAGGTGTAGACTCCGTACCTCACTTCCTGTCCACGGGGACGAAAAATACAGGAGAGGAAGCGACAAAGGTGAGCGCGAGTGGCATACCCCTTGGCTCATTAGATAGGTCTGGCTCGCGAAGCAAGGCCACAACACGTTAAATCGTTAACATCAACGCTCGTCACCCGCTACATTCTAATCACGTTAGCGTCTTCACTCTAAACACTAGCGACTCTCTCAACACGGCACAAGGCATCGAGCCACTGAAAAATGAGTACAAAAAGTTATTGAGCACACATCGATGACACTCTTCAAGTATAACACCTGCACGGTTATAAAATCAAGAATATAAATTCAATGGTTTCCGGCTCAACTTTGTGGAAATTAATACACGAAAATGAAAAGGAGACTTCGTTGCTTTCCACAGATTTATTTCGTCCGTACGAAATAAATCTGTGGAAAGCAATCAAGAACATAGTCTCTCTAATATTTCACAAGCCAATTATTACAGCTTCAGTAGTCGTGATCTTCGACAAAAACCTCCAAGGAGAAGAGCTAGACTTACCGATTTCTAAAAACTTATCAGCACACATCTACAGGAAATCAACCACCACTCCAATACAATTGCTATATTACACGCATTCGTCCCTATTCACTAAGATATAACAGCCCTCGCTTCTCACGGTGTAGGGAAGAATGGGTGAAATAGTAAGGACAGAGATAATTTTTGACATTGAAAAAAGAGTAACCACTGTTATCTTTCGCGGGTTACAACTAAAGTTCCCGTCACACAGTAAATAGAGATATTGAAACTGCAAAACTGCCTAAGAAGATACACTCAGTTTTCAATGAACCGTGCCATAACCACTACTATTTACAGTTTTGAGATATGAATACGATGGCTATAAAACTGCCTACGGAATGATGATAAACAATGAAGTTCAAGAGGGCTATCATCTTCCTTACCCGAACGAAAGAGCGTGAAAAATTTTGGCCTGAATTCGTTGAATACGCGCCTTCGAATAATCTGGGAAGGGATGGGGGGAGTCGTAAACATCTTGGCTCCGCCATTAATTTCGGATTGAAAAGCGAGCGAGATTTATTTTTATTTTTGGCAAACTCTCCTTCAACATAGCTGTCGAGGAGGGGGGCGATGGAGGGATATGTTGGAAGAGAAAAAAAAGACAAAAAAAACTATGCCGGATGCGGGCAAGGTCTCCGACCAGTATTTGGGGAGGGGGCCAAAAAAAAATAAAAAATGTATAAAAAAACACCACCACCCTCTCTCTCTCCCTCCCCCTCTTCGTTCCGTTGTCCCTCACCCCCTCATATCCCTCCCTCCACCCCTAACCCACACTTTCGTATGGAACTGCCCGGCTTAACAGATCAATATCTGCTGACGGCGGCAACGACGCGCCACCAAATAGACACGAAAGGCTCCTGAGACAACACCACCACTGCGAACGGCAAAAACACGATGTCTGAATAGCGAAAATACGCCTTAGATGCACGAATTCATGACCATAATTACTATAAGGAGAAACGAAATACTTATGTACTATTTACTACTTTTCTAAACCGTAAACTGGGAAGACTGGTGTCAACACGCTGTAAAATTTTTATACACTACTGTGAATCGCAACCGGTCGCCTTCATAATTAAAAGAAGAGAATGTGAAATTTTTCAATTTTGTTAGCGTATCAGAGGATGTAACATCTCATCCTTTCCTTTTCTCATCATAGTTTTCCTCATCTCCATCGCATATTACCTAAACTTGCATCTTCTAATTCGATTCCTGTTTTTGTACATGATACGTCCCGTTGAAAGCTCACACGCAAATATGCATGGACGCATACAGGTCGATGTATAGTGCGGATGAGGCCTTGAAAAGCACAAGGAACGAGAAGAGGAAACGATTCGACGCGAAACTGACTGAATTGCGTGCTCCGAACGCGTGGTGTCGGCTATGGCAATGATGATGGCCGTATAAGATGGGTGCAATGTACTTTAGAAAAAGCCAAGTGGAAAGGAGCGCTTTCAGCTAAGCACCTTACAACACAAGTGAACGCAGTGCGAAGGACACCGGCTCCATTAAGTTCTCAGATAACTGCGAAAACAGCTGATTATAGTATAAACCGAGAAACTCGCCGTGATGTCACAAACACGAACAACTCGCTCACTCGAGGCAAGCCACTAATCTGCTTCTGGCACACACACTTACGGTAATTGATAGAGCGGCAGTCTCAACGCAATCGGAAATAGTGCCTCACGTAATTATAATCATGAGATACTCCGTAGTGGAAAAGACATTGGCGCAAATAACCCAACCCAAGGATCACCCAGCCCCAATACGTCGTAATACTTTGTTTAATCAATAACAGCCATATGGAAATAGAGCCCTTTACACTAATGATAAACCTAATAATACCTTTTCAAGGTCTACTGAGCTACAAAATAATTGATCCGAATCAACGGAATAGATCTTGGCTTAGATTTCTTTAAACCCAAAAATAAAGGTAAATAACTAAAGAAACTTTTACGAAGCAACTTCAATACTTCATATGGGTACATAATAGACTAAATCACTGATCGAGAGCAGCAAAAGATCCAACAGCCCTTCCTATCGAGCGCGAAAGACGATTGATATGAAAAGTGCGCATGAAAACTAAAAATTGTATGAGTCGACCACCAAACAAACAAAATTCTTGTTATCTCAGCAAAAATATGACATGTTATTTAATGATCTGAATACTTATTTTCAAGCAGTGGTATTTCAGGCCATATCCAACAGCGCCATTCCTTACTTGAAGCCTGCTTCTGTAATGGTTTATCAGCTTTAAGAGTAGACGCAAGTTAAAGTTCCCTAACGATTACATCACAAAAGTTGACTTTATATGATAATAAAGTTATTTAACGAACAAAAATGAGGAATTTGTCTCGACGTAGTAAGGAAAACTGCATGCTACTACCAAATAATTACAATAGTAGAAGTATCCGAATGAGGTAAAGAATATGAATTAATGAATACGAACTACTTTATGAAATAAATGCTCTTCGGTTCGTTGAATTGTTTCATCGTGGCATATTTAGCCAAAAGCATATTGACTCTATTTGTTGCACGACATGCTAGTGTCTACCAACTGCATGGAGCCTCATAAGTTAGTCTTATTATGACCAATGACTTAAAAGAAGAACTCTCACTAAAAAAAGGCTAAATTTATGTTCCTAATAGGCCAGCTAATACTTGTGCCACATGTCAATAAGCTTTCTACGTGGCTTATATTCCGTTAAAAATTAATTCACCGGAGCCGTATCGATTCATCCGCATATGAGTCCAAGAGAGAGACAACGAAACAAAAAGAATGCCTAAAAAATAAAGTCTTGAGTGACATTTTATGCTAAATATAACTTGTTTGACATAAGCCTTTAAGGAATCACGGCCGAATATGACTTGCAGACGTTCAAACTGGCAAAATATACAGGAACATCGCTCAAATAAAGTCACTGTTATCCTAATGCCAGACTGCTTTGTTTACCTCATTAAGGACCTCGATGTCTGAGACTAAATCTTGGAATAACTACCATAACACCCATCGCAAATTCTAAGAAATTATAATTATCGCACTAAATAATTGCGAGAATACGTCCTCAGGCAAGTAGCCACACATCACATCTCCGCTATCTTCAAAACACATTTTCTTCCGACAAACAATAGCAGATTAGATACAAAAGAAATAAGAAAGCGTTTTCATCTTACATTTGAATAAGTTATCACTGTAGGAGTTGAGCATGTATACTGATGATATGATATGTAAATCTTCCACAAAAAGCTGTAGTAATGAAAACGACGACAGGCCATTCGTAACGTTGATTTGACTAAACTCGGCTGTGAATGATATTTCCGGCAGTTATCTTAAACGTAATCGGATGCCAATATGAAAGACTAAACGACTTTATAATCGGACGAGAACCTATTCAGATACAAGGCGGGAGCCAAGCAGAGCGCACTAGAAGGGATATTCTACAGATCCTGTAACCCACTTATGACTGACTGCACACGTGCCCGAGGACATGGATGGCATTTACGACAAGCGCAGTGAGAGAATTGGGCTCCCACCCGTGACACAGGTTTAAGCAATTAAATTCTTTAATGAAACTTACTGGACGGCTTAAAGGAGGTCGCGGTGTCGAAGGAAGGCGCCCTTATCGGGAGCTTCTCCTTGTACGACCTCTCGGGGAACGGGACAGCGAGGGACACGGCGGTGGGCAGGGATTCCCCGCGGGTGAGGGGAGGCCGCTGACCCTGTCCGCCCCCGTCGGGATCCGCCATCATCCTCTTGGGCGCCGAAGCACCCCCCACGTCACCGTTGGCGTGGTGCCCATGGTGCCCGCCTCCGTTGTGGTGGTGGTGCGGGTGGTGGTCGTCCTCCTCCGAAGACTGAGGCCTCTTCATCCCAGCCATCGAAGCAGGCGCCATCGACGGCCTGCCGCTGTTTCCACCGTGGGAGGCCGGGTGATGTTGCTGCTGCTGCTGCAGGTGGGCAGCCGCAGCGGCCGCGGCCATGTGCCCGGGGATCCTGACCCTGATGGGGGCGGACGACTGCTGTTGGGACTCGTGGTGATCGTCCTGGGGGCGGTGCGAGGACATCCCCCTGGACGACTGCCCCTGCTGCTGCTGTTGCGGAGGCGGAGGAGGCGGGGGGGCGTATTCCGACCCCAGGAGACCCACCACCGCCGCCCTAGACCTCGCGTCGTGGTGCAGCTGGGCGTAGGACACCCCGTGGGGCGGCGGCGGGGGCGGTGGCGGGGGAGCCCGGGACACGCCGCCGTGCGCCGCCGGGGGCATGCCGGAGACGGCCGAGGAGGAGGCGGCGTCGACCATGCTGCCCCCGTTCTGGGCCTCGTGTGGGTTGCGGTGCATTGGGGGCTTGGATCCGCCGCCGCCGCCCTGCGGGTGGCCCACGATGCCGGCGGACATGCCGCCGGACGACCCGCCTCCGCTCCCTCCCCTCGTCTCGTGCTGGAAGCCGTGGGCCCGCTTCATCTGCCGCGCCGTCTCCAACACGATCTCTATCCTGTCCGCGCCCTCGTAGTTGACGCATCCGCGGCACACGGCCTCGCTGAAGTCGTGGAGCATGGCCCAAGGCATGCGGGGCAGGTCGCACAAGTAGCAGTGCTGCCGCTTCCCCAATTGCATTCCGACCGACATTTTGACCATGGAAGATGATCGAGGTTTGGCCAGGAAAATTAACTTTTCCGCCACCGACACACGGTCTCTCGACAGGTTGAGAATAACTTCCTACCCTTTGTGAACAAGAACTAGGAACCGTCGGATCCTCATCCAACTCCCCGCTGCTTCAGGGAGTCTCCAAGGTAACGAAGCTTCGCTCTGTTGCTCCTCAACACATCTCTTCCTCATCCAAGAGTTCACAACCACTCTCACTGTGACAACAACAAATCCTTGCTGGTTTCAGTAGGCTATGAACAAGGTTGAAATATTACTGCAACGAACGTCCACCGGCGCATCGAATACGTACAATACGAGCTTATCCTTCTCTCCCAAGGGGAGCCGACAACCAAAAGAAGAGAATAAGTATGACGAAGAACAAAACCAGATCAAACTCCCGTCCTCCGTAAAACAACAGAATCCTTCATTCGGCGCACATTGATGCCTGAATACCAGAGGGATGGAGGTGTAATAAGAAAGGGACGGAAAGAAACGGTGTTAGCAAAAACCAACCAGTGAGCATCCACGTACAAAACGGTCACAAACAACACAACGCGCCTTCGCGCTCCACACCGGACTGTCGTGTTTCGTCCCTCCGTCGTCTTCCTGCACCAACTGAAAGTAGGGGTGGAAGGTAGGGGAGGTTCCCTGCTACGAATAGGGGCGGGCAACTTCCCCTCGTCTGCCTCAGGTCGCCTCCCCTCCCGCCACACCACAGCAACATCCCTCCCCTCCAACCCCCTTCCCAAATCCCCAACAGCCCTTCCCCTCCTCCACATCGGCCCCATTTCTGTTATTCTCTCCCTCCCCTCCACACCACTTCCCCTCCCCCCGGGGGCTCGCCGTACCGCAACAACACGCGCAGGGATCGGAGGGGAAAAGAGGGGCAGGAGGGAGGAATATAGTATATATATGTGTATATATAAACACGAAGGGTAGGGGAAGGGTCTGCTGTGTTGAGAGTCCCTCCCTCGGAGAGGAGAAGGTAGGGGTGGGTGTTGCGTGAGTCCGCTGATGTGTGCGGCTCTGTGAGGATCTGTGTTGGTGGTGGTGTTGGGCTCCTTGGGCCCTTTTGGCGGGGAACGAAAAAACGGAGGGGAGAAAGAAAATAGACTGCGATCAACGGAAACGTCTACAGGGAGAGAGAGGGAGTGTGAGGAGTGGTGCTTAGCACGCATGCGCGTGTTGTCCTCAAACTCCCAGCCGCCTCACCACCCCGCTCAGCAAGGCAACGAGGTCCACGGAATGGGCTTGCTGCACCTCACAGCGCAGCTGAGTAATCCGAAAAAAGTGCGCACGAGCGAAAACGGGATGTTGGCATCGCCTATTAGCGCCTAATTTATGATAACGATTCTCACTTTGCGGAAAATCTACCGCGAGATCACCAAAAGGAGGAGAAAACGCAATAATAACAACAAACCATCGAAGACCCATGCAAGGAAACAGGAATGTCTATCATAATGAGTTATCATTATTGGCAGGTAATTTTATGCTTACATTAGCAAAGGAGTATCTGCAAAAATCTGTTGACAGGAAAGGTAGGTATGCATAGGCGTACCCAGCGATGGGCAGGAGAGGGAAGCTGCCACCCCTCCCCCTATCCTAGCAGAAATTGCTAATGTCTTTAAGGAAAATAATATTTTTTCAAACAAATAATTTTAATAACCTATAAAGAGCTGTTACAGCTTCCTTAAAATGTTAATTTCATTCACCTTTTCCATGCTTAAATCTTACCAACAACTTGAAAAACCATCGCTTGTCCCCCCCCCCCTCTAGTTTAGATCCTGGGTACGCTCTTATAGGTATGCGATTACGGCCAGCGGTCTGAAATGGTTGAAGCATGCATGGATAAATCTCGCAGCTTTCCTTTGTATATTATTAAGTTCACGGATTATGTCTACCTGCGCCGGATACCACACGCTCGCTGAAAATTCAAGGTGTGGCCGGACGAGCGCGAAATACGTAACACCTATAATTTTTTCATTTTCCTCCGAAAACTTTCCCACCACACGCATCAAGAAACCTAGCTTCTTCCGGGTTTTGCCACAAATATTTCTTATATGCATATCTTATAACTAATACATCTAATACGCACATATTTCATGCATAGATACATCTGGATGTGGATGAATTTCCATCACTGGTGGAGCCTCATTGGAGCAGAGTTATAACATTCTGCGGCACAATACGTAATCGCAATGACATCGTTCTCGTCTCATACGTCGTAAAGCCCGTTGATTTGCGAAACGCTTTGGCAACAGTAGAGGAGAGAAATTAAGGATCCCGCCCTCGGCTTGGAGGTCTGCATGCCTCAAACACGTCATTTTCGTATCATCAGGAGGAGAGGCTGTCTCTTCGCCACCATCTCCATATCTTTTAATGCCTCGTCATTGAAGCAAGGGATTCGCTCATTTTCTACTGCATTCTGAAACAGAGATACATCGGATGTCTTCTATTCTCAGACTAAAAGGGGCAGTAAACGTAGTGAATCTGATTAAGTCATTCGCATTTGAGTCTCTACCCAGAATCAGCACGTGAGTAATTTTCTTCAGATAACCATGAGGTCACATGCAGCGAATTGCTTTTAGCATGTTGTTGAGTGGTCCACCCTTGCCAAACACCGATATGGTGACTCGTGGAGTATTATGTAAATATATACATGATGTACTCCACCACATGTGACGTTCATATACTCCAGAACTCTTACATCATGCGTGAAAACATTACAAAACGTTCATGGACTTTAAAGAGTCCTTGACGGTGTATTTGAGTTTCTGCTTGTTTTGACACAATTCCCTTCAGTTATTTTCGTGTGCAGCAAGGTACACGTTTGAATGCGTGCTCAAAAATATATGAAATGGGAAATTAGAAGGTAGATGTCACTGGTTTCAATGCCAGTTTTAGGAAGAAGCCACTCAAATTTCTTTCATACATTCGTGCATATTTCTGGATGGATCGACTCGTATGAGCAAATGCATCGTGTAGGTCCAGACAGATTGCAAGCTACAGAACGATGCGAAATGAACATCACTTGCTCTGCCCATTCCATCCATTTGCCTGAGTTTATTTGGGTTTGGAAGTCTGCCAGTCAGCCAAGTTTCCGTGTTCGCAGAAATAGAGTTCATAAAAATCGTTCCATAGAACCATACAAAAAGAGTTCACTTGCAGGGCGACTCTTATTGAGTAGGATGAAAGATGTGAGCGGTTTTGGTCAGGAAATCCTTTCCGAACAATTAACACACACAAAAATATAAAAACTAGAATATTTTCTGAAATGACAAATTAGTATATCAAAGAGCGTTATTTATCGCACACCTTCGGCTTACATCTATGGTTAAGGTAAAGGAGACATAAGCTCTAAAATTTATTTATTAAAACTTAATTTTCCCCATCAGCGAATTTTTTTTACTTTTCCTTTTTAAAAGAATTATATGCCTCATTTCCAACAAAAAATTTGTAGATCTTCACTCAACTTGATGGCATAACTTCGCTGTGTCACAGCACTTCAATATCTAAGATTTTGAAACATTGGATATATGTAATTAATTGTCAGTACCTCATAAAGACAATCGATTAATTTTGCAAGTAAATCTAATGAACGGCACCAACGAACAGCAGGGTTACAAAATGTCTCGGGATCTACGGATTAATTTCTCATTAAAATAAATAAGTAGAGTGATTTATTCAGTAATTCCTAAGCATCGGCGAGCAAGTCTCCATGACGGTTCAGGTATTATATTTATTTACTTATTTATTTCATGACCAAAAACGGTACATAGGCTTTTACATAGGCTGTTCCTTAAATAAATAATACCTAAAAGATAACAAACAATAGCAAAATAAATAAAAAGTAACAGGAACCAAAATTTTTAAACATAAAGGGGCACTATTGATTAAACAATGGCGAATTATTCAAATGGCGTTTTAATGTGGCTTTGTAACTAGTGTCAGAGGAAAATAGGTCCAGGGAAGGGATTTTTGAAGCTATGGAGTTAAACAAGGAGGGGATTCGGTAGAACAGAGAGCGTTGAGAGATGGAAAGACGGAATCGCGGAATGTGAAGCAGGGAGTTATTTCGTAAGGGGCGAGGAGAAATATGAAAACGGAAAAGAGGGAGAATTTCGTTTGTCCGTAGAGAACCGCTGAAGATTCTATGCAGAAACATGAGATCAAATAAGACACGAACTTACGGCGGCTTGTTATGTTAGATATCCTGAGGTATAACCAAAAATAATGTTTTCGGCTCCATTGATCGGAGAAACATCATCGATAACACCTATCCACAAGCTCTCAAGAGCAATATATTCCAAAATTTCCACCAATGACAAAAGGTTATAGAGTATATTCCTTTAACCGAGAGTTTAATCTCCACGATAAACAGAGATATGATCCAGATGTGTCTTTTAGATAAGGAGACAAATGCGTTGATGTCGATGATAAGGGGGCAGAGAGCGCAGTGGGTGCATTATCGACAGTGGAGGGGAAGGTCGGCCACGCGTGCTTATTTACACACACACACACGACTCAGCGGGTGCCCCCTGCCCGCGACCAATGTTCACCCCGCCTCCGTCATCGACAGGGAGTGTGAGTAATTCAGTCACGAAAGTTGGAAGGAGGGAGGGGGAGGTGTTGTGTGGAGATTGCTCGTGAAGTGATCAATCAGGGGGGGGAGGGGGTTGAGCAGAGAGGGGGGACAAGGGCGCGGGTCTCCACCGACCATCGCCGCCAAAAAAAATTGTAAAAAATTTATTTATTTATTTGTTGAATAATTCAAAAACAGCCAAAACGGCCTTTACATTGAATATAAAACATAAAATCTGCAGCTTTAACAAATATAAACTATAAAAAGGGTATAAAAAAGGGATTCAGAAGATGGCCTCTTGAATGATCTGATGGGCATTGAAAGATCCAGGGAAGGGTGAGTAGTCGAAATGGTATTGAAGAAGGTAGATGGTCTGTAAAAAAGTGATCTCTAAGAGAGAGAAAGACGGAATTTAGGTTGGAGTAGTCGGTGGTTATTACGGTAGGAGCGGGTGGGAATGTGGAGTGAGAAGAAAGGCAGTATATCTGAGGATCGGAACTTGCCATCTTAGGCACTGTAAATGAAGGAAATATCATGAAAATTCCTACGGGAGGATAGTGGGACCAATGATAGGGCAGACAATACTTCAGAGCGAGAAGTATTACGGAGGTGAGGAACAAGGTGTCGGACTACTGAAATAAAAAAAATAACTGGGCGTTCAAGAATTTTAAGGTTGGATGGACAGGCAGTTGAGTTAATAACGGAGCAGTACTCGAGGATTGGGAGACCGCAACCGGTGAAAATAGCTCTCATGGCGATTGGATCGGTAACAGAAGTGAGTCGATAAAGAACTCCCTCGAAATGCGTAGACATATTCCGATTCTCGTACAAGGACATGTATCCCAGACTTCCATTACCAATCACATCACAAGCATTTCAGTCCACCTCGGTTTGCAGTATAGAAGGAGTGTCACAAACGTGAGTACTACAGGTATTCCAGTTGCAGATAGACAATCGAGAGTAATCAGATAGGTAATCTAATATCCATTGAGATAATAGTAACCAGATACGCATTCGAGTACTATCGAATCCTCCTCGTGCTGAAGTAATCAAATGAATGGATAGCTAACCCGAAACATTTACTCAGACCACCGCGTTTTATCTGTCGAGGTAGTCGAGTGTTTACGGAAAATTTCAAACAAATTATTCCGGAAAATATTCATTGCTCACCTCAGGAAAGTGGGTATACACATTTTTGTTTTCCAGTAAGGGGCAGTTCCATTCATCTATTCGTCTGGTCACTGGAAAACCTTGACTAACTCTTAGATACTCGAGTAATATGCCGGAGTACTCTAGTACATATTTGAGGTCCTTGAGCATCATCTGGATACTGAGCCTTTCCCGCCGCCCCTCCACTCACTACGCCTGCTGTTTACTTCAGTTTTTGAATGGACTCGACGTGTAGGTAGGTGCGCGAATCAATGCCTCGCACCTTTCCCGGGCGGACAGCTGGCGCCGCCACTTGGCGGGTACGGTGTACCACAGCCCCTGCGACCCTCGCTCCCCCCCCTGCTGGTCCCCCCATCCCTCCCCGGCAATACCGCAAGGCGCCCCTGAAATCGGGTGCACTTGCGCTTAGAGGAGTGGAGGCACATATTTGGGTGACCACATGACGCTATTGACTGGCGTTTCAGATAGGCAGTGTCTTTTCTAACGAAGTTAGCCATATCTTACGGACGCCAACATACTACGGAAGATCAGATCATATAAATAAAATAAGAGAGATAGACTGTAGAACAGACAGATTCAGAATGTCTTTTTTTCCACGATCAATAAGAGATTATAACGGCAGCGATAGAACTCATAAGTTGATTAGATGACTCGTAGTGTAGCCTACTAACTTGTGCATACCTTAATGCATGTATCTGAATTTTTTTAATCATATCTAACAGGATGTGGTAGTATAATTTGTTAGTATACGTGACGTTTTTTGGACAGTGTGGTTGGCATGTGGGAGTCCAATTGCATGCTGCATGCTGGTGATTGATCAACCCCTGCCAAACACCCTAGAGGTGGCTCGCAGGGTATTATGTAGATGTAGATGTAGGCAGGGGGATTGGGTTGGTGTGGTGGCTAGAGACTTCCCACCCAGTCGGTGTGGGTTCAGATCCCGGCGGTGGCAGATATTTTACAGAGGCTGCCCGATCCTTTCTTGGTGCCTTATGTGGAGGACGTTTCAAGAGCAACACTTTGTCCGTCGGTTGGGACGTTAAGACGTGGTTCCCTCGGCGCCTTTCGTTAAAGAGCATGCTAATGCCGACGCCGGGTTTCTCTCCATCCTTCCTTCAATATCTTTCCCTCATGGCGCAAATGACATCAGCTGTCGGTCGCCTTCTCCAAATACCACACCGAAGGAGAAGGTACATAATAATGGATCACGTAAATGCTAACAGATTGCAATTCAACGTGACTCATGTTTTCCAATACAAAAATGATTCGCATCCTCATGTGGGCCCCCTATTAGTTTTAATGTTTGCAATGTTAACCCTCAATTGTGTTGGCACGGGTCAACAAATTTGAATCAATCGTGGATAGTTAGCCATATATGGACATTAAACAGACCAACAATGGTATCGCAATCATATATCGAGCATCGAAGAATACATCGACCATTAACTTTGCCCGGCACCATTCCGTGGAAATCGATATATTCAATCGGTGAACGACCGATGCAAATGAACATTCATTTTTATATTTTTTAAATATCGAAACGAAACATTGCATTTCAATTTTCGACGATTATTAAATTTATTCCGACCGATGTGTCCATTTCAGCATGGAAAAATTCCAATCCATCACGCTTGGATCTTTGAATTTTATTCTGTTTAAGTATTTAACGGCACACACTTCTCACGTATATTAGGTATATTAAATCTCCCTAAAACAATAACCAAAAAATTACTTATATAATTTAAGAATGGGTTTTCATTATAATGCATTAGTATTGGAAAAATCATATTTTGATCCCAGCAATTGCTATGGCAATTGTTTCTGCAGTGTATTTAAAGTGGAGCAATGAATTTATCCAATATGAAACCAACGACTCCCAGGAATCTACATAGGTATGCAGCGAATATATCAAAGCACTCGAATGCCATACCTGCGCAAAGCCTCATGAAGTGTCGTATTCCGTCATAATCTTTACCCAGATTTAGATCGTATGGACGTAACGATAGGATATTACACCGAGGAAAAATCCCCCGGGATAAACTAAATTACCATCAGATCCCAATTATTCTGTTTTTCTTTGTCATGCACAAAAGTAATAACACGGCTTAGAAGATTAATTGTGAACGGCACGTGTAATGGTGAAAAAATGCCCTTGGCAGACACTAGGAAACCACTTTGTCAGCGTCATCCAGGTGCTCAAGAAAATTGCTGATTTCAACGATACAGTCCAGAGAGTCACAAATTAACCACGTTTTTTTCCTCCGGATTGGTAACATTCATGGAGCGGAATAAATTTGGTGACTCAGCCGAAGAGAATAGTATTGCAGAGTCCAAAAGTAAGTTTCAAGGTGAAGTCGTGTCGAGGAAGCTGAACGATGAGAGAAAAAAAGTGTAGGAATGGAGCTATTTTTTCAGGCTAATGTAATAAACGGTAATGAATTAATGCAATGATTTTCATGTACATGGAGATATAGAAACCAATAGGAAAATCACCGCACGGCACCACTGCACTTTAAACGAGCCAAAGCAACATGACAAGCACTTTAAAATTACTTCCTTGCATTGGAAAAAACCAAGTACGAAGTATTAAAAGCCCAAAAGGTAAAAGAAATCATCACAAACTTGAAAGGAGTTAATCAGCTAATTCTCGAATATAATTAAAAATAAATATTATTATCAAATGCTTGAGAAATAAATAAATCAAGTAACAATATTCTCTCCTTTTTAACAGAAATCATTTTGAACCTGCCACTTAATGCATATAGTTATCAAATTGAGGCATAGTTAGCATACAATTTATCTAATTGGATACATTGTTCAAACTAACTTCCTAATATTGTCAACACAAGAATTAAGTAACAAATTGAGCGGAAATATTTTGATTAATCAAACAAATTAACTAAGAATTTTCAATAAAATAATTGGCAGGAAAATCCCGAAAGGTAATCATGACTTGCAAATAGTATTATGCTCCCGTTACAAAAAGTGCACCGAGACCCACAGAAACTCTGATTACAGCCGCCGCACCGGTCAGAAATAGTTGAAGCCTTTTTATTCATCGGACTGCGGTACAATCTACCATTAAGGACATGCAATAAACCGCAACCCTTACCGTTCGGATCCAGTACGGATCCGATTTTTACTAGGCAATACTTTTTAAGACAAAAATTTTTAAATGGCACATACATACAGACTGGACTCATTGCTTCCATAAGAAATGAGTCCACCGTAAGATAGGTCAACAAATGACGGGGTACTGCCGTATGTCTCCGTTTAAAATATATCTTTATATCGAGTGAATCAGGAAATTTACAAACACCGCTGTCCACACCGCCCAACAAACAAATAAGGAAGTAAATAAGTGATTGTGAGATAAGCCTTCTGAGAGTGATTCAGAAGGGTTCTAATTTCATTCTTTTATGCCAAAAATAGACATTGAAAAATGCTAGCTATTTGAAAAAGAAAAAAACACACCGCCAAAATTAATCAGTTCCGGCAATTTTCAAATAATCATCCCAAAATATCTTTAATAAAAAGTCTAATTAAAGGTAATGCCAACCTGGAAAAAAAAGAGATAATACTATCGAGTCGTGAGGATAGCAATAATTACCCTTCGAGGTATTAATTTCTAACTTCTTGCGTGCTTGGATGCAGGGGCGCAGCTAGGAATCAAGGCTGGGGGGGTGGTTAATGGTTCAAAATTACTAGTTTTTCCGTTTTATTAGAGATATTTATTAATCCTAACACAATTCTATAAGTAATACTAATCCATTAAGTAAAATGGATAAAACATACAAATTTCTCGGAGCTCTGGGGGGGGGGGGGGTTTATCCCACAAACCCTCCCCCCCCCCAGTGGTGGCACAATAAATGGGTTCGTGGCAATTATGACCAAGATTAGATCAAGCGAAATAAAAAATTTCAAAGAGGCTTTAAATGGTAAAGGCATCTTTTACATTTTGGAGTGACAGTTTGTGATTTTTGCAGGTGGGTCAATAACTCCCGATCATCATGCATCCATTCTTACTAAAGCGCCGCGTCGGGCCTGTGGGGATTGTTTCAACTGCACCCCTCACCTACATAAGGGAATTCAAGGTTGCTTGAAGCCAAACAAATATCATCATATGACATCGTAACTTGCATTTCGACCCGAGGGTTAGATGACCGGTGCTTCATGTCTCAACCCATACCATGGAAGAATGGAATAGGACGAGATTGTGTGCGCCCCAGAGTAAATACAACGTCCCTGAAAGTTAACCGGCAAAAATAGCAAGGTGGATCAACTGATGATCCCAGGTTAGGGAGACCCCTTGCGTCCGCCCTGGTACAAACATTTGCACAATGCACCACAACGTTTCTTTCGTAAAGGAAAAGAAAACTTTGTTATATTCCACCAATAGAGTGATTTCCTATTATTTTTTATTGCCTAAATTGAAATATTATTACTCCTGGAGTGCGCATTTCACGCTCTTAGATTTTCGAATGACGATATCTATTTTTCGCGATTAAACGAAAAGTGAAAAATTTCAAGCGCGCGAAAACGCGACGGCGAAGTAGGAATGATTGGAAAAGTAATTCCGTGTGACGTATTTCTGGTTCCAACTGTCGGCGTGTGAGGTGACCTTGGGGCGAGACTTGAGCGCTGATACGACGCAGGCTGCTAGCAGGTAGCAGAGTACCCTGCTAGCAGGTAGCGCTTGGCTTAAATATGGATTATTATTCCCCTATCAAACGAAGGAAACTTTCCGAACTTAGTTATTTTTAATGTGTGATTATTAAGAGATGTTTCCTTGAGCTCTGTGCCTCATGCATGCATTCGTAATCTCAATGTAAAACTCCTATCTACTCGTGTAAAAATTAGGTCCCTGTGATGTCACGTGGAGTGGAATCGCATGGGCGTCAATCTGGCCTTTTTCAAAGGAGGTTAAAATTGACCGTTGCCATTCGTCTAAAATGGGATTTGTAAAACCAAATAATTTGTATATTATGAATACACTAATGGTGGGTAAGGAATCGCAATCAATGCATTTCGTTTTCTTTGATAAAGGAAACTAGGTACCCTATTTATTTACAGGAACAACTAGTTTCGACGCCGTGGCGTAATCTTCATGTACCAGTTGTACCAGGTACTAATTGTACCTGAAAATAAATTGGTGGACCATAACAAATTTTTTCTCATCATTTACGATAAAATAAACTTCTACAAGATTGAGCCAGAGACGAGAGGGCCATTTCGGTGAAAATGTCAACTATTTCTCTCAATTAAAATTATAAAGAAGAACTTTGTGCTTTCATATTAATATTTATTCACAAATTTACGACCATGGTGTCAACGTTAGACGTCATCATCAGGTCTAACGTTTAACGTTGAAACCATGGTCGTAAATTTGTGAATAAATATTAATTTAAAAGCACATAGTTCTTCTTTTTAATTTTAATAATGAATCGCTTTCACCAAGTTTCGCCTCAAACAATCAATTTTTCTCTCACATTAACGTCCCTATAATAGCTGCAAACTAATTCACTGATTGGGTGATTGATACAAATTAGTAGCCCAAACTGTGATAGGTGTGGGTATATGGAATATTGGACGTAAAAATAAAAAAATATTCATCGGGAGGAAAAATCTGAAATCTTTAAAAAGTCGATAACTTTTCGAGATATATCGACTTGAATTAACATGGGAGCCTTATGGGACTAAAACTTTTTCACTTTTATTATGTATTTCTAAATATGTGAGGAACATGACATTCCCTTGACATAAACTAGATTTTTTGGTTGATTTTTTGATGTGGTTGTCAATGCGATGATATAATATTTAGTATTTTTTATGATTTTTTGAAAGTGCCCCATGCTTTTCTTATGGCACTACGTAAAGAATTTTTTTGACCAACTTGCAATCATCACAGGACAAATTCCTTGAAACGCAAGATACTAGATTTTTTGGTTGATTTTTTGGCTATCTCGGAATTTTCAATTGTCGAAACAATTCCGAGGAATAAACGATTTCGACTTTCCATTGTAGAGGTGGTCGAATTTTCAATCTTGGATTTCGGCGTTGAGACATGTGCCATATGAAAATTTGGAATCTCCAAGAAAAACCGTTAGAGGGTTCTCCGAACCCTCACGTTTGAACTTACTTTCGCCGTATCCCTCTTGGTTAATTAATAATTAAATTCCGAAAAATGTCCTGCAAGCGAAAAATCATTGTCGCCATTTTTTTGTGGAGCATGCGATCTTGAATATCTTAGCAACCGTTTAAGCTAGAGGAATGAAATTTTCAGATAAATAATGTTATTAAAATGGTAAACTTTTGCAATGATGACCATTCCGCTCGATCGATTCATGTGCGAGTTATATCGATACGAATCTCCTTGGATACGCTTTAATCGCTAATAACTTTTTTATTAATCAAGTTTTGAACATGAATGTCATACAAAATACGACTGAAAATGTCATTCATCCGACAAAAGTTAAATCAGGCGACTCGATTGATAACACTCGAAGTTATGATCGATACAAGGTTGTATTCGATTGAGCCATTTTTTGGGCTTATTTACATAGTTACGGAAATAAAAATTTTAACAAAATGTAGGGAAAAAAATGAATTATGCGCACACATAAATTATTTAGATAAATTATGTTTCCTAATGAAGATACATCGATTTGAATTCATATCTTTTTGTATTAGGCCCCCGTAAGAAATACACGCATCCCGTCTGTCTACGTCACCAATATAAGAACATAGGCTAAATTTTGAAAGCGGGGATATTAGAGAAGGCAGGGATAAGGGAGTGACCATAGAAGGGATATCAATAGGATTGCGGATTTTACAGTACAGATGTCAGCAGTGTCTAAAGTACGATTCGATTAGTATAGCAAATACGCAAATTGGCATAACTTGATAAGTGTGTACGTTGGACCAATGAAACTTGGTAAACAGGTACATCTTGGTATTCCTCACGATACTCTATGGTAGTATGTTTTGTATTCAGTCTCACGTTCGATATATATCGAATCTACTTTTTCTTAAAATATATCGAATTGCTATAACATGTAGGATTTAACATTCAAGGACATAGTTCACTAGGGATTAAATAGTAGATACCCATAGACTGGATTTAAAACCAATAGCATTGCGGATTTTACAGTACAGATGTCAGTATGATCGAAAAATCGATTCGATTATTATAGCAAATACGTAAATGGGCATAACTTCAATAGATTTACCGTTGGATCAATGAAATTTGGTGATTGGGTACATATTGGTATTCCTCACGACGCCCAATGAAAATTTGTTTTGTACGTAGTCTCACATTCGATATATATCGAATCTACTTTTTCTTAAAATGTATCGAATTGCTATAACATGTAGGATTTTACATCCAAGGACATAGTTTACTAGGGATTAAAAAGTAGATACCCATTGACTGGATTTTAAACCAATAGCCTTGCGGATTTTACAGTACAGATGTCAGTATGATCGAAAAATCGATTCGATTATTATAGCAAATACGTAAATGGGCATAACTTCAATAGATTTACCGTTGGATCAATGAAATTTGGTGATTGGGTACATATTGGTATTCCTCACGACGCCCAATGAAAATTTGTTTTGTACGTAGTCTCACATTCGATATATATCGAATCTACTTTTTCTTAAAATGTATCGAATTGCTATAACATGTAGGATTTTACATCCAAGGACATAGTTAACTAAGATTTAAATAGTAGATACCCATAGACTGGATTTTAAACCTATAGGATTGCGGACTTTACCGTACAGATGTAAGTATGATCGAAAAATCGATTCGATTATTATAGCAAATACGTAAATATGCATAACTTCAATAGATTTACCGTTGGATCAATGAAATTTGGTGAATGGGTACATATTGGTATTCCTCACAATGCCCAATGAAATTTCGTTCTGTACGTTGTCTCACATTCGATATATATCGAATCTACTTTTTCTTAAAGTATATCGAATTGCTATAACATGTAGGATTTTACATCCACAGGCATAGTTGACCAGGTATTAAATAGTAGATACCCATAGACTGAAAATTAAACCAATGGGATTGCGGACTTTACCGTACAGATGTCAGTATGATCGAAAAATCGATTCGTTTATTATAGCATATACACAAATTGGTATAACTTGAAAAGTATACCCGTTGGACCAATGAAATTTGGCGAATGTGCACATCTTGGTAATCCTCACACTGCTTAACAGAAATACGCTTTGTATGTTGTCTAACGTGCGATATATATCGAATATGCTTTTTCTTCAAATATATCGAACCGCTATAACATATAGGATTTTAAATCCAAGGGCATAGTTGGCCAGGTATTGTATAGTAGATACACAGACTGAAAATTAAACCAATAGCATTGCGGATTTTACAGTACAGATGGCAGTGTAATCGCAAGATCGATTCGATTATTCTATCAAATACGCAAATTTGCAAAACTTGATTAGTTTATACGTTGGAACAATGAAATTTGGCAAATGGGTACATCTTGGTATTCCTCACAATGCCCAAATGAAACATATTTATGTATAGTCTCACGTTCGGTATTAATCGAATATACTTTTTCTTAACATATATCGTATTGCAATAACATATAGGATTTTACATCCAAGGACATAGTTTACCAATATAATTATGTGGAAGATAGCCATAGACTGTAAGTTAAATCAATAGCATTGCGGATTCAACAATACAAATGCCAGTATAATCGAAGAATGGTTTCGATTATTATAACAAATACATAACATTGGCACAAGTTGAATAGTGTATCCGTTGGACCAATTAAATTTGGTGCTTGGTACATCTTGGTATTCCTCACAATTCCCAAAGGTAATATGTTTTGCATGTAGTCTCACGATTGATGCATATCGAATATGCTTTTTCTTAAAATATATCGAATCGTTATAACATAGGATTTTGCATGCACGTACATATTCGACCAGGAATTTTAGTGTTGATGATCAAAGATTGGAAGGTAAATCAATCGGATTGCGTATTTTCGATGCACGTGTCAGTATACTTGATAATTCGATACGATTATGATAGCAAATATGCCGAATCTTTTTTGCAAATTGGAATATCTTGAGAATAACTATTTTTAAAGACCAAAGAAATTAGAGGAATCGTTAAACAAACGTACCTCCGGTACGTCCAGGTTTTCATTTTTATTTAGATTTCGTAATATTTAACGAGTTATTTCATTCCGAATTTTTCCCAAATTATTTTCTTGAACCCGCGGCAATCGCCGCCATTCCTCTCCGCCAAACGGGCGGTGGTCGGTGCCCGTAAGATATACACGCATTTCCCTATCTCATTCATACATGCAGGCGGGTGAAATTTGCGGAGGGCTAACATAGGACTATACCCAGTAAAGCCTCACGGCATAACTTTTTTAAGTATTGATTTTTCCATCACGTAAATGGTATCGCATATGCAACAGTCATTTGTTATTTATACGGATTTCCCATTGACATTGGCCATAGGCTTAGAAGGTGAATTTACTGCAATGGTGTAACGGAAAAGAGCATAACTTCCAAAATATTTCACCTAGGCCAATGAAATTTGGCGAATAGGTACATCATTGTATTATTATTATGACCATATAAAATTTAGTCCAATAATGGCCATCACTTTCGATATATATCGAACCTACGTTTTCTTTAATTCAACCTTAAGTTAATAACTATTTGAAATACATATCTTGGGAGATACTTATACCAGCATATCATGAGGAACGACCTACTTATGGAAAATAAACCAATTGACTTCCGTATAACAGAGTACCATTGTCAGTGTAATCGAATGTTCGATTCGATTATATAAACGAATCCGTAAATTGGCATATCTTGATAAGTATTTTTGTTGGAGCAATGAAATTTGGTGAATGGGTAGATATTGATATTTCCTATCATTCCATATGCAAATATGTTTTGCATGTAGTCCCATATTCGATATATATCGAATATGCGTTTTCTTAAAATATATCGAATTCCTATAACATATACGATTTGGCATCCACGGGCATATGTGCGATGGTAACAAGTAGTGGATGACCATAGAATGGGTTTCGAATCAATAGCAATGAGCATTTTGCCGTACAGATGTCAGTGTAATCGAACGTTCGATTCGATTATAATAAGAAATTGGCATATTGACATTACTTGAGAAGTATTTGAAGTAGATGAATGAAATTTGGTAAATGGGTACATATTGGTATTTGGCATAATGCACACGGGATATACGTTTTGTATGTCGTCTCACATTCGATATATATCGAATCTGCGTTTTTTTCAAATGTATCGAATTGCTATACTTTGAAAAATTAAGCATCCACGGGCATAGTTGTTATGGTATAAGATAGTGAATAACCATAGAATGAATTTCTAATCCATAGCTACGAGAATTTTGCCGTAAAGATGTCAGTGTAATCGAAAGTTCGATTCGATAATAATAAGAAATTGGCATATTGACATAACTTGAGAAGTATTTGAAGTAGATGAATGAAATTTGGTAAATGGGTACATATTGGTATTTGGCATAATGCACAGGGGATATACGTTTTGTATGTCCTCTCGCATTCGATATATATCGAATCTGCGTTTTCTTCAAATGTATCGAATTGCTATACCATGAAAAATTAAGCATCCACGGGCATAGTTGTAATGGTATTAGATAGTGAATGACCATAGAATGAATTTCGAATCCAGAGCTACGAGAAATTTGCCGCATAGATGTCAGTGTAATCGAAAGTTCGATTCGATTATTATATGACATTGGCATATTGACATAACTTGAGAAGTATTTGAAGTAGATGATTGAAATTTGGTAAATGGGTGCATATTGGTATTTGGCATAATGCACAGGGAATATACGTTTTGTATGTCCTCTCACATTCGATATATATCGAATCTGCGTTTTCTGAAAATATATCGAATTGCTATAACACATACGATTCGGCATCCACGGGCATATGTGCGATGGTAAGAGATAGTGGATGACCAAAGAATGAATTTCGAATCAATAGCTATGAGCATTTTGCCGTAAAGATGTCAGTGTTATCGAACGTTCGATTCGATTATAATAAGAAATAGGAATATGGACATAACTTGAGAAGTATTTCACGTAAATGAATGAAGTTTGGTAAATGGGTACATATTGGTATTTGGCATAATGCACAGGGGATATATATTTTGTATGTCGTCTCACATTCGATATATATCGAATCTGCGTTTTCTTCAAATGTATCGAATTGCTATACTACGTTAAAATTAAGCAGCCAAGGGCATAGTTTTGATGGTAATAGATTGTGGATGACCATAGAATGAAAATCGAATCAATAGCTATGAGCATTTTGCCGTACAGATGTCAGTATAATCGAAGTTCAATTCGATTATTATACGAAATACGAATATTGACATTACTTAAGAAGTGTTTCAGGTAGATGAATGAAATTTGGTAAATGGGTACATATTGGTATATCGCATAATGCACAGGGGATATACGTTTTGTATGTCGTCTCAAATTCGATATATATCGAATCTTCCTTTTCTTCAAATGTATCGAAAACTATACTACGTAGTATTACGCATCCACCGGCATAGTTGTGATGGTAGTAGATAGCGGATGACCATAGAATGAAATTCGAATAAATATCTATGAGCATTTTGTCGTACAGATGTCATGATTATCGAACGTTCGATTCAATTATAATAAGAAACAGGAATATTGACATTACTTGAGAAGTATTTCAGGTAGAGGAATGAAATTTGGTAAATGGGTACATGTTGGTATTTGGCATAATGCACAGGGGATATACGTTTTGTATGTAATTTCACATTCGATATATATCGAATATGCGTTTCCTTCAAATGTATCGAATTGCTATAACACATAAGATTTGGCATCCACGGGCATATGTGCTATGGTAATAGATAGCGGATTACAAAAGAATCAAATTCGAATCAATAGCTATGAGCATTTTGCCGTACAGATGTCATTTTAATCGAACGTTCGATTCGATTATTATAAAAAACAGTAATATTGATATAACTTGAGAAGTATTTCAGGTAGATGAATGAAATTTGGTAAATGGATACAAATTGGTATTTGGCATAATGCACAGGGTATACACGTTTTTTATGTCATTTCACATTCGATATATATCGAATATGCGTTTCCTTCAAATGTATCGAATTGCTATACTACGTTATTTTTAAGCATCCACGGGCATAGTTGTGATAGTAATAGATAGTGGATGACCATAGAATGAAATTCGAATCAATAGCTATGAGATTTTTACCATACAGTTGTCAGTATAATCGAAGTTCAATTCGATTATTATATGAAATACGAGTATTGACATAACTTGAGAAATATTTCAGATAGATGAATGAAATTTGGTAAATAGGTACATAATGGTATTTGGCATAATGCACAGGGGATACACGTTTTATATGTCGTCTCACATTCGATATATATCGAATCCCCTTTCCCTAAAAATATATCGTATTGCTTTATCACATAGATATTACCATCCACGGGCATATTGGTCATGGTAATAGATATTTGATGACCATATAACGAAACTGTAATCAATAGCGATGAGTATTTTACTGTATAGATGTCAGTATAATAGTAAGTTCGATTCGATTAATACAGTAAATACGAATATTGATATAACTTGATAAGTATTTTAGGTAGATCAAAGAAATTTGGTAAATGGGTACATATTTGTATTTCTCATAAGGCAAAGGGGAAATACGCTTTGTAAGTAGTCTCACATTAGATACATATCGAATCTGCGTTTCCTTAGAATGTATCAAATTTCTATACCACATAATATTTAGTATCCACGGGCATAGTTGAGAAGGTTTATAGATAGTGGTTGAATAGAATGAATCACTATGGATATTTTGGTGAAAGTTTTGACTAGATTTACGTATTTTTCAATACAGATGTCACTTTATTCATAGGTTCGTTTCGGTTATTTTAGCAAATATTCAAATTGACATATCTTCATAAGTATTTAAGGTAGACCAATTAAATTTGGAATGTGAGTACTTATTATTATTTCACTTACTGCTAAATAGAAAAATAATGCAGCTTATGGGCCAACTTTCGATTACCATCGAGTATCCGTTTTGATAAAATATATTAAATTGCTTTAACTTGACGTGGTGAATCTTTCGAACTTTTCAACAACTTATGGACCCAAGACCAAACTACTTATGACACAACGATACACACTATACCCTTCACTAACACGCTTGAAGAATTCAAGCATTATATACTCGTTAACGTCCCTATAATAGCTGCGATTTGATTCACTGATTGTGTGATTGATACAAATTAGTAGCCAAACTGGTGATAGGTGTGGCTATATGGAATATTGGACGTAAAAGTAAAAAAAAATTCATCGGGAGGAAAAATCTGAAATCTTAAAAAAGTCGATTACTTTTCGAGATATATCGACTTGAATTAACATGGGAGCCTTATGGGACTAAAACTTTTTACGTTTTTTTCGGTATTTATAAATGAGTCAGGAACATGACAATCCCTTGACATAAACTAGATTTTTTGGTTGATTTTTTGGTGTGGTTGTCATTTCGATACATTAATATTTAGTATTTTTTATGATTTTTTGAAAGTGCCCCATGCTTTTCTTATGGCACTACGTTAGGATTTTTTTTGACCAACTTGCAATCATCACAGGACAAATTCCTTGAAACGCAAGATACTAGATTTTTTGGTTGATTTTTTGGCTATCTCGGAATTTTCATATGTCGAAACAATTCCGAGGAATAAACGATTTCGACTTTCCATTGTAGAGGTGGTCGAATTTTCAATCTTGGATTTCGGCGTTGAGACATGTGCCATATGAAAATTTGGAATCTTTAAGAAAAACCGTTAGAGGGTTCTCCGAACCCTCACGTTTGAGCTTACTTTCGCCGTAACCCTCTTGGTTAATTCATAATTAAATTCCGAAAAATGTCCTGCAAGCGAAAAATCATTGTCGCCATTTTTTTGTGGAGCATGCAATCTTGAATATCTTAGCAACCGTTTAAGCTAGAGGAATGAAATTTTCAGATAAATAATATTTATAAAATGGTCAACTTTTGCAATGATGACCATTCCGCTCGATCGATTCATGTGCGAGTTATATCGATACGAATCTCCTTGGATACGCTTTAATCGCTAATAACTTTTTTATTAATCAAGTTTTGAACATGAATGTCATACAAAATACGACTGAAAATGTCATTCATCCGACAAAAGTTAAATCAGGCGAATCGATTGATTAGACTCGAAGTTATGATCGATACAAGGTTGTATTCGATTGAGCCATTTTTTGGGCTTATTTACATAGTTACGGAAATAAAAATTTTAACAATATGTAGGGAAAAAAATGAATTATGCGCACACATAAATTATTTAGATGAATTATGTTTCCTAATGAAGATACATCGATTTGAATTTATATCTTTTTGTATTAGGCCCCCTTAAGAAATACACGCATCCCGTCTGTCTACGTCACCAATATAAGAACATAGGCTAAATTTTGAAAGCGGGGATATTAGAGAAGGCAGGGATAAGGGAGTGACCATAGAAGGGATATCAATAGGATTGCGGATTTTACAGTACAGATGTCAGCAGTGTCTAAAGTACGATTCGATTAGTATAGCAAATACGCAAATTGGCATAACTTGATAAGTGTGTACGTTGGACCAATGAAACTTGGTAAACAGGTACATCTTGGTATTCCTCATGATACTCTATGGTAGTATGTTTTGTATTCAGTCTCACGTTCGATATATATCGAATCTACTTTTTCTTATAATATATCGAATTGCTATAACATGTAGGATTTAACATTCAAGGACATAGTTTACTAGGGATTAAATAGTAGATACCCATAGACTGGATTTAAAACCAATAGCATTGCGGATTTTACAGTACAGATGTCAGTATGATCGAAAAATCGATTCCATTATTATAGCAAATACGTAAATGGGCATAACTTCCATAGATTTACCGTTGGATCAATGAAATTTGGTGATTGGGTACATATTGGTATTCCTCACGATGCCCAATGAAAATTTGTTTTGTACGTAGTCTCACATTCGATATATATCGAATCTACTTTTTCTTCAAATGTATCGAATTGCTATAACATGTAGGATTTTACATCCAAGGACATAATTTACTAGGGATTAAATAGTAGATACCCATTGACTGGATTTTAAACCAATAGCTTTGCGGATTTTACAGTACAGGGGCCTTATTCAGGAACAAATCGGAAATTTCGCCTCGACAATGATAAGCCATCGAGGCGACAATGTCGAGGATCAGGAAATCGCGTTCCGTGCTATTCACGAAGCGAAAATCGAGGACTCGATGAATTTATTAGGTGGGCGTAATTCACGCTTGTGACGTCATGGATTATCGAGGGATTGATATTCGATGCTCTTCTTTTTCCCAAGATTTCTCGCTCAAACTTCAATTGGATTCCGAATAGAGAAGTAAGTTTGAATGTTTTTCCGCTGATATTCAATGATTAGGGAAACCAATTGAAACACATTTTCATAAATTTTGGGTAAATGGTTAATTATTTCAAATATAATAATTGGGGTAGTTATTATAAACTAGTATCGATGTACATTTTTTCAAATATAAGAAAATGATGCGTGTTATTCAACATTCTCACCCCAATGCTTGATAATTATTGCGAACTTTACCGTAACATTGTACATTGCAAGCGACAACGATTTTCCTCTAATGCAAAGTGATAGAATACGTTCTTCCACAAGGTTTTAGGTAAATATGTGGACCTAATTACCAATATATATTATACAGAATAAGACGTAGCGATATCATATGATAGTTGCAAACTAGCTCATTAGAACTAAAATTATAAGCTAAACATGTATTAAATGCTCATTAATTAATGCATGTCACACGGTGAGAGTCGAGTGACAAGAGTATGAGTCTCCTAAAGGCACATCTAGCATAAGCAGAGGGAGATACTTCATATGGGAGCACCCAGTAGGAGTTCCAACTAACTCCTTTGAAATATTTGTGGTATCAACTGAATCCCACCAACTCCCATTCCAAAACCCTGTAAATTTTGAATTCATCCAAAGCCATGTATGTATTAGCAGTTGCAAATACAATTACCAAGCACATTGAAATATAACCATTGGCTTCAACCTTAAAAACGTTCCCAGCAGTAGAGAATCATTCCCCTGCAGCCCTTCCTTACCCAAATCCTCCAAGTGTCATATAAGGGCCAGTGAAAGGAAGCAGCTATCTACAGCTTGTAGGAAATATTAATAACAGATATAGTAGGTAAATAGAGGACAAAAATATCCCTAATTACTCGGCTGCTATTGCAATAGAAATAATGTCATGTTGCCTTACAACTCATGAACAACCATTAGTTAATATTATTATGTATTCTGGTATTAATGCATAATCCAAGAACAATCCATGATTGAGATATTAGAAAATACATGGCGTTATAACAATTTTTTAAGGTACTGGGGTAATAATTACACGAAAGACTTCAGATTATTATAGAACAAGGCTTTTATTTTTGGAGATGATTTTTCCAATTATAATAGGTATGACATCAAAGGAAAGAGCAAACCAGGGGTGCCGACTTGCAAATAAAATTGGGGGCCCACACCGGGGACCTTGCCCCGGTAAATTTTATAAGTAGTGAATTTTAAGTTTTTCAAACATTGTATAAGTCATATATTCAACATTAGCACCCTGATCACTCGAATGTCGATATCTGGACACTCCGGGGAAAATTGACTAGCCTGGCAAATTTTTTCCTCACATCTGTAACGAATTTTTGGGGGGGCTCAGGCCCCATGGAGTCGGCGCCACTGGGGCAGAGCTCAGCAAGGCATAGGTTACAGCTGTAACTAGTTTAGCAGACACTATGAAAGAAATATCAGTATATTTTATGATGGCCTGCCGCATAGAATAGGATGCCAGTGACAAGTGTAGGATTATAATTCAATATTGAATGTAATGCATCCAACTTAATGAAATGAAATCCCTCCACCACATTTTTTCCCCATTAAAATCACAATTTTAAAATATTCCAAGGTAAAAGATTATGCCGGGAGCAGGGCTGAATGTATAATATCAATAAAATCATCAACAGGGAAGAGGGATTCTGAGGACAGTGAAATATTTAACTGAGGCCTTGGTGTGGAAGGTTGTATATGATACCCATTGTCCACCATATTTCCACCTCAAGTGGGGAGGTGGGAAGGGACCATCTTTCTTCACTTGTGCTGGGACAGGCACTTCTCTACTAACACAGATAGTCAAGCCCAGATGAAGTAAAAAGTAGGCATCAAATATGATTCTTCATCACAAATTGCTCCTAGCTTTGGTGAGTGAAGAAGTATGCTATTATTCTGAGAGACCCTTAGAGTTCTCAACTTTAATTGATGAGAGTAACTGATTGGCCCATAAATAATGAATCTACCTGCATGTGGAAATAAGATAAATGAGTATAGAAGATTGTTAAAATATATGTCATAATAAATTCATGTCTCATAACATTGAAATTTACATTCATCTTTTAATCATGCAAGGCTAAATTATTGATTTTTTTGTCACATATATAGCCAGAGGAGGGCCAACATTGATTTCATTTGTAAATATATCATTTGCTTCATTAAAATATTCTATATGCAAATGGTGTATTGTTGACAATATCAATCCCAATTTCTGCAAAAAGATAGTGCCTTAATGATCTAATAATAATGATAGCACCTTACCCTGGTATGACTATTCTGTAAGTTTTATGACTTCATTAGCATACCTGTATATCTCAAAAGTGTTTTTTAAACCCTTTGGTAAGTTTTCATTATCACATAATGACATATTTTAATGGCTATAGAGGCATCAGGCCCAAGATTTCATGAAATAAACTTTATGGTTATTTTCTCATATGTGTCCATTGTCCAAAAGAAAACGATGTAAATGCAATGCATGAACAACTAATAAATATCCCTTGTAAAATATTCTTAAGTATGGTTTAACTAACATTCCATAATATTATTCTCTCTCACCCATTGTGCCTCATGAATTAACTCTCTTTCTTGGATAATAGGGGGATTAGGAGTAGGGAGGGGTTTATCTTCTTCCTTTATATGCTGAGGGAGAGATATACTTCCTCTCACACATGTGTTATGTGGTATGTAACATGCTGTTATTATTCTGCCAACCTTAGAGTAGAGCTATAGTGCAAAAGATGGTGTTTTAAAAGACATCTAAAGCGATTTTGAATTACTCCAATACACCTCTCAACAGTGGATCAAGCTTTGCAGTGTAGAGCTTTGTGTTCGTGACATAAAATTAACTTCAACCTTTACAAAAGGCAGTACTAAAAGCAGCAATTTAATAGTTGTCTGTCCATAGTACTGTTAGAACTATATCATTCTATTATTTTTATGTAAGAATTGGTTGAAATAATCATCTATAATCAAGACTTACTCAATTACATGTTCTGACCTAACACCGCTCTCCAATACCCTTCTCATTTCATCGTGAGCTTCACTATGGCCCCAGACATATGAATAATGAGAGCTTCAAGAGAATCTTGAGACACAATTTAGTATCATGAGGTCACTATCACATATATATAGAAAGGTGAACACTCATATTCAAGTTGGTGAAAAAAATTATCTATATAATGAATTAATCCAGTACATAATGATCTGGGCATACTAAGATTAACAAACTGTTTTCAATCGGGTTATATATTGAATGGGCGTACCCTTCTCTTCTATTTACATTTATGTGTTAGTATGTAGAAGGAGCCCTTATAGAAATATGAGTTCCATCAACAAAGCCAACTACCCCAGGGAACCTAGATTCTCTGTAATTCCTGTAAAATAATTGTGGTACATAAAATTTATCATGGTGTTACATTTAAAAAAAATCTAGATAGAGGAAGGAGTTAACATAATTTTCAAAGTATGAATTGTTACAGGCAAATTTTATGAGACTATATTAATCTACTCCACATAAATTACATAAACATGCTTTAACAGCAGTTTCTACCTCCTTACACTTTGAAAACATGTATCTCATATGACTTTACACTGGCACAAAGATCCTGGTAAATTTGTTCATTAAATTATTTTTACAAGATCATCAAAGTATTTGAACTAACTCTCGACTCATCTCCCTTCTTTCCTCTGCTCTCACTATAGGAAAGGTAGCCAATTGGCAACCATATTAAAGAAGTTAATAGCTTCAGTCAACTCATCCATAAAGCATCTTATTGAACTTTGGCTCAAACCTAAATACCTGTCACTGCTAGCTGACTTTTGATATGACCCTTGGCCATGAAAGTGGAGAGTGCAAAGTACCTACTTCATAAAGAAAATTGATTTGCTTACATTAAAAAATGTAGTTGCATCAGATATTAAAAAGAAGCTTAAAATTTCTTTGATAGTATATACATCCCCATAAAAGCTTCATCAGGCATTTCAAAAGGTACATATCCCCCTCTATTCCTTAAATTTCTTCTCTTCCTTAGCCAAATTAGGGCGATATCATCATCCATTAATTGCTACAGAGGTTCATGAAGGGTGGTTATAAATGTTTAATCAACTTTGAATGTATCATCATTACTTTCAGCCTTCTAATAAGTTTGCAATAGATAGGAGCATGAAAAATTATCATTATCAATTATCAATACATATCATCCTGTATGCATGTCATGCAAGAACACTTATCATTTAGAACAAAAACTTATTATTCATAATTGAGTATCAATTTATCATCTAAGCATTCAAAAGTAAATAAAACCATCACTTATATTACATGATGTCACCCAATCAATATTCTTACTTGCCTAATGATGCATCCTGTAACCTATTCCTCTTACAATTACATAGTGCTTCAATATCTTTGTTTTTCTCATGCTAAATCTAAGTTCTGATTCTAATGATAAGTCAGATCATATACCATTCAAAATAAAGCTCATATTTATATGTTACATGCATCGAGTGCATTGATTACATTCTTATCAAATAAAATATTCATCTTTCATCGTTAAAAACCTGTGCTAACGTTTATACTGTGATAACGTTTATTATGATTTCTGTTTCATCATTCAAAAGAGTGGTACTTACTCTCAAATCTTGCGAATCTTAATCTTTCGTAAAAACCTCTTAGTATGTAAGGGTATTCTTATCAATAACACTCCAGCGAATTTTATATAAAGCCTTAGCAATACCTACGGGTGACGCAAAAACATCTCACAATTATCGTCCCTTAATAGCTTAGGAAAGTGTTAGTGAAACGTAAACACTATAGGATTTATGATAAGGTACACGGTCATAAAAAATGCAACGTCAGGAAATTGATACACAATGAAAACAATAATTTATAGTCCACACGAAATCACAAGATAGTACCAATGAAATGAAAGGCTATGCACAATATCATGAACGAATATTATGAACACAATTTGTAAAATTGTAATATCATACTATCCATATATACGTATAACGTACTTGGTACTCTATAAATGATGAAGTTCGAAGAGAATAACCACGCACTGTTAAATACAAACACATTCACAAACGTCATCTACATCTAAAAGTTGCTCCGATGTTGGCGAGCAAGCGTATAGGTAAAAAAATAAGCCTCAATTAAGTAGTTCATTTTCTCAATTATACAACAGAGATTTTCCAGTATAGCTACAGCGATCACCGACAGCAGAAAACAGAGCTAACATACAACAGAATGAAGAGCACGACCCCTAATAATAATCACAAAATCAACACGAGCGAACACAATCCAAAATCAGTTACCAGGAATTCATGAGTATTGCCTATCCCCAAAAATTTAGGGGCTGTGAAATCCGCTATAAAAATATAGTTCCATTGTGACTCGTGGTGGCGAATATTTAGTCACGATTCTTCACAGAAAATAACTGAAAGGCTAGTTCACAGGTGATAGCTCACGAAACAACCGTATGAAACTTCGGTTTTTGAAATAATCATATTATAAAATTATACAACTATACGTATCATTATACCTATTTTGCCTTCTTAAAAATATGAAATAAGACCGTGATCACCGTCGTACGTACGTCAACTTTTGAACTATGAACTTCTAAATATGCCAGCTGCAGTTGCACTCCTTGTAAATCGAGGATCAACAAGACTCGAAATAATTGTCGAGGCCTACGTCGCCTCGATATTTTTTCCGTCTGGCGCGGCCTCGAAACGGCGACAATAAGCTTCGTGAATTGCAACTTACGGAAACGTCGAGGCTTGAACGTCGCCGTCTCGACATTGTCGAGTATTCGACAAAATCGAGGCCTTCGTGAATAAGGCCCCAGATGTCAGTATGATCGAAAAATCGATTCGATTATTATAGCAAATACGTAAATGAGCATAACTTCCATAGATTTACCGTTGGATCAATGAAATTTGGTGATTGGGTACATATTGGTATTCCTCACGATGCCCAATGAAAATTTATTTTGTAAGTAGTCTCACATTCGATATATATCGAATCTACTTTTTCTTAAAATATATCGAATGGCTATAACATGTAGGATTTTACATCTAAGGACATAGTTAACTAAGGATTAAATAGTAGATACCCATAGACTGGAATTTAAACCAATAGGATTGCGGACTTTACCGTACAGATGTAAGTATGATCGAAAAATCGATTCGATTATTATAGCAAATACGTAAATGGGCATAACTTCAATAGATTTACCGTTGGATCAATGAAATTTGGTGAATGGGTACATATTGGTATTCCTCACAATGCCCAATGAAAATTTGTTCTGTACGTAGTCTCACATTCGATATATATCGAATCTCCTTTTTCTTAAAGTATATCGAATTGCTAATACATGTAGGATTTTACATCCACAGGCATAGTTGACCAGGTATTAAATAGTAGATACCCATAGACTGAAAATTAAACCAATGGGATTCCGGACTTTACCGTACAGATGTCAGTATGATCGAAAAATCGATTCGATTATTATAGCATATACACAAATTGGTATAACTTGAAAAGTATATCCGTTGGACCAATGAAATTTGGCGAATGTGCACATCTTGGTAATCATCACACTGCCCAACAGAAATATGCTTTGTATGTTGTCTAACATGCGATATATATCGAAAATGCTTTTTCTTCTAATATATCGAACCGCTATAACATATAGGATTTTACTTCCAAGGGCATAGTTGGCCAGGTATTGTATAGTAGACACACAGACTGAAAATTAAACCAATAGCCATGCGGATTTTACAGTACAGATGGCAGTGTAATCGCAAGATCGATTCGATTATTCTATCAAATACGCAAATTTGCAAAACTTGATTAGTTTATACGTTGGTCCAATGAAATTTGGCAAATGGGTACATCTTGGTATTCCTCACAATGCCCAAATGAAACATATTTTGTGTATAGTCTCACGTTCGGTATTAATCGAATCTACTTTTTCTTAAAATATATCGTATTGCTATAACATATAGGATTTTACATCCAAGGACATAGTTGACCAATATAATGATGTGGAAGATAGCCATAGGCTGTAAGTTAAATCAATAGCATTGCGGATTCAACGATACAAATGCCAGTATAATCGAAGAATGGATTCGATTATTATAACAAATACATAACATTGGCACAAGTTGAATAGTGTATCCGTTGGACCAATTAAATTTGGTGCTTGGTACATCTTGGTATTCCTCACAATTCCCAAAGGTAATATGTTTTGCATGTAGTCTCACGATTGATGCATATCGAATATGCTTTTTCTTAAAATATATCGAATCGTTATAACATAGGATTTTGCATGCACGTACATAGTCGACCAGGAATTTTAGTGTTGATGATCAAAGATTGGAAGGTAAATCAATCGGATTGCGTATTTTCAATGCACGTGTCAGTATACTTGATAATTCGATACGATTATGATATCAAATATGCCAATGCGGGGAAATTTTTGAATATTAAACCACTTATGGGCACATGACTCGAAAATATGTGACACAACTATGTTTCCACCCCCCCTAATTACCCGCTTGATGAATTCAAGCGCCCAATCGACTCGTTAACGTCCCTATAATAGCTGCGATTTGATTCACTGATTGGGTGATTGATACAAATTAGTAGCCAAACTGGTGATATGTGTGGGTATATGGAATATTGGACGTAAAAGTAAAAAAAAATTCATCGGGAGGAAAAATCTGAAATCTTTAAAAAGTCGATAACTTTTCGAGATATATCGACTTGAATTAACATGGGAGCCTTATGGGACTAAAACTTTTTCACTTTTTTTATGTATTTCTAAATATGTGAGGAACATGAGATTCCCTTGACATAAACTAGATTTTTTGGTTGATTTTTTGGTGTGGTTGTCATTGCGATAAATTGATATTTAGTATTTTTTATGATTTTTTGAAAGTGCCCCATGCTTTTCTTATGGCACTACGTTAGGATTTTTTTTGACCAACTTGCAATCATCACAGGACAAATTCCTTGAAACGCAAGATACTAGATTTTTTGGTTGATTTTTTGGCTATCTCGAAATTTTCATATGTCGAAACAATTCCGAGGAATAAACGATTTCGACTTTCCATTGTAGAGGTGGTCGAATTTTCAATCTTGGATTTCGGCGTTGAGACATGTGCCATATGAAAATTTGGAATCTTTAAGAAAAACCGTTAGAGGGTTCTCCGAACCCTCACGTTTGAGCTTACTTTCGCCGTAACCCTCTTGGTTAATTCATAATTAAATTCCGAAAAATGTCCTGCAAGCGAAAAATCATTGTCGCCATTTTTTTGTGGAGTATGCAATCTTGAATATCTTAGCAACCGTTTAAGCTAGAGGAATGAAATTTTCAGATAAATAATATTATTAAAATGGTCAACTTTTGCAATGATGACCATTCCGCTCGATCGATTCATGTGCGAGTTATATCGATACGAATCTCCTTGGATACGCTTTAATCGCTAATAACTTTTTTATTAATCAAGTTTTGAACATGAATGTCATATAAAATACGACTGAAAATGTCATTCATCCGACAAAAGTTAAATCAGGCGAATCGATTGATTAGACTCGAAGTTATGATCGATACAAGGTTGTATTCGATTGAGCCATTTTTTGGGCTTATTTACATAGTTACGGAAATAAAAATTTTAACAATACGTAGGGAAAAAAATGAATTATGCGCACACATAAATTATTTAGATGAATTATGTTTCCTAATGAAGATACATCGATTTGAATTTATATCTTTTTGTATTAGGCCCCCGTAAGAAATACACGCATCCCGTCCTATTACGTCACCAATATAAGAACATAGGCTAAATTTTGAAAGCGGGGATATTAGAGAAGGCAGGGATAAGGGAGTGACCATAGAAGGGATATCAATAGGATTGCGGATTTTACAGTACAGATGTCAGCAGTGTCTAAAGTACGATTCGATTAGTATAGCAAATACGCAAATTGGCATAACTTGATAAGTGTGTACGTTGGACCAATGAAACTTGGTAAACAGGTACATCTTGGTATTCCTCACGATACTCTATGGTAGTATGTTTTGTATTCAGTCTCCCGTTCGATATATATCGAATCTACTTTTTCGTAAAATATATCGAATTGCTATAACATGTAGGATTTAACATTCAAGGACATAGTTTACTAGGGATTAAATAGTAGATACCCATAGACTGGATTTAAAACCAATAGCATTGCGGATTTTACAGTACAGATGTCAGTATGATCGAAAAATCGATTCGATTATTATAGCAAATACGTAAATGGGCATAACTTCAATAGATTTACCGTTGGATCAATGAAATTTGGTGATTGGGTACATATTGGTATTCCTCACGATGCCCAATGAAAATTTGTTTTGTACGTAGTCTCACATTCGATATATATCGAATCTACTTTTTCTTAAAATGTATCGAATTGCTATAACATGTAGGATTTTACATCCAAGGACATAGTTTACTAGGGATTAAATAGTAGATACCCATTGACTGGATTTTAAACCAATAGCCTTGCGGATTTTACAGTACAGATGTCAGTATGATCGAAAAATCGATTCGATTATTATAGCAAATACGTAAATGGGCATAACTTCAATAGATTTACCGTTGGATCAATGAAATTTGGTGAATGGGTACATATTGGTATTCCTCACAATGCCCAATGAAAATTTGTTTTGTACGTAGTCTCACATTCGATATATATCGAATCTACTTTTTCTTAAAGTATATCGAATTGCTAATACATGTAGGATTTTACATCCACAGGCATAGTTGACCAGGTATTAAATAGTAGATACCCATAGACTGAAAATTAAACCAATGGGATTGCGGACTTTACCGTACAGATGTCAGTATGATCGAAAAATCGATTCGATTATTATAGCATATACACAAATTGGTATAACTTGAAAAGTATACCCGTTGGACCAATGAAATTTGGCGAATGTGCACATCTTGGTAATCCTCACACTGCCAAACAGAAATATGCTTTGTATGTTGTCTAACGTGCGATATATATCGAATATGCTTTTTCTTCAAATATATCGAACCGCTATAACATATAGGATTTTACATCCAAGGGCATAGTTGGCCAGGTATTGTATAGTAGATACACAGACTGAAAACTAAACCAATAGCATTGCGGATTTTACAGTACAGATGGCAGTGTAATCGCAAGATCGATTCGATTATTCTATCAAATACGCAAATTTGCAAAACTTGATTAATTTATACGTTGGACCAATGAAACTTGGCAAATGGATACAACTTGGTATTCCTCACAATGCCCAAATGAAACATATTTTGTGTATAGTCTCACGTTCGGTATTAATCGAATCTACTTTTTCTTAAAATATATCGTATTGCTATAACATATAGGATTTTACATCCAAGGACATAGTTGACCAATATAATTATTAGGAAGATAGCCATAGACTGTAAGTTAAATCAATAGCATTGCGGATTCAACAATACAAATGCCAGTATAATCGAAGAATGGATTCGATTATTATAACAAATACATAACATTGGCACAAGTTGAATAGTGTATCCGTTGGACCAATTAAATTTGGTGCTTGGTACATCTTGGTATTCCTCACAATTCCCAAAGGTAATATGTTTTGCATGTAGTCTCACGATTGATGCATATCGAATATGCTTTTTCTTAAAATATATCGAATCGTTATAACATAGGATTTTGCATGCACGTACATAGTCGACCAGGAATTTTAGTGTTGATGATCAAAGATTGGAAGGTAAATCAATCGGATTGCGTATTTTCAATGCACGTGTCAGTATACTTGATAATTCGATACGATTATGATAGCAAATATGCCAAATCTTTTTTGCAAATTGGAATATCTTGAGAATAACTATTTTTTAAGACCAAAGAAATAAGAGGAATCGTTACAATTCAGTATTTTACAAACTGCATTATGGACATTCGTTTTGCAAGTGGAATATCTTTATATATATATCTAAAGAATCTGCGTTGTATTTTCAAGAGTGGATTATCACAATGCTTATGAACTTTAACAGTTGAAAAATAACCACATAATCAACACTCTCTTGAAATTTTTAAAGCCTTATTCCGATTATGTGTCAATGGTTAACTTAATGGATCAAAGAATCAATTATCCGTAAAATAAAATCACATTGAAAATAACAAATATTTCTAACAGTGAAAAATTTAGTTCCTTACCCTTTCAAAAAAAGGCGGGGAAATTTTTGAATATTTTTAACACTTATGGACACAATGCTCGACAACACGTGACACAACAATGTTCCCACCCTCCTAATTACCCGCTTGAAGAATTCAAGCACCCAATCGACTCGTTAACGTCCCTATAATAGCTGCGATTTGATTCACTGATTGGGTGATTGATACAAATTAGTAGCCCAAACTGTGATAGGTGTGGGTATATGGAATATTGGACGTAAAAGTAAAAAAAAATTCATCGGGAGGAAAAATCTGAAAAGTTGAAAAAGTCGATTTGTTCTCGAGATATATCGACTTGAATTAACATGGGAGCCTTATGGGACTAAAATTTTTTAGGTTTTTTTCGGTATTTATAAATGCGTCAGGAACAAGAGATTCCCTGGACGAAAACTAGATTTTTTGGTTGATTTTTCAGTGTGGTTGTCATTTCGATAAAATGATATTTAGTATTTTTTATGATTTTTTGAAAGTGCCCCATGCTTTTCTTATGGCACTACGTAAAGAATTTTTTTGACCAACTTGCAATCATCACAGGAAAAATTCCTTGAAACGCAAGATACTAGATTTTTTGGTTCATTTTTTGGCTATCTCGAAATTTTCATATGTCGAAACAATTCCGAGGAATAAACGATTTCGACTTTCCATTGTAGAGGTGGTCGAATTTTCAATCTTGGATTTCGGCGTTGAGACATGTGCCATATGAAAATTTGGAATCTTTAAGAAAAACCGTTAGAGGGTTCTCCGAACCCTCACGTTTGAGCTTACTTTCGCCGTAACCCTCTTGGGTTATTCATAATTAAATTCCGAAAAATGTCCTGCAAGCGAAAAATCATTGTCGCCATTTTTTTGTGGAGCATGCAATCTTGAATATCTTAGCAACCGTTTAAGCTAGAGGAATGAAATTTTCAGAGTAATAATATTATTAAAATGGTCAACTTTTGCAATGATGACCATTCCGCTCGATCGATTCATGTGCGAGTTATATCGATACGAATCTCCTTGGATACGCTTTAATCGCTAATAACTTTTTTATTAATCAAGTTTTGAATATGAATGTCATACAAAATACGACTGAAAATGTCATTCATCCGACAAAAGTTAAATCAGGCGAATCGATTGATTAGACTCGAAGTTATGATCGATACAAGGTTGTATTCGATTGAGCCATTTTTTGGGCTTATTTACATAGTTACGGAAATAAAAATTTTAACAATATGTAAGGAAAAAAATGAATTATGCGCACACATAAATTATTTAGATGAATTATGTTTCCTACTGAAGATACATCGATTTGAATTCATATCTTTTTGTATTAGGCCCCCGTAAGAAATACACGCATCCCGTCCAATTACGTCACCAATATAAGAACATAGGCTAAATTTTGAAAGCGGGGATATTAGAGAAGGCAGGGATAAGGGAATGACCATAGAAGGGATATCAATAGGATTGCGGATTTTATAGTACAGATGTCAGCAGTGTCTAAAGTACGATTCGATTAGTATAGCAAATACGCAAATTGGCATAACTTGATAAGTGTGTACGTTGGACCAATGAAACTTGGTAAACAGGTACATCTTGGTATTCCTCACGATACTCTATGGTAGTATGTTTTGTATTCAGTCTCACGTTCGATATATATCGAATCTACTTTTTCTTAAAATATATCGAATTGCTATAACATGTAGGATTTAACATTCAAGGACATAGTTTACTAGGGATTAAATAGTAGATACCCATAGACTGGATTTAAAACCAATAGCATTGCGGATTTTACAGTACAGATGTCAGTATGATCGAAAAATCGATTCGATTATTATAGCAAATACGTAAATGGGCATAACTTCCATAGATTTACCGTTGGATCAATGAAATTTGGTGATTGGGTACATATTGGTATTTCTCACGACGCCCAATGAAAATTTGTTTTGTGCGTAGTCTCACATTCGATATATATCGAATCTACTTTTTCTTAAAATGTATCGATTTGCTATAACATGTAGGATTTTACAGTCAAGGACATAGTTTACTACGGATTAAATAGTAGATACCCATTGACTGGATTTTAAACCGATAGAATTGCGGATTTTACAGTACAGATATCAGTATGATCGAAAAATCGATTCGATTATTATAGCAAATACGTAAATGGGCATAACTTCAATAGATTTACCGTTGGATCAATGAAATTTGGTGATTGGGTACATATTGGTATTCCTCACGATGCCCAATGAAAATTTGTTTTGTACGTAGTCTCACATTCGATATATATCGAATCTACTTTTTCTTAAAATGTATCGAATGACTATAACATGTAGGATTTTACATCCAAGGACATAGTTTACTAGGGTTTAAATAGTAGATACCCATTGACTGGATTTTAAACCAATAGCCTTGCGGATTTTACAGTACAGATGTCAGTATGATCGAAAAATCGATTCGATTATTATTGCAAATACGTAAATGGGCATAACTTCAATAGATTTACCGTTGGATCAATGAAATTTGGTGATTGGGTACATATTGGTATTCCTCACGATGCCCAATGAAAATTTGTTTTGTACGTAGTCTCACATTCGATATATATCGAATCTACTTTTTCTTAAAGTATATCAAATTGCTATATCATGTAGGATTTTACATCCACAGGCATAGTTGACCAGGTATTAAATAGTAGATACCCATAGACTGAAAATTAAACCAATGGGATTGCGGACTTTACCGTACAGATGTCAGTATGATCGAAAAATCGATTCGATTATTATAGCATATACACAAATTGGTATAACTTGAAAAGTATACCCGTTGGACCAATGAAATTTGGCGAATGTGCACATCTTGGTAATCCTCACACTGCCCAATAGAAATATGCTTTGTATGTTGTCTAACGTGCGATTTATATCGAATATGCTTTTTCTTCAAATATATCGAACCGCTATAACATATAGGATTTTACATCCAAGGGCATAGTTGGCCAGGTATTGTATAGTAGACACACAGACTGAAAATTAAACCAATAGCATTGCGGATTTTACAGTACAGATGGCAGTGTAATCGCAAGATCGATTCGATTATTCTATCAAATACGCAAATTTGCAAAACTTGATTAGTTTATACGTTGGACCAATGAAATTTGGCAAATGGGTACATCTTGGTATTCCTCACAATGCCCAAATGAAACATTTTGTGTGTAGTCTCACGTTCGGTATTAATCGAATCTACTTTTTCTTAAAATATATCGTATAGCTATAACATATAGGATTTTACATCCAAGGACATAGTTGACCAATATAATTATGTGGAAGATAGCCATAGACTGTAAGTTAAATCAATTGCATTGCGGATTCAACTATACAAATGCCAGTATAATCGAAGAATGGATTCGATTATTATAACAAATACATAACATTGGCACAAGTTGAATAGTGTATCCGTTGGACCAATTAAATTTGGTGCTTGGTACATCTTGGTATTCCTCACAATTCCCAAAGTAATATGTTTTGCATGTAGTCTCACGATTGATGCATATCGAATATGCTTTTTCTTAAAATATATCGAATCGTTATAACATAGGATTTTGCATGCACGTACATAGTCGACCAGGAATTTTAGTGTTGATGATCAAAGATTGGAAGGTAAATCAATCGGATTGCGTATTTTCAATGCACGTGTCAGTATACTTGATAATTCGATACGATTATGATATCAAATATGCCAAATCTTTTTTGCAAAATGGAATATCTTGAGAATAACTATTTTTTAAGACCAAAGAAATTAGAGGAATCGTTACAATTCAGTATTTTACAAACTACATTATGGATATTTGTTTTGCAAGTGGAATATCTTTATATATTTATCTAAAGAATCTGCGTTGTATTTTCAAGAGTGGCTTATCACAATGCTTATGAACTTTAACAGTTGAAAAATAACCACATAATCAACACTCTCTTGAAATTTTTAAAACCTTATTCCGATTATGTGTCAATGGTTAACTTAATGGATCAAAGAATCAATTATCCGTCAAATAAAATCACATTGAAAATAACAAATATTTCTAACAGTGAAAAATTTAGTTCCTTACCCTTTCAGAAAACGGCGGGGAAATTTTTGAATATTAAACCACTTATGGGCACATGACTCGAAAATATGTTGCACAACTATGTTTCCACCCCCCCTAATTACCCGCTTGATGAATTCAAGCGCCCAATCGACTCGTTAACGTCCCTATAATAGCTGCGATTTGATTCACTGATTGTGTGATTGATACAAATTAGTAGCCAAACTGGTGATATGTGTGGGTATATGGAATATTGGACGAAAAAGTAAAAAAAAATTCATCGGGAGGAAAAATCTGAAATCTTAAAAAAGTCGATTACTTTTCGAGATATATCGACTTGAATTAACATGGGAGGCTTATGGGACTAAAACTTTTTCACTTTTATTATGTATTTCTAAATATGTGAGGAACATGAGATTCCCTTGACATAAACTAGATTTTTTGTTTGATTTTTTGGTGTGGTTGTCATTGCGATGAATTGATATTTAGTATTTTTTATGATTTTTTGAAAGTGCCCCATGCTTTTCTTATGGCACTACGTTAGGATTTTTTTTGACCAACTTGCAATCATCACAGGACAAATTCCTTGAAACGCAAGATACTAGATTTTTTGGTTGATTTTTTGGCTATCTCGAAATTTTCATATGTTGAAACAATTCCGAGGAATAAACGATTTCAACTCTCCATTGTAGAGGTGGTCGAATTTTCAATCTTGGATTTCGGCGTTGAGACATGTGCCATATGAAAATTTGGAATCTTTAAGAAAAACCGTTAGAGGGTTCTCCGAACCCTCACGTTTGAGCTTACTTTCGCCGTAACCCTCTTGGGTTATTCATAATTAAATTCCGAAAAATGTCCTGCAAGCGAAAAATCATTGTCGCCATTTTTTTGCGGAGCATGCAATCTTGAATATCTTAGCAACCGTTTAAGCTAGAGGAATGAAATTTTCAGAGTAATAATATTATTAAAATGGTCAACTTTTTTAATGATGACCATTCCGCTCGATCGATTCATGTGCGAGTTATATCGATACGAATCTCCTTGGATACGCTTTAATCGCCAATAACTTTTTTATTAATCAAGTTTTGAACATGAATGTCATACAAAATACGACTGAAAATGTCATTCATCCGACAAAAGTTAAATCAGGCGAATCGATTGATTAGACTCGAAGTTATGATCGATACAAGGTTGTATTCGATTGAGCCATTTTTTGGGCTTATGTACATAGT
Organism: Ischnura elegans; assembly: GCF_921293095.1. Lineage (NCBI taxonomy): Eukaryota > Metazoa > Arthropoda > Insecta > Odonata > Coenagrionidae > Ischnura > Ischnura elegans. The sequence goes on along the minus strand of NC_060247.1, from coordinate 10,593,506 downwards.
TACGGAAATAAAAATTTTAACAATATGTAAGGAAAAAAATGAATTATGCGCACACATAAATAATTTAGATGAATTATGTTTCCTACTGAAGATACATCGATTTGAATTTATATCTTTTTGTATTAGGCCCCCGTAAGAAATACACGCATCCCGTCCAATTACGTCACCAATATAAGAACATAGGCTAAATTTTGAAAGCGGGGATATTAGAGAAGGCAGGGATAAGGGAGTGACCATAGAAGGGATATCAATAGGATTGCGGATTTTACAGTACAGATGTCAGCAGTGTCTAATGTACGATTCGATTAGTATAGCAAATACGCAAATTGGCATAACTTGATAAGTATATACGTTGGACCAATGAAACTTGGTAAACAGGTACATCTTGGTATTCCTCACGATACTCTATGGTAGTATGTTTTGTATTCAGTCTCACGTTCGATATATATCGAATCTACTTTTTCTTCAAATATGTCGAATTGCTATAACATATAGGATTTTACATCTAGGGACATAGTTGACCAGGAATTTTAAAGAAGTTACCCATACACTGGATGTTAAACCAATAGCATTGCGGATTTTACAGTACAGATGTCAGTATGATCGAAAAATCGATTCGATTATTATAGCAAATACGTAAATGGGCATAACTTCCATAGATTTACCGTTGGATCAATGAAATTTGGTGAATGGGTACATATTGGTATTCCTCACGATGCCCAATGAAAATTTGTTTTGTACGTAGTCTCACATTCGATATATATCGAATCTACTTTTTCTTAAAATGTATCGAATTGCTATAACATGTAGGATTTTACATCCAAGGACATAGTTTACTAGGGATTAAAGAGTAGATACCCATTGACTGGATTTTAAACCAATGGGATTGCGGATTTTACAGTACAGATTTCAGTATGATCGAAAAATCGATTCGATTATTATAGCAAATACGTAAATGGGCATAACTTCCATAGATTTAACGTTGGATCAATGAAATTTGGTGATTGGGTACACATTGGTATTCCTCACGATGCCCAATGAAAATTTGTTTTGTACGTAGTCTCACATTCGATATATATCGAATCTACTTTTTCTTCAAAAGTATCGAATTGCTATAACATGTAGGATTTTACATCCAAGGACATAGTTTACTAGGGATTAAATAGTAGATACCCATTGACTGGATTTTAAACCAATAGCCTTGCGGATTTTACAGTACAGATGTCAGTATGATCGAAAAATCGATTCGATTATTATAGCAAATACGTAAATGGACATAACTTCAATAGATTTACCGTTGGATCAATGAAATTTGGTGATTGGGTACATATTGGTATTCCTCACGATGCCCATTGAAAATTTATTTTGTAAGTAGTCTCACATTCGATATATATCGAATCTACTTTTTCTTAAAATATATCGAATTGCTATAACATGTAGGATTTTACATCCAAGGACATAGTTTACTAGGGATTAAATAGTAGATACCCATTGACTGGATTTTAAACCAATAGCCTTGCGGATTTTACAGTACAGATGTCAGTATGATCGAAAAATCGATTCGATTATTATAGCAAATACATAAATGGGCATATCTTCAATAGATATACCGTTGGATCAATGAAATTTGGTGATTGGGTACGTATTGGTATTCCGCACGATGCCCAATGAAAATTTATTTTGTAAGTAGTCTCACATTCGATATATATCGAATCTACTTTTTCTTAAAATATATCGAATTGCTATAACATGTAGGATTTTACATCCAAGGACATAGTTAACTAAGGATTAAATAGTAGATACCCATTGACCTGATTTTAAACCTATAGGATTGCGGACTTTACCGTACAGATGTAAGTATGATCGAAAAATCCATTCGATTATTATAGCAAATACGTAAATGGGCATAACTTCAATAGATTTACCGTTGGATCAATGACATTTGGTGAATGGGTACATATTGGTATTCCTCACAATGCCCAATGAAAATTTGTTCTGTACATAGTCTCACATTCGATATATATCGAATCTACTTTTTCTTAGAGTATATCGAATTGCTAATACATGTAGGATTTTACATCCACAGGCATAGTTGACCAGGTATTAAATAGTAGATACCCATAGACTGAAAATTAAACCAATTGGATTGCGGACTTTACCGTACAGATGTCAGTATGATCGAAAAATCGATTCGATTATTATAGCATATACACAAATTGGTATAACTTGAAAAGTATACCCGTTGGACCAATGAAATTTGGCGAATGTGCACATCTTGGTAATCCTCACACTGCCCAACAGAAATATGCTTTGTATGTTGTTTAACGTGCGATATATATCGAATATGCTTTTTCTTCAAATATATCGAACCGCTATAACATATAGGATTTTACATCCAAGGGCATAGTTGGCCAGGTATTGTAAAGTAGACACACAGACTGAAAATTAAACCAATAGCCATGCGGATTTTACAGTACAGATGGCAGTGTAATCGCAAGATTGATTCGATTATTCTATCAAATACGCAAATTTGCAAAACTTGATTAGTTTATACGTTGGTCCAATGAAATTTGGCAAATGGGTACATCTTGGTATTCCTCACAATGCCCATATGAAACATATTTTGTGTATAGTCTCACGTTCGGTATTATTCGAATCTACTTTTTCTTAAAATATATCGTATTGCTATAACATATAGGATTTTACATCCAAGGACATAGTTGACCAATATAATTATGTGGAAGATAGCCATAGACTGTAAGTTAAATCAATAGCATTGCGGATTCAACAATACAAATGCCAGTATAATCGAAGAATGGATTCGATTATTATAACAAATACATAACATTGGCACAAGTTGAATAGTGTATCCGTTGGACCAATTAAATTTGGTGCTTGGTACATCTTGGTATTCCTCACAATTCCCAAAGGTAATATGTTTTGCATGTAGTCTCACGATTGATGCATATCGAATATGCTTTTTCTTAAAATATATCGAATCGTTATAACATAGGATTTTGCATGCACGTATATAGTCGACCAGGAATTTTAGTGTTGATGATCAAAGATTGGAAGGTAAATCAATCGGATTGCGTATTTTCAATGCACGTGTCAGTATACTTGATAATTCGATACGATTATGATATCAAATATGCCAAATCTTTTTTGCAAAATGGAATATCTTGAGAATAACTATTTTTTAAGACCAAAGAAATTAGAGGAATCGTTACAATTCAGTATTTTACAAACTTCATTATGGATATTCGTGTTGCAAGTGGAATATCTTTATATATTTATCTAAAGAATCTGCGTTGTATTTTCAAGAGTGGCTTATCACAATGCTTATGAACTTTAACAGTTGAAAAATAACCATATAATCAACACTCTCTTGAAATTTTTAAAACCTTATTCCGATTATGTGTCAATGGTTAACTTAATGGATCAAAGAATCAATTATCCGTCAAATAAAATCACATTGAAAATAACAAATATTTCTAACAGTGAAAAATTTAGTTCCTTACCCTTTCAAAAAACGGCGGGGAAATTTTTGAATATTAAACCACTTATGGGCACATGACTCGAAAATATGTGACACAACTATGTTTCCACCCCCCCTAATTACCCGCTTGATGAATTCAAGCGCCCAATCGACTCGTTAAAATTTAAACTGGAAATATTTTATCTTGATAAATCAACAGCTATAAATGGCTGAATTTTATGAAATCAGTATTTGAAAAATTATTCAGAGCCTTATTAAAAGTTGTCAGATTATACTTCGATTCACAGAGTTTTAAAGATGTTTGAAATCATTACACTTAGGAGGTTGACCTGGCACTAATTCCGTCACATGTTCATTTTCGTGACATTTAGAAGGTATTGATATAATATTGGCATATCATATAATTTGGGCATATTTAGAAGGTATTTCGGTAGTTAATGTTTTTTCTCCATATAAACATCACCTTTATAAATGTTTTTTGATCATGCACAGTTATAAGCTTAGCATTTTTTTTTATTTTACAATTTATCGAAATATCCCATCTCGCAATTTCCTCTAAAGGTAATTCCGTCACAAATTGAATTGCCCCAGAGAGAACTTTCCTTTCCTCTAAACGCCCACAAGTACATTCCAAACTTCACCTCAAGGGCTTATCTCTCTTTCCTACCGCTGACCTTTTTGGCCAAAGCATATAGAAATAAAAAAAATCATTCAAACCACATAAGCATCAATACCAATGTGAAATAATGGGGCTATCAGTTTTAAAAAATCAGGGGCAACCAACCTAACACAATGAGTAATCGAAAAAATATAATGGACATATTTCGAACTTATACGTAAACAAACGTTCTTCTTCAATCTTTACCGTCGATTTAGTTGATTCCAACATCAACCTGGAACACTTACGCCGTCATAACTATATTTTCACCTAAGGAACCCATTCACGACATGACTTTCAGCGAGTTGCCTTGAACTGCGCATGCGCAGCGCGACTCATGACGCAAGTGAGGTTAGTGCTCCAGAGCAAACTACTCATGGACATTTTGTGATGCTGAGATCAATATTATGCCCAAAGTATCTACAAGATCGAAGATTCCCATTCCATCATTCAGCAATCGATGGCCTTACACATCGGTCTCAATGAACTCAAAGCAATGGAATGCTGGTTGCTAAGCATCGCTCCCTGGAGCAGTGAAAACCGAAATAATTGTCGTCTAGAATTCTAGCGAGTAAATCTAGCGATTCGATCTATGGATTTTTCTTCCTCATAGGAAAATCCACTAGGATCGCTAGAACAATAATTGCCTATGCTTGGTTTCGCTAATAGTAGGACCCCCTTCGCTTCTATAGCGTGCCCCGGTGCGTTGTATCCTTCGAAGGATTCACCTAGAACCCTCATACTCTCTGTCGTCTAGAATAGAAGTACCTAATTCATCTTCCAAGTCGCTAACTCATCCGACATGCAGGAGGTGAGAAACTTTTCAAAGCTGCGAATACATATGTATTTAAACGGAGCGGGAGTACAGAGGTCCTTTTCAAGATGGCTTCACTTAGGCATGAATATTCTATTATTTACACTTCATTGATTGATTTCAAGGAGAATTCGACTGAATAACTGGCACTCATCAAGGCACACAAATTTTAAACTTGAGAGTTTTGTATTGGAAAAACCTTTGTATTATTAACGTGTGCATAAATAAATAAAATATCCTTCCACGGATTGGTTTACGTACTCAAAATTCCTTCACGAGTCGTAGTACCTTCTCCAGCTGAAAAAGCATAACAAAATACATCAATACCCTCCCGAAACTTTATCACTCACTTCTATCGCGCAGGACGTCACTTATAACTGTCAGCACCGAAGGCGCGTATACTATTGCTGTACCGGTGAGAACATAACTCACCACAACCAGTCAATTTACAAAATAAATTAATTAAAATTGGCGCATGTGTATCGTTGTCTGTGTAAATGATTGCTTGTGTAGAAAAGGAAAGATGATGAAGCATTTTTTAACAATTTTTAATTAGATTATATCATTTTTTCTTTTGCTTAGAGAGTAGGTACAACATGTGCTTTGCAAGCAGCAAAAGATATATATTTTTTATTTTTTTTAAATTATTTTCTGACTCTTTTGAAATTCCATTTGAAGGGTAATGGAATAATTATTGTCTTTAAAAGCAAGAACAATTTAAAACCTGTGATTGGAAGAAGGTAAGACATACGAAGGGCACATAGTCGTGAATAATAATTAAGGCAGTGTAATTTGTATTTGATTAAATGTCTGGTAAAGTTTTGATTCTTCGTCGATATATATAGAGAGAGAAAAGCACCATGTGTAGAGGAGGACTACCCTCATACCACACACGTTTTACCCACCCCAACCCAAGGACTTATTGTTAGAGCCAAGGGGGAGGGGGCGGGGGAAAAGGAGGCATGTTTGAAAAACTGTTCGCTCAGTGCACGCCATGTTGCGTGTGTGACATCACAAGGGAAGGGGGGGAGGGGAGACAGACAGCAGTCTACCTCCCCTCCGCGGGGAATTCTCTTCCCCTCTAACTTCGAAAGCACTAACCTCTAAAAAAAATATATTACCTCCGCCTCCCCTCCTTGGCTCGAAAGGCCCTTTCCCTTTATCTACCCCTACATTCTCACTTCCCCTCCTTCGAACCCAGCTGCTCCCACCCCCTCTCTTCCCCTCCCGCCTGCGCCGCGCCGCCTCATGGATGGCTGCCGAGCCGCAAGACGCCGTCGACAGAGGACTCTGGGAGTCTACGGAGCCGTGTCGTCACAACAACACGTCACACGTATACGTTATGCCTCGGGCGGGGTGGAAACTACCCCTCCCCTCCTTCCAACGGTTGGGCGAGGCCAACGAGGGATGGAGGGGAGGGAGCCAGCAGGCAGGCACGGAGGTAGGGGGTCTCGCTATCTGCCGACCGACCGACCGACCGCCTTGATATGGATTCGCGCAAAGGCGGATGGGAACACTATAATCGAAGCGGGTTTTCGGATTTCGGCCGCCCGTCCTGCCGGGCGGGTTTCCACGCAGGCAGGCAGGCTTTGGCTGTTAAAGGAGTAGGTCAAGAAATGCTCGTCCGGGCAGGGAGGCGGAGGAAAAAAATTGTGCCGTGAGCAGGTTTTCAAACAATTCCCTTTTTTTATAATTCCCCCTGTTCTGGCCGCAGCCGTTTCAGGAACGAACGTGTGATACGTGAGCGGAGCAGGAATTCTGTGATCAAATAGACGAGGTAAATAACAGAAGGAAGGATACTGTTGCGCAGGCATATCGTTATGAAGTGACGTCACCCGATTATAGGAGTTGTGTAAAATTGAATATGGTGCGAGGCAGTGAGCATGTATGATGCACTTAGCGTGACTACTCAGAATGTGAAATGTGAGGCAGGCGTGGAAATATAGTGAATTAGGAATATTTTACAATATTATTAAAAAATACATTTTGTAATAATCTAGCCGATTAGTGCTATTGGGTAAGAGAGGCCTCGCAATTTTTTAACAGGATTTATGGTTCTGTTGGTTGTTTCTAATGTTGTAAAACATAATTAAAGGCGTCTAGCGTAAGAATAGATTCTGGGGCAAACAATTGCGAAGCCCAGGTGAGATTTTCCACCTAATTATACCGCACACCGTACATGGTGTATAATAATAATCGTGTACGCAAAACTATTATGCCAGCAAACTCAAGAGTCTTATTAGATAATTTAAAAGACCTGTATTATGGCTAGGAACATGATTATGGCCATGCGTAAATTTAGACCCACTCTAATGCACGAGAAAAAGTGATACGCAGAAGTTTCATGGAGTCAGTTATACCTAATTCTATCATGATGGCAATTTTATGAGAGCATTCTCTATTATTGCTGTGTACATAATCTACATTGAACTTTACTCAATATTATATTAACAGACTTAGATTTCACGCATGAAGTAGGTGATAAGGAGGATAATTCTGTTCTCGTGACTAAAAACATCTTTAAAATAATTTTAAGCTCTTTCCTGTATCTTTCATCGCGATGAGGACTTATCCATGCAAGTAAGAAAAAGTCATTGAAATTATGTCCATGAAGGGGCTTCAAATCATGAACGTGAGTTCTAAGTTCGATGTAAAAAAAAATTAGCAAACTCACTTCCAAGAATCGCCCAATCGCGGAGACTTACAGGGACGGGTAGACCTTAGAGTTTGGTGGTATTCGCACAAGAAAATTTTTCTTTCTCCTTCCATATGGCTCTCGATTATAACGTTTGTATTTACAGTGCGATGTGTCAAATTTTAATAGGCAAGCACTTATCGAAGTGTGAGTCATCCAGCCTGTCAACGACGGTTGAAGAACTTCTAATCGTGGTCCAGAATCTTATACTGGATTGAGAGCCTAACCACTTGATTATAATTAGCACACGAAATCCATGTTGTGTTACTGCATTTAATTAAAATATTAGACTCTGAATTTATTCCTCAATTAGTCAAGATGGCCGTCCATCTTAATACTAAAATATGTACTTAGTTATTTATTAACCAGAGATTGTTGAATAGGAAAGCCTGAACAAGTACTCAATAAATCATTCAGAATAACATATTACCTTTTTCGGTAATATACTTAATTGCAGGCATTTCAAAGGTTATCAGACCACTCAAACAAAGTTAGCCGCATGGGAGGGTGAACGTCAGGGCCTACGAGGTTGTAATGGAACCATTGACCTCTTGGCTACTCATTCATACCATTTTCAGGATTTCTTCCCCAATAAACTGTCATTCTGATGATAGTAATGACTCACAGTAGCATGCAAATAAACTCGGATATGGTGGGCAACGTAACGAGCCGATCTAAGGGCATTTTCATAAGTCACTGTCGAGGTCACAGTTGACATTTATTGAGAAGTGACTACAGCAAAATAGCTTTTGACAAACATTTTAATAGATTGATGTGATAGCAAGGGAAATTTAATGGTTAGAAAAATAAGTTATGGCTCTTTATTCGGAATAAATTCCTATCATAATTATTATAATTGAAATTATGTTTCATTTGATGTGTGATATTCATGATAGAAAAAAATAACACAAAAATCCATGCCTTAATTTGTTTTCTGACTACTCCAATTACATTTAGGTCCTCGACATATATTTCAAAAAGTAACTTTATTAAAACGCCCATCGCATTAATTACATTCTCCATCACTTATCTCCTTTTCTAAAAGGCTCAATGTACCACCTAATAATTAGTCGTGAAATAGGCATCCAAGGTGTGTGCTTGACCGATGCAGTCGTACACAGTACGGCAGGTGTCTGAATCTGCTTTAAAAAAATAGGTTATCCGCACATGAGGTTCTAAACCATGAGAATGCCAAGAAAAAGTAGCAAACCACTTCCCGAATAAAAAATAATATTGCAAATGATCGACCTAAACATCAAAGGCCAAAATAGGAGCGTATTGAATGATCATTCGAGCCAAAATCAGTCATATTTGCTCGTATAATACCGAATAATCACCCACCATTCTTCTATAAAAATTTTGATAGATGGACATCCTGCCAAAATTGGAACTTGAAAAGTTTCATGCCTCGCAGATAACGTACAGATGATTAAGAAAGCTTTGATTCTTTAGCATCACTTTTCATTATTGCCAGCAATAGAATTTCATTGCCGTCAATGGCACACGAACGTAACTTCCGACGCGTCGGTACGACGGAGTTTTTTGAACGTAGATCATAATAACATGGGGAGTTGATTTTTTTCCCTTGGTAACAGTTAAGATCGCGCTTACATTTTCGGTCCAGCCGATGGAAGGCTGTTCCACTTCGATTATCTGAAGTTTACGGCGCATATCAAGCTCGTCCTAATCGTCTCTCTGAAAGATAAAGAAGAAGAAACACAGCAGAGCCTTATGTCGAGAGATAATGGGACGCTCGAAAAAAAACATAAGTTCACTTGAAGATATAAAAGGGAACTATGAAACAGCCGCAACATCTGCAGATATCTGTTGCGCGATAGTGTTTTTTTTTGTCGCGCCAAGGCATGCGTGGACCGAATGGGCGCTTGTTCAAGGGGTTAGCGCAGTGACACAGCTTCCCCTATCACTTGGACCAGTGATCAGTGGTTGCCACGCCAAGAGTCGACCAGCTGATCCGAGCCCCCATTGTCATTTGCTCTCTCGGATGTCAGTGGTGCGTCCCTTTGTTCGAAGCAGATAACGCGACTTGTTCAGTCTCCTCTCCAAGTCTCAAGCTGTGAGTACACCTACGAGGTCTAATATTCCTTCGATAACGGTTATCATGCAAGATTATGGCTAAAGAAAATTGTTTTCAATGATTGAGATAAGAGGAGATGTTGAGGCAAAGATCAGGACGACGTCGAATCATCGGGCAGTGGGTACAGGGTGCTGCATGGTGATGACTAAAATACACTTCTATTATATAACTGATAACTTCAGGCTTTACTTTCTTAAAACCTCTCCGTATTGGAAACAAAGGAATAAAACTTTGTAAGGTTCACTATTATTTTAATATGGGCACGACCCGGGTTTCGTAACGTAGTCACATCTTCAGGTAAGGCAGGACCTGAAGATGTGACTACGTTACGAAATATAAATATACATATTAAAATAATAGTGAACCTTACTAAGTTTAATTCCTTTATTTACACTTCCATTGATGTGACACCTATTGTTTTCCTTTAAATTAAGAAAAGCACCACACTGGAGCAAAATTAACATTCATGCACAGCATAACTTAGTCAAAACCTCATTCATAACTTATCAACACAATTTGCATGCAAATACCAGTATAACACGGACAACGATACATTGTCGACATTCCATAATGCTGCAGAAAATGAATTCGACAATGACCATTGGCCATTCTTGGATTCATTTCCTACAACATGGTTGGATGGGACAACAAAATATAGACTATTTAACCTCCAGCTATGGAATATTTTAGGGATGAGAAGCGGTGCTGTTGCTCTTCATCAATCCCCTGGACCATCATACCTTTGCGATGCATGGCAGTTAGAATTAAATTTGAAAAAATGCTTAGCAATGAATTTCTGGAAAAAGAATAACTCCTCATAACGTAGCTATATCATTCGGGGTACCCAATCAGAGGCTGTTGAATCCGTGAAATATCTAGGAGTTAGACTCAATAATGATCTATCGTGGAATAAACATATTCGGGCAATAATAAGACAATCTTAAATTGGGTTTTGTTAAAAGAATATTAGGAAAGTGCGGCGACAAAGTGAGAGAAATTAACTACTTCTCCCTCGTTGTACCCCATTTAGAATACGCTTCCAGTGTTTGGAACCCTCATGAAATATGAGCATGAAATGAAATTCAAGAGCAGTGTCTTCTCTGACGAAGTTAACAATATCTTACGAACGCCAACATAATACGGTAGATCAGATCATGTAAATAAAATAAGAGAGATAGACTGCAGGAAAAACAGATTCAGAATGTCTTTTTTCCACGATCAATAAGAGATTATAACGACATCGTGAGGACTCACGAATAGATTAGATGCCTTTGTAGTGTAGACTACTACCTTATGTATACTTTAATGCATATTTCCGAATTTTATTATTATTTCTAACAGCATGTGGTAGTATAATTTTTATGCATGCGTAACGTTTATTGGACGGTGTGGTGTGCATGTGGGAATCCAATTGCATGCTGCATGCTGGTGATTGTTCACCCCCTGCCAAACACCCTAGTGGTGGCTCGCAGGGTATTATGTGGATGTAGATGTGGATACCTCTTGTCAGGTCTCTTCAAGATTTCTAAAAGGCGTTACAAAGATTAAATAAGCATTAAATAAGCTCCCGTATGTTACGATGCATTCAGTAAATTATTTCTCAGTTAAAAGTACAAATTTTAGTAGAATGTTCTATCCATTACTCGTATATTGACGACCTTCAAGAGAGTTATGTAAATGTCTTTTAAAGAACCAAATACTTAGGATGTGCTCGGAGACACAATAAAATGAGTTAAAAAGTGAGTAGGACGGTTAAAATGTCGAGAGAAATATGATAAATCAAACTATGCAGCTGTAATCATCCCCAGTCCTAGTGCTATCTCCATTCCCGGTGTTATCTCCAGTCAGCGGGATAACGACAGTCCTCAAGATCAGTTCGACGCAGCTCTTTCCATTGTATTCTTTTATCAGCTTTACTTTCCAATTTTACGAACATCCTCCCTTACCCATCCTTGATGATTTTTCCTACGCAACTACTTAGTTCCATTACTAACGATATCATTCTCCCCTTCCACTTGTCCTTCGTTAGTTGTCGCTGGACCATCATACCTCTCGTTGTCCCGTCCCTTCACAATTTTTAGAAGGCGTTACCAAGGTAAAGTTAAATAAGTACTTTACGATACACTCAGTGAATAATCTAGAGCCGAAATAAACACACGTTTAAAGATCTTCTTTGAAGAGAAGAAAAGTCTTTGCACTACTTTATACAGGTATTTAAAACTTTATTTTCCAGTATCTTCGAATATTTTTCTTCAATCTGGACTGGAGTAAGTCTTTCTATCAATCAGTCTTTCGCATTTGGTTTTCCTTAGATTTCCGAGGCGAGATTTTCATCGTAGTATGATTAACTTGAAAAGGTTCAGCTGCCAAATTTCGTCAAAAAGAGTGCCCATCCAACCAAGCTCCCGGATCCTACATCTGAGCGGTGGAGCAAGGTGCATGGAAATTGTGAAAAAAGTGCATATTGTCTCCAATGGAAAGCCTCCGTCGTGAAGGAGGGTCTACTTATTTACGTTTTTATTTTTCCATTATTCTATATTTCCATTATTGGAATTACTAACTGTTGGCTAGTTTCGCCTTTGCATGAATGTGCATGTATTTTTGTTATTATGTGTCATATTTATAGGCCGTGTGGTAAGTATGTGGATATCCTCTTGAAAATAGATGACCCCCTGACAAACATCCTAAAGGTGGCTCACCGGGTGCTATTTAGATGTAGGTGTAATATGATTTTTTTAATTCGGGGCGGAAGGCATGAAGAATAATCAACGCCTAAGTCCACGAGCTACCAAAAATTTAAAATTTGCAAGACTAACCTCCAGCGATTGATATTCAAATAATTTAACATCGAACACCTCCTAAAGTCCAATTTCAAGCTTGATTACTCATACACATGTAATGAGTGGGTAAGACCCAGCCAAGGCTTTTTATAAATAGCATGTTTAATTCAAAATAATAAAAACAAACAAAACATCAGGCGTCAAAAAGCTGCCGGCAGAATTCGGAATGGTCAATTTTTGGAAGAACCGATGCTTATAGGACCTCTCTTACTCTCTTTTCGTCTGCCTCATATGTATCTCGAGGTCTCCATAGCAACAGCGGCGTACGGGAGGGCAGGATTGATTTGCATAGGAGGCGCTAGCGTCGCTCCAGTCGGGCTGCTTTCAAACGGCGCCAAGGCGACCGACCGAAGGCGCGACGAAGATTTTCGGCGAGAGAGAGATGCTTCCCTCCCACCGAAACCACTCCCACGCCCTCAAAAGGTCCACTCGAGCGAGCTGTGCCTCGAGCGAACGAAGACGGGCAGGTACTGATAGCTCGTGTTGCGGTTGTGAGGGGGGATCGATTTGGATGGTACGGTATTTGGAGGCGAATGACATCTGAGATCACTCGCAACCATGAGTGAAGGGGAGGGATGGAGGAAAACCCGGCGTCAGTATTAGCTTACTCGTCAATTTAATCAAACAAATCAGCAGCAGAGAAGTCAGGAGTGGAAGCATTCGAAATGCGGTGCTACCGAAGAATGATGAAGATAAAATTGATTGAGCGTGTAAGTAACGAGGAAGTGCTAAGAAGAGTGGGAGAAAAGAGAAACTTCCTAAAAATCTTAAGCAGAAGACGGGACAACTTAGTTGGCCATATTTTGAGGCACGATGGTCTGGTGAAGACAATCGTTGAAGGACAAGTGGAAGGGAAAAAGGGCAAGGGACGGCCCCAAATGAGTTACATAGGACAGGTGATGTAAAAGAGATGTAAAAGATGTAAAAGAGAAGAAATATGTAGCAATGAAAAGGATAGCGGATTGGAGAGAGAAATGGAGAGCTGCGTCAAACCAATCCTAGGATTGTTGACTAATGATGATGAATAATAACAATAATTTAAGGTCGCCAAACATGAAAATAAGGTAAACTATTTTCACAATTAATCATGATTAAAAAAGACCTTTATACAATAATTAATTATAATAATTATAGTGAAATTAATTTCGAAAAGAGTCAATGCCGGCTGAATGTCACTTACAAAATTGTTCAAATTTATAATGTCGCTAACATCGACTATATCTGTCCACGAAACATTTCCTCTTTATTTATTATCATCCTATCGCATTTAAAATTATGTTAAATACTTCGCGGATATTTCATGATCACTAAATAAGGGTGCGTGCATTAATAACGTGAGGCGTTTAGGGAGGGGGAGAGGGGTTAAGCCGATTCTCACCCTTCTCACCCAATCTCGCGTGGGGAATGAGGGGGGTCCTGGGAAGTATCACTTAATCTTTTTCCACAATAGACAGTTTAAAAAGTGATTCTATACTACGATTTAAGTAATATTAAATACTAGTCTGAACTAATGTTAAACAAAATTAATTTATGACATCGTTTTTTTTTGTAATTCCAACGTAATGAAGCATATATTAACGTATTTACACTGAAAATACGCATTTCGAACAATCTCACGTGAGATTATCGGGAGGAGAGAGGAGTTTGAGCCAAATATCACGATATCTCGCTAAAGAGGGGAGAGGACACAAAAATCGCCATAATCACCTCACGTAATTAATGGACGCCTCCTAGTGGACAGGGAAACATGGTATAGTAAAAGTATTTACATTCAAACGACTCATTTCCGTGTTAACCATTAGAGTATCGCGCTCCTCCTATCTCACGCGAAAAGTGCCAGAAGCGCGATAGCGCTCCTCCTGCTATGTCTCTCTTAATTGCTGATAGTTCACTAATAATTCAATAGTCAGTATTCATTTTATGTTAACATTAACTATTTTCTTTTAATTATAAAAAAATAACTCAGATTACCAAAAATTCGTCAAATAATACATTAAAAAGGTGAAACCACGTAAAATAAAGATTTCTAAATTTTTTTGAATTTATGCTTTTAGTTGTTTTTGTGACCTAATTTTTTTCCTAACCTACTGCAAAATCAGCAAAAATGCCTTGGCACTTTTAGCACAGTACCTGGGAAACCGGTTGTCACTCAAAGGGTTAAAATAAATTATTCTCGTTTCAAGAGGATTGGAAGATTCAGATGCCTTCTAGCGTCTAAATGTTTAGCTTAAGGGGTCGTGGCGTACGAATATTAAGGTATGGGGATGCAAGAAGAGTGGTTGATGCGTGTGGAAAGAGTTTGTGCTGGGGACGTTGTCGCAGAATACGAGAGGGCGTCGGCCCCGATCAGTGTGCGCCTCCCCACTCATGGACCCGAGGAGAGACATGAGAATGCATTTGCCTCCCACGGAATATTTCGTGCGCTCTCTCAAAAGTCGTGAAATATTCTCGAAGGGACACCATTATGAGAGTGAGAGACACCATTGTGAATGAATTAATGCTCCGAAGGCGGGAAATGCTTCTCGAACAAATAAATGCAAGCGGAAAGAATCTCGCACTCTCGAAGGACGGTCGATGGCAAAAAAAAATGATCGAAGTTTTCATTTAGAGGCAGGTTTCACGCCAGTATATCCTTTTTCTCCACTGATTCAACCTTCGCAGTTCCGGGAAAACTTTGGGAAAAAACGTAGAGGGGCATGAAATAAAAATAAATACATAAAAAGACGCGATGCGGATGCAAAGGGCGCTAAGGAATCGTACGGTGCAAATGATTCTCGCTTCGAAAAAACCTGAGGTTCATAAGAGAAATACTAACTTCGTCAAAATAAATTTCGCAAAATAACGAGCCCACGCCAACGTTGTTTTTTAATTGAAGGAAGTGGATGAAAAAAAAGGTTCAATTTTCTTTGAATTCTGTTAGAAGCCATGTCCACGAAAATTAATCTCTGTTATAATATTATTATTATTAAAAGGATCTCGTATTCATGAAATATCCGCGAAGTATTAAACATAATTTTAAATGCGATAATCTAACTACTGTCAAATATAATTTCTTATATCTTTTAGGGCTGAATACAAGCCACTAAGAATACATAATGTCCCCACTAAGGAGATAAGTGATTAAATGTTTAAAAAAAGTCTTAAAATATATAATTTAGCGGACATTGTTTGTCATCATTTAAGAATACCATGTATCATAAAGCGTTCAAGTTCTTCACCGAAGAATTTTGCAAGGTTTAATAATGAACACGACTAAATTCGGGGAAGGGTAGCAAAATATCGCTATCCTTATGAATCGTCGCATCGAGAAAGGTAATCAAATAGAATTAAATATATTTAAATATTTTTAATGAGGAAACACTGCGTTTCTGTTTTAAACAAATTCATGTGAAATATTTCGTTATTACTCACATAACGTATTGGAATATGGCTACCAACTGTAAACGTAAATATTATCGGTATTAGCAGCAATAGAAGATAAGTAAACAAATGATCACAGATCAAAATTTAAACAAAAAGGAGGATATTTGTGAAGCACTTAATTGGAAAGAAGAAAAAATTGTGAAAATAGGCTTGCTATTGTATCATTCATTGCAAGGATCGTGCTGACAAAACTCAAATTTGTATCAAAACAACTGATTAGTATATATCTCTGCACTGTTCCGCAATGTTCAACTTATCGAACTCATTCAAAGCTGTCCAGACGAGAGTGCAAAGGTTGAAGGCCGAAACGAAAATGCGGAGTGCACGAAAACAAATACGAAATTTGGCGATCATTTTGGTTGCGTATCGCCACATGAGGCTCACTCTATCACTCGATTCTCAATCATTTTCATGCTCAGCATCACTTTCGAGAGCTTTCCTACTTCACAGAAAGATGGCGGATCTTCATAGAAAGACATTAAACCCACGCTATGTTTAGTGATTTTTCGTGACGCTTTACCAGTCTAAACTAAAGTAGTCATCTTAAAGTTTTCAATATGATAAAAGCAGACCCGTATCTAAATTGGCTTGAAGCTCAAGTATAACAACTGTGCATCAGAGAAAATTTTGAGATAGCGGGGGATATTCCAGAACGAAACTTAAGTCTTGATCACGACTTAAAATCGGTTACCACGCTGTTATTACCATACATTACTCAAGTCCCGATCAAATCGCCAAGTTCCAAGATGTCCGCCGTCATCGCCTCACGTTTTTAAAATGAAATGTATCTCGTCAAAATACTTACACATGCGATATTGTGCTCCACCATTATAGTTTTTGATGAGTAGGAGACCATAAGTGAAAATATTTTAGGTGAATCCAATATTTTGTAAATTTTAGCTCAGTTAATCTAGCTCAAGTGAGTTGAGTTGAAGTTATTTCCTTTAAATACGATCTCTAACTCAACGCGAGTTTCAGTTCTGAACCACCGAGGTACAGAAGAAAGACTCAAGATTGATTCAGGTCCTGAAATGCGGCCCAGAATATTTAAATACGAGATTCATGAAAATGTTTACGCTGATGTACTTAATACGCCCTGAAAGTTTGAAGGTGAAATCATGAGTTTTCAATGAGTAATGAAGCGTAAAGAAAAGACTGTTCGAGCGGAAACTATACGTCCTTCTTAGGAATTTTATTTTGTTGTCGTATTGCCTTTCACAGCATAACAGGGCCCATCAATGGCACCTGACACAACTATTTATAATGATATTACGCAAAACCAAAATTTTCACTTATCTCAGGCATAAATTCTCTTCTTATACAAGACATAAAAACAACTTTCTCTGACCGAAAAACACAGATGCTGAGCCGTCTGGAAAATGTTTCCTAGTGTCAAGTTTAAAAAAAAGGCTTGATTTCTTCCTGGCGAGTCCAATGCACGGGGAATGAGACTGAAGCAACTTTTACGATACTGAATACGATTCGGCCCGTTTCCACATTCGTGAACGTCGCTTGGCAATAAATATATATGGTAGAAATTTCGACACCGCCATCATAAAGAAAAGGAACACATTCAAGGGGGAAAAAATACGTCCAACACTAGTTGATTGAGAGTTCACATGTATCTCAGGCCCCGCGTAGATGGGAACGAGTTTGGTGTAGCAGGTTTCTTTCGAAACGCAGGTCGGCAGACACGGCCGCATTGTAGAAAGTGGACCTGACTTAGGGACCAAGCATAGACAAGGAAAGGGAGGGATTATGACCCGCGGTCAGACGGAGCAAGGACCCTGGAAGGAGACCATCCTGTTTCCCCGCTGCCAAACGGGAAAGCAAAAACGTGCCTTCACATACGTTACGGAATCGTGAAATCCCCTGTCGAGGTTCTTTCGAAGCTTTCCAGATTCCGTAATTAGTGCTACACGCCAGCTTCAATCGACTTGCAGCAGCTCCCAGCAAAAGTGAAAGCCTTTAATGTCAACGGTTATAGTTGAACCGGTTGGAAATACCGCAGGCGGTAGACAAACGAGTTTTTTTGTCCAGTTTACGAAGAAATGGAACAGCTATGCGCAACGAGATTGTGAATGGGACCTACTGAAAGGCATTCGCGTCGAGACGAAAATGTCTCCGCTCATTAGCAATAACGCATTAAATTTTCTCGGCCATACATTCAGGGTTTATGGAGGGGCATTCAACGTGATAACAAATCTTTATCTATTTCGTAACTCCAAGGAAAAGTCTTCGCACAATGGAAATTAAAACCTTTAATAAAACATTAGCATAGGTTGCAGAAATTTTTCTGCAGCTGATACTCCGGGAAAACCTAAGATCATACATTAGCATAGGTTCTAAGAACGGCATGAGCATAATATCAATGGTGACGACATTTTGGAAACTGTAAGATGACATAGACACCAAGGATGAAGTCCGCCATGAAAAACTTGGGTTAACTGGCATTCAAACATCGTGCGCGTGACTGCGTACAAAGTCTTTTGTTTCACTCAATGTTTTGTTGACACGTTGCGAGTGTTGTTCTGTCTTCTTCTGCTGGCGCAGTCGACTTTGCGCTTGGGGAAAACGTAAAATACGAAGATTTTGTGATTGCATTTTATGCGATGATCGACCATGTTCATATTTTTTTATCTCCGGCTTTCCCACGGTAGCCACCTCGAACGGAATTGAAGGGCAACCAGAGGGGAGAAATTGCGTGATATTAAGACGATTCGCATTAACAGAAATTAATATCGCGGATTTTAACGAACGTTTAAATTTAGGAGACAAAAAAGAGAGCGAGAAAAATCATGACGACACGATAGGGGTTGAATTGAATTCCAACTCAAAGTGTCACAAACACGGAAATGGAATTTGATCCGCTGCAGTGGAAATATGAATCTCGGACGTACATTGAGGTTCCATGAAATCTTTGCTCATGCCTTGCATCATTACATAATCATCTGCAACCTTTTTTTTCTGATATATATCAACCATGAGACAGAACTAGAGGAATAAAAGATGTGTTGACAGAAGTGTCAGGAGGTTACAATTAAATGACAAACTTTCTTCCGTTTAATCAAATATCCATTGACTTTCAGCCACAGTATTTCGTCTCACTACGATTCAATTCATGCATTTGATTGAAATGTGTAAGCATACTATGTATTTTAATTCTCAGACACCTATTTATACTCTCAAAGAGCAAGAAATTCTAACTGAAGTAAAACTCTCTACGGTATTTCGCTTCAAAGATAAACAATACAAGATAATAGTTGGCTAAAAAATAATGCCATAATGAGCAAAAACTAATCATTTGATAATAGAACATGATGCTGAGGTCGCGATCCCGTGCAATATGAAAGACGTATTTGATGTCCGAATGGAAATAAAATTACAATATATCTTGAAAAGGAGGTATTTGTCTAAATAACGGCAATATGAGCTCAAATTATTGAATCTACCAAAAATAAAAATATACGGAAATAAATTTATGAACCGTAGAGAGTCAAATACAAAGTTAGGGCAGGAAAGTTAAAGAAAAATGAAAATACATGTAATTAATCCGGGCAGTCCAGGGTCCCAACGATAACTCTCATTTGATAGGCAACCCGCCCATCATTCGGGAGTTCAAGGTTGACGGATAGCACGGGGTAGTAGGTGAGTAACTAGGTAGTACATAAAGGCCCCTGCCCATCATCCGATTCATCAACGCAGATAATAAACCGGATAAAGTTGAATACTAATGCTCAGTGCATGCGGAGAAGGCTAACGGAAAATATTTACGTTTAAGTAATTATTACGCTTATATTCTGTGCCGGGATATCAAGAACTCCTTCGAAGAATTTAATCGATATCGTCTTGGTTATCTTTGTGTCAAATGGATGGGATTTTCCATCGCTGTCACCAATCAAAACAAGAAGTATCTTCACTTCAGAGTAAACAGTGAGAACAATATGCTATCACTTTCTTGAAAGGAATAAATAGTAAGATTCATTTACGAAGAACCATGAGGAATTTACCGATGACGGGAGCATTAAATTATGATGTCAGAGAGTGTTGCTCAATGAATAGTCGAACTCCCAGTTTTAATTCGAGTGAGGGCACAAGATATGGCATTTCCCAGTGAGCAGTAATTTCAAGTGCAATTTTTGCCACTCAATTGGATGTTTCGAAATAAGCGTGGCATATGATGGGGTAAACATATGAGAATGAGGATGGGCGATCGTAGAGATATTAATTTTTTACATTATTATGGATGAGATTGATCAATCAGTTCACCCCAAATAGATTATTTTCCTTAATTTATTATATGTTTTTTCTTAAATATCTGTTCTATTGCTTTGATTCATAACAGGGCTAAGTTACCGAAAACCTAATCATTTTGTTTGACGCTTGTAGATCTTCTTTGTGAAAATGCGAAATAGAAAATGAAAATTTACCTTGCACACTGATGTGTAATTTCTAGCTAAGATTAAAAATTCAGACGAAGGTCAGAAAGAGCCCATCCTGTAAGTGCCCATTACACTCCTAAGTAGATCCTGGCACTTATTAAAATCATATCGATGTTCAACGGACCTGGCGAAGTTTTTCTGCGCACTTACTCTTACGCAGTGATTATGCCCGCCTCTTGACGGTTACAAATAGTGGTAGCTTAGACACTACTTTATGTCATTTATGATTAGCATCTTCATCTCTCGGGTGAGTTCTGTAAAGTTTGATATTAAAATACTGATAACGATGTATAATAATGCTTTCTGTTATTGAATGTAGATAGGGAGTTGCTGATTGGAGGAGAGGTGGATTGTTGAGAAAAGAGGAAGGAGGGGGAGGAGGAGGGGGAAAGGGAAAGTTGCTTGAAGGAGCGAGACAAGAAAGAAAACTGTAATTAGATGAAAATAAAAAGGTTTTAGGAAAAAAAACAATCGTATAAAGTTACAGTTCTCCTATTATTATTTTCTATGATTCTTAGGCATTTAATCTATTCGCTTTATAATTTCATCATACACTTAATGCAAACGTTTCTCAATAAACTCTCTCCCATTCATGAAAATTGCCGTGAGCGAAAAATTCCCTTGCACCGGGAATCGAACCTCGGACCTTTGTTCATCCGGGCCACTCCGCAGACCGCTAAGCTATCCAGGTTCTTGAATTCCTATGGCAATTTTTTGAGGGACTTTTCACTGGTAATTATCATAAGGCCTATATGTATAAGGTATAATTATTGAAAGGCTGAATTTACGTATCTTTCTTTGAAACCTATTGTAATTACTATCGTCTGACAGATTTTAATAGAGATCTGGTGACGGCGAAGGTTTCTAAAGATCAAATGGACGGATAAAATGAGGAATTATGAAGGGTACCGCAGGAAAAAATGAAGGCAGGGGAGAGTTGAGCAGCATACGCCAGAGAGGGACGCAAGGCCATGTATTTAGACACAGCAATATCGTGAGATGTGAATTGGAGGGCATTGTCGAAGGGAAAATTCTGCGAGGGAGATAAGAGTTTGAGGAATATAAATAAGAATACAAAAAATAAGAGCGGGAGAGAAATGAAATACCTGACTTGGGAGTAATTTAGGGTGAAAGAGCACTAATCTTAGGAATGCAATACTATCAATGAACGAACGACAAACTTAAGCTTGCTAAAATAAAATAAAAGTACATTGTATTTTCGACACATATCTATTTCATTGTGTTCTACGTCACTTTCAAGCTATACTGCGTGTAGTCTAGCAATCTAGCTTGAAAATGACGTAGAATACGTCGAGACCGGTTGCAGAATATTAAATTAATTGTCAGTGGCGGCTCGCGAGTCAAATGCTGGGAGGGGCACACTCCACCGGGGCGGTCAAAATTTTTGAATATTTTGTTTATTTTAATGAGTTTTTTCAGGCAATCTAGAGACCACTAATACACATAACAATCACTAACACTAAAACGCTAACAATCAGTAACTCGATTAACTCAACTACCACAAGGCCTATTTACATTAAAACAATTTACTCATAATTAGTCAACTGGTAACCAAAACAAGGTATTCTGCAACACTGCAACACCAAGATTATACGGCCGCCGGGCGTCGCGGCAATGTCAACTCACTAGATACGTCGTTCTGCGCATGCTCGGGCGGCGTCCCAAGACTTCCATAAGGCACAAGCTTAGACACGTCATAGCACCAGCAGCCCCCACCACTACCACTCTTCATATAACTGCATGGAGATGGATTGGGACGTTCTGGCCAGCGCCCCGCGGCTACAAATGTGAACTTCTCGCGCTATTTTTGCGTGTTTTTCCTATATTTTCGATGCATGCGATTGAAAAAACACCTTAGTTAATAGATGAATCATTATAATTTAATGGGTATTTAATTTTTTCCTTTTTCAAATCTTTGGGAGGCGCGGCGTCCGAGAGTCCTTATGGGCAAGTCGCCACTGATAAGTGTGGCAAGTACGAAATGCCTTTATTTCATTTTAGCATGCATAACTTCCACAAAGTTAATTCACCAAACATCAACTCCATTAGAAACTTTAGCTTTCAATACAAATATATCTGTTCCGTTTTTCTCTGCTGCATGGAGCGATGCAAGGTTGATGGCGGCTAATACAGCTAGCATACATGCGCACACGTTATTTTATCTCTCGACACACCTGGATAAAGCTGCACTCGTAGCGTATTCGCTCAGTAAGTTGGCGAAAATACATCCCCACTGGACTCTCTTTGAGGAGATTTGCAGGAGACTTGCACTGTTCTTATTAGAGTAGAAAATTAAAGTCTAATACGTTGGCTACCTTAAACAGCATAAACCTTCAAACCACTGTCACAGTAAATGATGAATTTTTGCAATGAATGGCAACTGAAAGGCATTATAAATTATCATGAAATAATGTAACTTATTAATTACGACGTCATTATATCATGTATACCACAAATATAATTATAAAAATCAGAAAATACTCAGCAATACTAATGATTTGTCAACGTGATTTCCTTAGGTATGTTTTTGGTATCCTCGGAGCTCTACTTCCAAATTCGGCCGATAGTTGGCGTATTGCTTGTCTGGATTCTCGAATTGTGCTCATGCAGACAAGTGAGCGTCAGAGCGATAGGACGCCGGACTGTCGTAGGTAAAAGATAAGAGCGGACGTCCTTGTGCTTCGGCCGGCGCCTTCCAGATTCGAGACGAATGTCCCCGGCAGAGGGAGCACCGCATAAAAGGCACGCAAATTCTAGCCGTTTCGCTCACGCGTGACATCAGCGCTTACATCACCGGCACAGTATAAAGGTCCCTACGCTTGGCTAGCGGTCAGAGGGGGGCGCATATCTAATCTTGATTAGATAAATCCGTTAAAGGGATAACAAGTTTCATCCAAGCTCACGATGTAATGCGATGCATGAAACAGAATAGCAGGTGGCAGTGTAATAGACACTAATCGAATAATTTCTCAGCAAAGTGATTCAGCAAAGGGTATATGCAGAAGAAAAAATAAAAATATCGTAGACTCAATCGCAATGAATAGCGAAGCATGTTATGCGACGGTGGAGAGAAACTTAGAGCTTTTGTCCTGAGCGCTCCTCAAAATACCATAACAGTATACCTGCAGTACTAACGTAGTCATTCACCGACAGCAATATTAAATGAGCAGCAATTTTTAAAAAAACCCTGCGATAAGCTACGAAAATTATTTACCATAGTTATATTTTTCATCGAAAGAACGAAATAAAAATCTTAGGATCACATCGTTAATTGTTCACACAATATTGTCACCAAATTAAGAACTAGTTTCCAGGATTTTTGTCCTTGGACAAATTCATTTGGGGCCAATAGATATTAATCAGAAATTCATTACAATTATAAAATAATGACATTAAAAAGGATTCTAATAGTGTACTTCATATGACAATGAAAGTTACTAACTACTAGAAGCTTGAGTAAAATGGGATCGATTTACCATTATCATAACGAAAATGGAGATCCTAGTTAGCTTCGTGATCTTAGGTTCAAAGGATCAGTCAACAATCACGATTCTGAACCACTAGGGCCGTTATAATACATGTTATGGTCGCCAGAAAGACTATATCATTTTACCTTAAGATCAAGTTTTAATTGGAATATAAAAGTGAATATTCTGAGAGAAACCGTAAATTTATAATTCCTATATCTCTGAAATACAAAAGCATCCAGCGGAGACATAATGTTACTTCCCGAAGTGAATTTAAATGTCTTTATCGGCATGATAAGAATAATGAGAATGGGGGACCATGTGTAAGAGGTTATGTGGAAATTTCAAGTCTTTACGTTCAAAGTCTCTTTCCAACTTGCGCCCTTTCGACGACAAAGAAGCTCATTATTATGGTCCTATCGTTTGTGTAACATGGAACTGGTTTCAAATACTTGGCCTCAAAGCGGATGACATACGCAGATAATGGGGTCACTTTGGATGAGAGAACAAAAAAGAAAACCACCCTCAGCATTTCGACTGGATTACAGCCACGTCTGAGAAAAGTGCATCACGTTTCTCCCTCCATTGCACTCACCTTCTGTCAAAACTGAAAGCAAAATAAAATACGTCATCAAAACGAATACTTGAACTTTGCTCTATTTAAAAATTATGGCAACCTCAAACTGCCTCCATTGGGAGATAACATTAGATATAACGGCACTAAAATTCCTTCCGCGCTATCTTTATCTGAAACGACTAAGATGATCTTGTTTTTGGGTTTTGGCAATTTAACCTATTTATTTCTTCGCAAGAATCGTTTTCAACTTAGATTGAGCCTTATATCCACCAAACTTGAATTCAATCTTTTTCGCAGGCAAAAAGGAGATCTATCTAATCTGTAAATGCGTTCCTCAGAATTGTATATTCCATTTTATAAATACGGAAAAAAACATATTATTTTTCTACGTTTACAATAATTATTAGTATCCAGTCATTAGTAACCATGAGCCATCCTGAAGCTTCTCGAAAACGTAAGTTTGGTCAACATTTACCATTGTTGGATGGTTGTCTTTCACAGCAAATTAGATCCTAGAGAAATATTAAACTACCGGTGTAAAATTTTCTACGCAGATATCTCCCTAGAGCAATACTTCCTGATTGGATATGGATAATCGTAGAAAATGGATGTGTGCGTTTCATAAAAGGGAAGAGATAGTGCTTCGATGTTTGTTCATATATAAAAAAGGGAAGGATTCTCAAGTTATCCAAAGTAATATACAGGACGGAAAAAATTGTGTCATGAAATTTTAAGCTGATGCCAGTAGTAACCAAAATTAAAAATGATGGTAAGGTCGAAAATTCAGCCTCGATAGTGTGAAAAAGTTTTCGTGGTTAACTAGCTAAAGATGCACTTCGATTATATTTTCCTTCTGAGAAACACTTATTAATCGGGCCCAATCGCTGAACCCACGAATATTACAATATTGGATAATCCAGTCGGCCACTGTCGCTCAACGCATATTGTAAAGTGTTTGCCTATGTCGCGATGCTGACGCAAGAGCGATCCGAATAGCAAGGAAAAATAAAGTATAATAAGCCTATCAACCGAAAATAATATTTTCGATCAATTAATCTTTCGAATTTATAAATATTAAGTGCATTTATTTTTAGTGCAAACATTCTATCTCTAACAGATGGATAATTAAGCGCTCATCGCTGGGGACATTATCACCAAAACCGGGGATATTTCAAACCAAACTGGTGACCTTTTATCACGACATTTTTGAAAATGGATCAAAAAGCGAGCGAAGAAGCAGCGTAAATCAAGCTTCCATATGACGGAACCTGCATACGTAGCATTCAATTTGCTGAACCAGTGCTAGGGAAAAAAAGGAAAAACGAGTTCCGAGTCCGACGACCTCTAGAGATATCTGTGTTGGATCTACACTTACGGACACCGTGAGGACAGATCATCGAGGCAATGGGATGAGGACTACTAGTGGAGCGACTTCACGCCGTGGGGGTGGACCAAGGTGGAGGGTGAATGGGTGGGGTAAGTGCGTGCGGATACTACCCTGCGAGCCGCCTAAAAAGGCGTGTGGCAGGGGGTGTTAGGACACCAGCCGTTTCCATATAAATATCAAATGCTCGAAAACAATTACGACTAGTATTTATTATGGCCCTTTATGGTTCGGGAGAGAAACGTATTCCAATATCTATCCGTTTGGCAGAACATCTCTCTTAATTTATCGCTTCTACCGTTCCTGGAAATATAGTGCGGCTCTGATATTCTGTTCTCTGTGTCGCTAATAAAGATATCCATTCTCATTTGCTCAAGCAATCTAAGCCTAGCGCGCAGCCTCCGAGTCTCCAGCGGCTCCCAGCCTAATTCGCTTAACATCTGGGTAACGGTGTCTGTACGCCCGTAGCAGTTTTTGACGAAACGCGCAGCCTTCCTTTGTATTTTATATTTAGCGATAGGCTCAGATTGTTTGAACAATTGAGAATGCCCACGCCGCCCACCCACCCCTCCCACCTGAAATATAAAAAGGCAGCAAAACCCCAATCCTAACACTATTCCCTTGAAAAAGTGACCAGCAGTCGGTCGCAAAACGTCGGGGCTATCTCCATCACGACACGCGGCATACACCCGTATGTGACTTATTTTTAATTGAGAATGGCTCTAATATTATGTTCTCTGTGTCGCTCTGAAACATATCTACTCTCATTTGCTCAAGCAATCTAAGCCTAGCTCGCAGCCTCCGTGTCTTTAGCGGCTCCCATAGTCCGGAGTATACGTCAGCGGCGTGCGGATCGGTCGTGGTTGCACATAGTCGTTATACACTGCTCGGAACAGCAGCTCAAGTCGACGCGAGATGGAGAGAGAGGGGGAAGCACCGTTAGAATCGGCTAGCACTTCACCTGGAGTGCACTCCGAGAGAGTCGACCGCCTCCTATACGTAATGCCTTGTATACGATTGGGGTCAACTTGACCTTCAATTTCAAAGCCGAGTTGAAGTGCATGGATTCTTATGCTTCGTTCACATTACGATCGTCCTAACGATAGTTGGCCGAACTAGCCGTGTGAATGAATGTCCTGACAATAGTTACCGTAGTTCCGAACGCTGCCACTCTACGATGGTTAGGCGCTGGGAGACCGGAAACAGAAGCGACAAGAGAAAGACGAAACGTTCGTGAAGCTCTCTTCCCCCTATTTTTTTCATGGATTTTTCCTAGGAAGGAAGAATATGGGCGGAAGAAAAATTATTCGGTAAATACATGTTGAACACAGGAATATCTTGACCCTGCATACCTCAACAGCTTTGTTAACCGTCAATTTCTCGTTCACTTTAGATGTCTGCTCTAGAGGGCAGCACAAATTTTAACCATCGTTGTGGGAATGCACGATTGTTCCGACGATTGCTGGTACAATCGTAATCTGAACGAGGCATTATGGACGGGTGTACGATTGCGTGAAACCGTCAACCGCCAACTTCAACCGTCAACTTCAACCGTCAACTTCAAAGTTCAGCCAGGCTGACATTTTTCGTTTTTCGGCTGACATTTTCACGCTGACGCGAGTGCAGTACACAATGCGGATATCGAATTTCATTTGTTAGGTACCCGTTGGAAGCAAATGGCATACGATACCGTCATACTTGGAATTCACAACTGGAAAATTATTATTATTAAAGTATTCAACTGTATAAGGCTGGTATCATCCATGGAGTACTTAAGAAACCTCCCCTTCATCTTCATAAACATCCGTGTTCAGTTCATAATAAGGCCTACTCCCTTTCATTCTATCCAAAAAATTCTATTCTCTTATTTCCTCTCCCTCGTTCACCCAACATTCTACCCTCTAACGCTGTCACCCCTCAGAGTACCTGCTCCATCCATACCTTCTGTCTCCCATTCACTCACATCATTTTCTCTTCCACAAGGGAAAGAGAATGATAAGCTGCGAAATAGAAATGTTCCCCGCACTACCATTCCTTTTCCTAATGAAAGTTAAAAATGAAAAAATACGAAAATTATCGCCGACTTTTTTGCATTTGGTAACGCCATCAGAGATCTTGCTCATTCACTCGTTCAGGGAAAACATTTCAATGAGGGAAGTAATGATGGCAGTAATATTATCTCAATAATTCATCAGGCGAAATGGAGGCCTTTAAGTCCTCTCTTATACCCACCCACTTTAGACAATTGATGTTTGTGAATTTATGTTCTCTCAAAGTACATATTAATTATTTGAGCTATTGCATGGGTTACTATGCTTCCAATGTTTTTATATGTGGTATTAAAATTCCGAGGTGGATGCCAATGGCAAGATGGTCGCCGTGCGCTCATATCATTCACGGAAATAATTCAAGCAAATTAGAGCAGGCCAGAAATTCGAATTATCATTCGAATGCAGGGAATTTCCGTTACGGTGAATGATGGCCATTCGAATGATCTTTCGAAAGATCTTTCGAATGATCATTCACCGTGTAAAGCGGCCTTTACATTTACCTTTTTTGTCAATCGCATACATGTAAGCCCTGGGAAGTGAAAAATCCACCCAGGGGGCATTCGAACCGGCGACCTCTCGGTAGGAAGACGATGATTTTACCCAGCCGACATTGAGGCCCGACGGAGTCGCTCGGAAGACAGTTGGATGACCGGTTAATTAAGTCAAACAGGCAAGCATTATGAAGGAAACGTAAAGAATGTTTCATCACCTTGGTGATGAAATTCAGAATATCCGAACCTATCCATAATTTGAATAGGTTAGCCACCCTTGCAGATCAGAGCAACTCATATTGAAAAAACAGGTTTCATCGAAGGCACACTTTCAACGGGAGACACTACAAACATTCATGCCTAAAAAGCAATATACTGGCTAAGATAAATGACCAAAAGTCAAAGTTTAGTGGGTAGTCACAAATGTCACTCGCAGGCTCCATCTGACGAAGACTTATGGTAACTGGTTTCAGTTCTGTTACGCCATTTTCACGCACCTTATTGAGGTCAGAATACCTCATTAAAGTGGATAAAATACTGTTTGGCCGGGTCGAAAAAGTCATCTCATAGTTAGCAACGAAAGCGATATTTCATTCAGGGCTTCCTTGTTGCAGAACATGATTATTTATGACAACCACACCTTAGGTTGGGGATGTTTCCCAACCTGAATTCAAGATTAAACTTCGAAATAGAGATGTAATTCAACAGTTGAATTAACGAGAAAGGCCCCCAAATCGTGATTAATATTCGATTTCCATTGATGATTACAGGGCTCTTGAGACAATCATTACGGTGGAGTAAAAAAAGAATATTGCATTCAGACTGTAAAATCAATGCAACCGAAATGATTCAGGCGTATGCTCTTCGCAAAATACAGAATACTTATTTTCAAAATTTATTGAGCGGTATATTAACGGCACGATATGACGCAAAGAGTAAGAAACGATTTTGCATCTATTTAATCATGAAATACGGCCAATTTTACTATTGAAAAATGAGCTCCTCAAATACAGAACACAAAAATATTGGCAAATTGTTGATATTATTGACTGCCTAGATCCATTGCTATGCCATAGTTGAAGCTGAACTTGTATGCTTGCATGATGCAGGATGTGTCCTGAATTCAGGCCCAATGCAACGGCACATGATATTCTATTATAATAGATGGAAGGTTTAAGCTTGAAAGAATCAGATAATTTTTCTTCAATAAAATTGAACAAGCTACAGGATCAAGGAGGCTGTCGGAAACGCTAGAATAAGTACATTACTTTTAAGAATCTAAAACGGTTGGGAAAATTGGTCATCTAATGGAGGATTTATATCAAACAGTATTTTAATATAGGTGAAGCAGCTAGATAAACCAATTCCAGTGATTTTCGATCGTTTTGAATTAAAACAAGGCCAAAAACAAAAGAGCATTAACGCAAGTTTGTGTTCATGTACTTGGGTTTACTTACTATATTAAGTATATTTTTATTCATCTTTTAATACAACTTCACATGCATATTTAACCTTATCAAACATATGTATACCATAACTCTTCACCCCATCGATCAAGAAAAAAAAATGCAATTAAAGCGAGAAATGAATAAAATTAAGACTCTAAATTAAAAATACGGTGGGGATAATGTGATTGCTATTCAAATATCACACTCCAGATTCACCTGCAATTTAATTATTGATCACTATTAATTTAATAATCGTCCCTAACAAATCCGTCTCATACCTCATAATTTAAAGTGTGTAAACAATAAGAATATTGTCTTGATTTTTGATGAATTGAGGGTAAAATATACCTCCAATGATTAAGAGAATAAGGTTATTATGATTAAAAACTTTTGGACTATGTCGCCGCGTCAATTCTTGTGTGGCCCCAACGTTTGCCGACCGATGCTGGTCGCTTTTTCAAGGGATTATGAAGAGAAGGGAATTAAGGATCTTTTATATAGGTATCTGCGTCAGATACCTATATAAAAGATCATAATATCATAGCGGTAATCATAACGACGAGCACCCGCGAAAGTTTTAACGAAGAATTAAGAGAATAAGGGTAAACTGGAGGTATGATCTTCACAAGCGTATGGAAATAAGAGCAAAGCATATGAGACCAGTTTCTACTCAAGGGGATTTTTATTATTTTATTACGAAACTTAGAATTCACGCCAATAATATAAGCGAGAATAAACAGCAAGGACAAATTTATAATGGCAACGAAAGGGCATAATATTTCACCGTTCATGCCAGTATATATAAGCAGGATATTACGACACAGGCATTCCTATTTTTTCCACAGGCAATGCAATCGATGAGGTGCAGCGAAGAACCGGTTTATGAGAGTTGAACAATCAGTACGCAACTAAAGGAGCGGAGTCTACGTACTCGACCTTTTTATAGCTGTTGCCTAAGAGGATGAGATGGTTTTGAATAACGAAAAGGCACATACTCAATGCAACGGCACAGAGTAAATGCAAACCAAGCATTAAATGTTTACAATTTTTTTAATATTGCTAATTTTGATCGAGTTTGAAAATGAAAGAGCCGTATTTGTCCATTTTTGAAGCCGTCACATATTTATCGAGATATTCGCGATGAAAATTCGACGCGATTAACCAATCCGCTGATAAGTTCATGACGTCACTAACTCTTGCAGAGCGGCTCACCGCTTCTCCTCTACTTCTCGGCCTTGCGCGTTTTCACGTGGTTCGTTTTCATCAACAATGTAATGAGCGATTCTTTCTATCAGAGATGGGGGCCGATTGTGTAACTTGGCTACCTTTCGTTCGTTAGAGATCCGTTCACTCTCGATTGAGTTCCCAGTATTCGAACGTTAGCTGTAAGTGCGATTGTGTATGGACGATCGTCAACAAGCAACCGAAAGTTACGACGTTGTCATATTTACTTGGAATTGGGAATAAGTTTCGCGATTGTTTTCCTTGAGCGCATGCGCAGTAAGGCCGAGAGTGGCTGTGTTTGTTTTGAATAGCGAAACTTTAATAATAGTCGTAAGGTAAACAGTTAAAAAAGCACGTAACTCATGAAATAAATAAGTACGTTAATATTCTCAATCAAAAACATTCTCATCATCACAAACCTTTCACCTATTACTTGAAAGAAAAAGCAAATATGCAGAGTCATCTTTGATATCTCCTCTCGTCTCAAACACCCGAATATCACTTCAAAAAATTTACCCTTTCTGAGGAAACCATATCGCATCAGAGACATTCATTGAAGTACATAAACCATATAAATTCAACTTAATTTAAGACGTCATTGAGAAGTTAAAATAAACTATTTGAATACATAAATTAAATCATTTACTTGTCAATAACTGCCCGATGATCCGAATTAAATTAAACATTGTAGAGAATATAATTTTGGCAATGTATTATAGCACGACTATAATTTACCTAATATACTATAGTGGAATCACGTTTAAATCAAGCATACAAAAAGGATAATTTCATTTGAATTGCACACACATTACATAGCGAAGCAATTGTAAACGTCCTCATCTTTGTATCGTATAGTAAACTAACACGTACAAATTGTATTTATCGATGTAATTTCACTACTTATTCACGTTATTAAAAACATAACACAATGATGTATAAATTAAATAGAATGTTTAATTCACTTAATTCCACATGAGTTAATTTCATTTCAAATGCACACACATTACACAGCGAAGCAAATGTAAACTTGCTCATCTTTAAACCATAGTGAACTAATACGCACAAATTGCAATTATTTATGTCAATTCACTACAAATTCACGTAATCAACAACATAACACTGCGATTTATGAATATAATTGATTGCATAATTCACTTAATCCCAAAAAAAGGACATACAACGTGGCCATGAAAGGTAATAAACATTTAAATTCCATCCCAAACCTCACCTGTGAACGATTCGATAGCCTTATCGTCAAGTGATGTGTTGACGAAGAGATGCTTTCGATCGAGAGCCGGAATACTTTCGAACGTAAAGTTACACAATCGCTCCTTCAATTGTTTTCGAGTTGTTGATCTAAAATCCACGGGAACCGGATCGTTACGTTCGAACGTTAAGTTACACAATCGGCCCCATGGTCTCTATGAACGACTCAATGAACAAGAGCATTAATGACGTCATTAATTCATGAAAAAGGTACTTGCGGCAACTATTGTATTTTCTTCATTTAGAAATAACTGAATGAGGATGTCTTTTTTTCGTCATAACTCACATCCCACTCATCTCATCATATTGAGATTTCGGTCTAAGATCCTTCTACTTCAAGTAAAATTGGATGGATGAGCCAGATACTTTGTGGAGATCCATTATGAGATATGAAGTGAAACACTTTGCGCTTTCCACATTAAAATTTATTAAACTACAGTCGACATGTTTGGTCTTGGAAATACTGCAGTGCAGCGAAAAATGTCGACTGTAATGTAATAAATTTTTATGTGGAAAGTGCAAAGTGTTTCACTTCATATCTCACTTCAAGTTAGCTTCGAAACCGGTGGGTCTATTGCCTCTGATAAAACAATTCGTTAGCAATAGGCGCTCTTAGAAATATGATCCCAATGTATTTACCTCAGAAGATAGTATTTCTTCCGTGCGTCTTAAGATTATTCCTAATCACCCCCAAAAATTAGTGAGTACAATCAATTACAATAAATGTTACAAGACACAAAGCTGTCATATCAAAGTCCTCATACTTTCATAAAAATTTAAATAGCTGTTTTCTATTCAATAGTAATAAAATTGACTGAAAAATATTACTAACCAAACTTCTCCACATACAAAAACTTCATTCGTGGTTCACCAGTAGAATCCAAAGAGTTGAAAATACTGAATTTGAAACTCATTACGTAAATCGTTGGCCTCCGGTTCAATCCGGAACCGTATCTAAGCACGGGCGAGTCATGTGAACATAGCAAGATAAAAATAATGAGATAATATTTCAGCGCCGGAGAATAGATGGAGGAAGGGGAAGGGAGAAGATGTATTTATTTAGATGCGATCTTTCGACTGTAGTACGGCAGGGAGCAAAGGGCGCTGGGGCAAATACCATTCTCATCTTGATAATAGAACTAGTCAAGTGCACTCAGGGTGGGTTGCATGGGCCTATGCTGCCTCACACGAAAATTAAATTGTTTCGCTTAAATCTCTATTCAAGAGAATACGAGTACTTAATACGGGCAAGCCCCCTTCTGAGAAAATTATCATCATGCCTACGAGATATACTTATAAGGACTGATATGCACTGATTGATCGCATGATTTACTTTCTCATGAATTGATAGATTGTGAAGGTCAAGTACTCTCCCGTATTGAGTCATCATATTGACGCAGTGAATTTGTTCATCAGGTGGTACATAAACCATGACTAAGAAATCGAATTTAAACAGAGGATTTCATTGTAACTTCTGGAAACATCATTTATAGCAACAGATGTAATGAATAGATAAATACTTGTCACACCCCTACACCATTTCAATTAATGTCCGCTTTTATTCACGTGTGAGTGATGGGATGTAAAGGCATTAGCCAGGCAAGACGGGAGATGACACATTATGAAAATACAAGAGGCTAGAGTGAAGTAATGAATGAAGCCTCAATAACATTCACATTTCCGGAAAAATAAGGTATTGATATCTTGGAATAAAATTTTAAAGTCGGAAAAATTAATTACTTGTCGAAAAAACATTCTAATTAAAGTTTATCATACACATATTATC
The DNA here is from genome assembly GCF_921293095.1 of Ischnura elegans. Classification (NCBI taxonomy): domain Eukaryota; kingdom Metazoa; phylum Arthropoda; class Insecta; order Odonata; family Coenagrionidae; genus Ischnura; species Ischnura elegans. Next base: position 10,559,325 of record NC_060247.1, on the reverse strand, counting down.
CCGTATACCGTATTATCCCGTGATTTCAGAGTCAAAAAATAAATATGTACACATATCTCACGTCAACCGAAGTGTTTCTTAATGCTAAAACTCCCGTAAACCTAATAAAACTATAGCTGATAATATTGAGCAATCCACGATGTTTACCTGTCACCATGCTTTGAATTACAGGAGTTGATAAAATAAAGAACGAAGGAAAAGCAAGAATAGAGTCTGACAAGTAATCCAAGAATTATATCTTGAGTTATTTAAAAGATATCACTCTTCAAAGAAAAGAGAATGGAATAGTGTTTTGCATTTCACTAATCTTTAGATCAGATAACTTACAAGATATCGATCAATTCAAACTTTATGTAGCACGAAAGAAATCGAGAGTTTCATAGTAAGGCTGATGAGTTAATCAGTTAAGAATATATATATTCAGACAGTATTATCATCTACCCTCTTATGTCTAGCGATTTCCGAGTAAATTCAGTGAAATGAAAATGCTTACCACTCGATTGAAATGAAATTTTCAAGGACTTTAAAATGCATATCAAATGATGAGGATTTTTGGGATTGCATTTCTCTTATTCCTGGTATCATCTGTTTTCCGTGATAATGCTGGAATTGACTCTGCTGGGTGGACTCTGGAGTGATTCTGAGCATCTGGATGGATAAAACATTATCTCTTGAAACACGATAACGGGAAACAACGAGGCTGTGATACAATTGTAACAAGACTCGAGATATAAAAGGGCTCCGCTCCGAGAGTTTCATCAAGCCTGAGTCAGATACAAACGAGCTCTTTGCGATAAAGCGGTTTCTTGTAACAAGGCCGTAACTGTAGAGAACATTCCGGGTGATTTTATGAGTGAGATGGTACAATTAGGGGGGTGGTACTTAATTTCGTACCTTCCAAACATTTTAGGGGGTTTGATATTTCAATGAACAATGGTTAACTTATTGCAGATTCGTATATACGTCCATTTATTCTATTCCACGCATGCCCATGTCACTTGGATGACCTGCTGCAAGCGTGTTCAGGTCTTTTTCTTTCAATCCCGGTGAAACTTTTAACAAACTCGGACATATGTATTGGGCACCCAGGAGAAGTGGATCTTCAACTTCCAAGAGCCGAGGACTTATCCAAAAATACATTTGTCTTCATTTCACTCACCATGGAGTTAACGTATAACGTTAAAATATCACATGAACCTCGGAACGCTAATTTTAACCTTCGAAGAACAGTAATGAAGGGATAATTTTTTACTCTTAACTTCATTCACCTCGACTGGTTTGGAGCGATTATGAAATCATGTTAAGAGGAAATTTCGGCTCGAAATCGGACGGGGTGAATTAAGTTACATGCGGAAAACTACTTATCGTTGTTAATCTCTTGATCATGATGAATTTTCAAAGAGCCATCTCGTCGACAGCTGATCTCATTCAGAGAACAAGTTTATTTATCACAAAAATACATGCTTACTCAGCGGTAAATAGGAGTAGCAATAGTAATTTATCAACCACACGGGGAAGGGGAGCGTAAATGAGCCGCAAGACAGCAACAGACCCGAAGTGATTTAGTCAACTTGAACCCCAGCCGAAGACCGCTTTTCTCATGAACCTCTGCTTCGTAGAAAAACTTCAAATTCGTGCCAAATCTGCATCCAGCTACACGAGAGACAATACTCTAACAAAAAACGTAGCTAACGTAACAGCTTCCAAGAACGGCAACTCTTTCCGGGAGACTCCTCCGTTTCGTAAGCCTATCAACATACTGACTGGTAAAGGGGGTACTAAGCTTCGGCGCCTGCCGGAAACGGGGAACAAATATTTCAGTGAAGGAGATGCAGGGGAGGGGGGGGGGCGAATCGCGAGCTTGGCCAAAGGGAGGCCATTAAGCGACTTCAACTAGCACCCCTAAATTTCTCTCCCTTCGACGATTGCATTTGATTCATTTGCTTACTGAGTGAATTGATTATACTGAGTGAAATTGAAGTATTAATTCAACAAAATGTCGATGGTAATAATAATTTCTTATTTCTTTACAGGTTCCCCCAATTACGAGTAATCCAATAAAGACATTTATTGACATTTATAGACAAGAAAACAAGCACATTTAAAACCACCCAAGCAAGATCCAGACGAGACTCGAACTCGCGACCTTTGGTTTGTCTGGCGAGAATTCATCACATAACATTCTTAAATTGTTGAGAATAGTTTAGTAGGAATAGTAGCAAACGTCACTAGTTCAATGAGCATGCGAGGTGAATCCGGTGTCTTTCAACTTGATTTGTCCACTTGCGAGTTTGAGGGCCGAGTAAATTAACCGCTTCATAACAAGGTAAGCAGTGACTGAGGTGATAAGGTAATGGAACAAGCAGAGTGTAACCTAAATGTAAATCCCTGAATGTTTTGGAATTGAGATACAAAATTTCGACACGAACTTTGATCCATTCCGAAGAGGCCAAATGGCATTTTATGTTCCTGCGAGTGGTAGGCGAGCGTGCAAAATTTCTCTCCCCGTATTATTGACAAAAACAGCTGAGGTAGTTTTCCACATTATTTTATTTGCTCAAGCGGTATTGCGTGGAATATTACACCAGCTGTTTGTATAATTACTACCGATGAATTTCCACAGGGAGAACTCTTCAGCAATCGATCTGATTATCTCCCCCTTCCAATGCCTTCGCTCTCTGAGGGATATTCCATAACTCTTAATCGGTATTATAACATTCAGGGGTTGGGCAGAACTTGGGGAAACCCAAGTGATCGTGGTTCAGGTCAAAGGGAAGGTGAGTGATAATTCCTCTGTGGAGTTTCCACACGTCACGGTTACAGCCCCCATTTCAAAAGTAATGAAATACGGAGCAATAGCTGAGATGCCAATAGGAAGACAATTGCAAAGATCGAGCGTAGCTATTTAAAATTTTTATATCATAATATGGATACCATAGTACACAAGGGTTAAGAAGACGCATCACCTACGAAGACGCATTGGTCGTTTTTTGTCTCGTTTCCCACCGCATAACTAAGCCCCTCATCTTGATATTTTCAGGGCGAATAAATTTAATGCATCACAAAAACAACAATTTTCCCTTATAAAAATTTCAGGGAAAACGTTTAGGTATGTAATTTTTGATGAGTAAACTACCGTAAATAATTAGGAAGGCGTACCTAACAATCGAAGAAAGAGCAAGAGTGCAAATGAATGTTACAAACTATGAAGGATGAGAGCATATAGGATGAGGAACAGAATGTAAGGAGAGGTGTTTGAATCGAGTGACGGCTATTGGTGTGTTTGTGATGAAGAATAGAAAGAAAGATGGTCGACATTACTACTTCTACCGTGTCCAACTTGAGCATATAGGCAACAGGTATAAATAAATCCTATGATGTTATATAGCTGAGGGCGTACAAGGGCGTACCCAGGATCATAGCTGGGGGGTGGGCAAGCCATGGTCTAGAGGGGGGGGGGGGGCAAGCCAAGTTGTGACATTTGAAAAAATAATTTTATTTCCGTCACATATCTTATACTAATACATATCATTTTTCGTGGGTTTAAAGAAAACTTGTCTACTAATTTCATTTCAATTCAGTACTGATTTTGCTACAAAACTTTTGCGATTTTATGCTTCAAGGGGGGGCAGCTGCTACGCTCATGCATTCTGACGATGATACTTAACCATTATCTCCAGAATATATCCTCAAAGATTTTGTTTCAACACAGCATAATTTTATTGAAGTTTCTACACTCTACAGTCACGATAAGAGCATTTTTAGGAGAGAGGTTTGAGTGCTAAATTGAGTGGTGGACAATAAATTTATATTTAATAGGAATTAAAATATAAAGTAAGTGATGATCCTTATAAATCAAAGCGGACGAATAGCATACTGAGATTCTCACCTCCGTCAAAAGTCTTATCCTCCATCCTAATCCTCCGGCCTCAACAGCGTCAACGGAATGGGCTTTCGTTTTTTTATGCTTCCCCTCTCCCCGGAAAACAAACCCGCGGGATTTAACTTGACTGATGAGGAGGGCGTATAATGGGCAGAAATAGTTGAAATTGGCAATGCGGGAGGATTTTGAGTGAGACGAAAATTCCACAGAGAAAAAAGTCATTCGTCCTGACGGGGATGATGACCGGCGAATGATTTTTTTCTTTCTGAAGAATTTTCGCACAATTTGTGAATTGCGCGTGACCCCGTGAATTTTTCACCGCACCCAGCACCGGAATACTTCAATTTGAGTGAGACATTGGATGTGTGGGAAATGTTGGAAAGATGAAGGCGACGTCTGCAGGGAAAACCGGCTCAACGATGATTTCTCCGAACGTACGGAGGAGCCGACGTTCCGCTAAACCACGTCACGCCAGTCGAGGGAATGGGGAGTTAAATGGCGCTACCCCGTTGCAGGCAGGAAGGGGGGAAAACCCTCGGGCCCCATTCGAACCGTCACAATTGGATTCTCCCTGTATCGTTCGCATCCTCGCGCAGGAAAAAGTGTTACGCGTCCTCCGTCATCCTGCGCTCCGCTCCGCCTCGTGGTCATCGCCTCTATTCCGGTAACTCGACTAGAGCGAAAGAGGCCGACAGAAAAACCGCACTTTTTCCGCCGCAAAGGATTCTGGGAATCGAAAGCGGCCGTGATTAATTGCACCATGCGGTCGGCAGCGGAGTGCTCGCAGCGCCATGACGAGGAATGTGCCGAGAGGGGAAGTTAAAGGCTCGCGGATGGTTCAATTCCACGGACTACTGGCACACACTCCTCGAGTGAGAAACAGATGAAGATCATCCGTGAAGAAGTTCCCGTCAACTTTGGACTGAAAAAGCTGAAACGGTTAAAGAGGAGCTACTAAAGACTCGAAAGACCGTAAGAGATTGAAACGAAATCAAGACTGACGCGCGGTGGCATGATTAGATAGAGATAGAAGCGAGAGGAGAAATCGCAAATGAAATAGAATAAAATGCACGCAATTAAACGTGGAATACCGTAAATACACTGCAAATTCAAATTAATAGGAATAGTAGTACATGCAAGAATTATTTTCACCTCGCCTAACATATGATCACTGTCAAAACTGATCTGAAATAAAATAATACCACTTCCAGAATCAACACAATTTTTTCGCCGTCCCATTAAGGTATGCAGAGTGCAATGGCTGGTGTCCCAACATCCCTTGCCACACGCCTATTTCTGTGGTTCCGTAAGGAGATGCAAGATGGCCACCTGACATCGCCAAAATTTTCTCGAATAAATAAATTAGAGAAATTCCGATGAGTTATTTATGGAGGCTCAGGTACTGCCATAGGGACATCCAATGGTGATACCGAAAACTGAGATTACATGCACATGTGTAAAAATAAATGTCACTGTCCATCAGATGCCTATTGATTCCCCTATCAAAGGTCGATGAAAAATAAGAATGTTTTTTTGAGATGTTTGCCTTATCAACGAGTACGAGGGATCATGGGTCCACATGGGTCTTGGAATGGAATAATAATTTGCTACTAGAAATTCCACATACATTGCCTTCTACTCCGTAGTGCTTTATTCTGAAAATTTAAATGAATCTTCATACGAGAAAAATCTAATAGGAAAAAATATTCAATAATCCTACTCAAAATCCAAATTAAGCGATTTAACCCCGTTTAAATTGCAGATTGAGTGAGAGAAGTACAAAAAATTCATTACTGTCACCGCAACATGTAAAAAAAATTTTATCCCCGGTAATAATGGTCTCCAAACGTATCATTTCACCAGAACATGGTCCAATCTCAAAGCTCATTACAGTGAGAGTCAATTATTTTCATCACAGCAACAGCTTGATACACGAAAACTACCGGGTATTCAAATTTGAGGAACGGGTAAGGCAACTATGCTACTCGAAGGGAACAGGTAACACGAAACTTTCTCCCGAAGAAGACTACGAATGAAAAAGGGTTACTCAGAAGGAGCGCACTTTCCTGGCTTCGGCCAAGGTTACGTCATCCGGATTTAACGAGCAAATTTCGAGGGAACCACTCAGACCTGTTTCTTAAATCAGCCCCACGCGGATGTAATGAAAAAAGACACTGTGTCAGCGCAGGTGAGATTTCTCTAACCCCTGGACTCTCTTTGTAGTTCCCCAAACCAGGAACTGAAAGATCGAATTGCTTTCTCCACCACCCTTCAATTATCGGGAATTCCACCTGATGCATCTCACCCGGAAGAATGAAAATTCTTGTGAAAAAATCGGATAGCATTTTGAATGCAAATGCCGATTTATTTTTAAGCTATATAGAAAAGAAAAGTAGTTGAACTTTTTCACAATTATTTAATGCGTATAACGCGTTTTTGGCTCACGGAGCCATCCTCTGGTAAAAGATATCCTCATGTACAATAATGTCTTGTAGCAGATTAAGGCTAAACGAGATGAACGCGTTCTTAGCATAGAGTCGCTCTCTGCATGGGAAAAAAATATAATGTGACATCTGACAATGAGGGAAAAAGGGGTTTTCCCAGCATTCATACTTAGCCGTCGCGTTTTCGCGCGGTTGAAAATTTTCACTTTTCATTTGATCGCGAAAAATAAGTATCGTCATTTAAAAATGCAAAAGCTTTAAATACGTATTTTAGGAGTAACAATCTTTCGATTCAGGCAATAAAAAAATTGGAAACCACCATATTTTAAACATTGCATGAGAAGAAAAAAATCCAAAATGCAAACGAATTTAAAATGGAATTTTCTCATCCCTTCAATACTCTAGTAAACTGTAAATTTACTTTCCTCGTTACCAGATTTCACGTTATACATTTTCCTATGCAAGGAGCGATTTTATTAGAATCCAAATCCAGGCAATTCCATAATCCAATCATCACTAGTCAACAATCCTAAGATTGGTTTGACGCAGCTATCCACTCTATTCTCCTATCAGCTAATCTTTTCACACCTACGTATCTCTTCTCTTTCACATCCTTCTTTACTCTTTCCATATATTTTGTTCGAGGTCTTCCTTTTCCGTTCTTGCCTTCCACTTGTCCCTCGACGATTGTCTTCATCAGGTATGGCCAATTAGATTTTTTTCGTCTTGATATCAAGGTTTTCACGAGGCTTATCTCTCTTGCATTCTTCTTAGGACTTCCTCATTTTTCACCAGGTCGATCAATTTGATGATCATTACTTTTGTAGCATCAAATTTCGAAAACCTTGAATACATTGCGATCTCCGGCAACTAAAGCATCCGGAGTCATGAGTTGTCCATAGCATCCGGTAACAGGGCAAACTCGCAGCCAATTGAGCGCTTAGTTTAAAGTTCCTGTGGTTTAAAAATGCTGCGTTTTTGACCCAAACGTCAAGAGTAATTTTGATTCCTACTGGCATCAGCTATCCAGGGATAAAATTTCGTGTAAGAAGTTTTTCTCCCCCCTGAGTATATTCTCCGGGAAATCCCTCGGTTTCATTCCAAGAGGGCAGGGTACGTCACATCCTCGAGGTGGATATGATCACGGCAGAGGCGTTGGTGAAGACAATTTGCACAGCAGGGATAGCTTTACGGGGAAGAAAAGGGGTTGGGGTGTTGCAGTGAGGAGGACTGCCAGTGTTCACTGACCTCCGCGTGCATCGTTAGTGGTGGAATAGTTCTGCCTTTACCGAAACCCGCTGTAAACAGTGAACTACTTCTTTTGCGGTATTAAAGATTCTAGTCTACAATGCCAGTAGAATTATGTTAGAACCAGTAAAATTTTATACTCATTGATAAGCTAGTGAAGCTAAAAAATGTTTGAAAATACGCAGATTGCTATTTTTTTACGACCAATGTCATACACCGAGCTTGTTTTTTTTCCGGCAGTTTTCTCCGGACAATCTCCATAACTTCAACGATAACATTTTGCCACTGCACCCAAATTTTGACTTGGTTTCCCACAAGACGGTTATAAGTAATCCTTATATAGTTAGGCAGTTCGAAAATTTCATATTTGTTTTAGATATTAAATCTCTTCTTGAAATTTCCCAATTTTAGAACAGTAGGCAAATCCACCACTGTCAAATGTGCACTAAGTCGCCCTAAATCATTAATGTTTTGTAAAATAAAGACAAGCAGGACACAAATATATATTTTCACAATAATAAAAAATATATAACAAAAATGGACGCATGACCCTCTTACTAAAATTATGAAAAGTGGAGCATTATATCAGATAAAGAGGGAAAATATATGTTAATATTTAATGCCTTGGGAGGAGATTCATGTTCATTTTTTTTATTTTGGATACTGTTTTGATAAACATTTTTATCTACAATATTTAAAAATCATAGTAATTTTCACATTGTTCAAACCCGCGGCATGAATGGGTTTAAAAAAGGTCATAAGTAGTCCTACGTCGGAAATAAAATTGGTAAAGTTCAGCTGAGCCTTTCACAAAAACTTGTGCCACTCGCAAAAACCTGAAATACCAAAAGGAATGACTTTCCCGGCTTGATGCGTTCGGTGGAGGGTGGGTTGGGGGATGATCTTCAAAGTCCCCGAATGACAGGCTCGGCGACGAACAATCCTCCCGTTTATGTGGAACTGTTTCTTCTTGTACGTTTTAGAAAGGAGGAAGTGGGTTCGTTGCCCTGCAGCATACGTGAAGCTGGTATGAGGGAATTTATAATCGAGGATCGAGGACGAATTTCCAGCAACGCGGCGAACGTTTTCGACGGCTGTGCGACTTCGCAATGGGAACAGATTGTCTTGGAAGCAAGAAAAAAATTGCGATCTTGCGTTCGACAAAGCAATCGACCCATATCATTCTATACCATTTCAATTCAGTCATGAATAGCGCAAAAGAATGTTTAGGAGCAAGCCGCTCGTTAAAGTAAAAAAACTTAATAGATGGGATCGGAAAGCATTTCGGCATTCATAGACATAACCTTAGTCGACTTAAAAAAAAAACAATTTAATTTTTTTAAAGTTGAAAAAATAACCTTAAAAGCTATTGCGAGAAGGGATACCTCATATATTGAACAGCTTTCAGCCATCGTACATTCCTACTCCACAGCTGCTCACGAAATGTGTCCGTTTTGTATGTTTCAATCCATATATTATTGCATCTGACATCTATAAATGAATGGAATTAGAATTACAATCAATATTTTCAGGCGTTACTTGGTGTAATTGCTTCATATAAAATAAAATGACTTTGTTAAGTTCACATATTTTATATCATACAACCATTTCGTCGGGTGACTCGATCGTGTGGCATTAAATATGCGAAACACACAAGGAATAGAAGGATCAACAACTTTGCTATTTCCACATAGTAATTTATAGACACCGACCATGGTTTCGTTACAGAGTAACATTATCAAGGTGTATTAGAGTATCAGAAGGTATCAGAGTAACATTATCAATCATTATTCACCTTGATAATGTTACTCTGTAACGAAACCATGGTCGGTGTCAATAAATTACTATGTGGAAATAGCAAAGTTGTTGATCCTTCAATTCCTGCGATTATGGATTTCCACTAAGTTACGCCCGCTACGATTTATTACGAAACATACAAAGTTATTTTATTTCATAAATTGTTAGAAATTTTATTATCTAATTGCTTCGAGCGAAATGTTCCCAAGGTTGACGTACGTACCTCAGGAAGGAGACTGATGCTGTCTCAGTTCCGAAATCTCAGGGAAATATGATTAATCATATGATTTTCAGCTCGAGCGCTAAGCCTCGGTAAGCCTCACTCCACAACAATGTTCATCAGACAAAACAGCACTACGATTAGTTCAAGCGCTCCGAGAAACACGAAAACACTGTCAAAAAAAAGACACGACGGAAACGCCTCCTTTTTTTTAAAAGGGGAAGAGAACGGCACGTGCCGAAACTTTCGCAGTGTTCAACAATGCCGGAAGTCAAGGCAACGACAGGTTTACTTTTGCTCCTTTCATGATATCGATCAAATTTCCTCCGACAAGCGGATTAGACTGACCGAGTCCGCACAGCTTTCTTTTGAAGGAGCTAAGCCGGTCGGAGACCTCTGGCCACAAACGAAACGAGTTCACGATTCTTGGTCATGCTGTAACAATTTTCATTTACTATCCCTTTTAATGGCACACTCCCGAGGCGAATGTGTTTAAACCTAGAAGACGGAAATTTAAAAAAAATGATAATTTAGGTAAATGGGTTCCACATTCAACCATCATTTAATTAAATACACAAAAGGATGAAATTCGCCATGAAAAAATATTTGATTTAGCCGGGATTAGAACCCGGATCTCCCGATTGCCGGTCAGGCGTTTCCACCACCAAGACATTTTCTCAGAACGAACTTCGGGATGGGTTTTACCGAACAGGACAAGACGTCACAAGTCCACACAGTAGCAATCGGGTTATCCGGATTCGAATCCCGGCTAAGTCAAATATTTTTTTATGGCGAACTTCATCCTTTGGTGTATTTAACTTTGCACCCGTGCGCGTGACTGCGTACAAAGTCACTTGTTCCTGCAGTGTTTTTCATCATTTAATTGTTGACACGCCCGGAATAGAAGTGAACGATTATGCAGCTGTAAAATAAAGTATTCCACTTGACATACCAGTAATTACATGAAATATCACGAGGAAAAAATAACAAGAAATGCTAATGCATGGAGGTGAAAATTAAAACACATTACTGCTAATTCAACATAGGGATTTATTTTAGTGCCTTCGTCTCTTGTTATGTTCATTTAGTGAAAAATCATTTCTGCCTATCTTGAAAAATACGTTTCATCGATTTTCATCGTTTTTAATGAGTTTATAATTCGCGTTTCGACACACGCGTGTGCCTGAGTTTGTGTTTTGAAGCTGAATGATGAGAATGAAGAAGAAATTTCAGGGATTGCGCTCTCATGCGTCGAGTGAGATTGGTACAGTTATTAAATCGAACGAGGGAGAACAGTTTTTCATTCATGTTATGGCCACCGACGGTGGGAGTCAATGACCTCATCGAATGCCGTGATTCAGATGACAACACGCCGAGGCACACGCAGGTGAGGAGAAATTTTAAGGGCAAAGAGATGGTCTCCCGGCGGGGGTAAGCAGGCGCTCCCGTCTCGAAATGCGAGAAAGCTGCTGCTTCTAAGCGGATGCGGAAGGAGTAAAAGACGGCGTGGAAAACCGGAAGGAGCGGTGCAGCCGGATGTGAGCGCGCAACATCAAGATCTCGCTAAATGGATTCGTTATTATTCGGGAAAAGCCGCGGCCGCCGCCGCAGCGACGGGGGAGTTGTTCATGTAAAATGCATGCATGGAGACGGCGGTCCGTCCAATTGCAGCCGAGGAGCAATTCCCTCTCTCTCCATCCATTCGCGGCGTGGACGGAAGGTTCCACTTCACGGGAAGAATATATTCGCCTCGTCTGAGTCCCCAGAGCACGTGAGGCAGGTTGCAGGGGATGCCAGATGTGGAAAAAATCATTCTATCCTTTCTTTCTTTCCTCACGGAAAAGCAATTCAAGGCCATGGAATCCCATCCCGTTGGGGAAACCAACAAAGGGTTTCATGATTTTATACACATTTTTGGACACTCCGATAGAATGGATTTTTGACGCTTCTCAGGTTTAAAAATTCAACCACTTCTTGAACTCCAGAGATGTGTCATCTGTATCTTCATTGTGACCTCCAAGCTAGCCCAGATTAACCAGGCAACGAGTATTTCAACCTTCAGGAAACATGGTAGGTTAGTGGGCACGAACTATGAAGTTTCCAAAACATCGAAATAAACACAGAAGTATTTGCAATATTTGATCAATCAAAGAATTTTCGATCCTGCACAAAAAATCTTCTAATTTTCAAAGAAGTCACAGCCATAAATTGCTCCCTTTGAGGTCTTTGAGTTCACACTTCTGCCCAGAGAGGAGAAGACCCTATCAACAACGAGCGAGCCAAAACCTTGAATTTGGAGGGAGCCTTACTCAATCGCTCGAAGGGCGGGATTCATCATCCCGTTCCTTGATGCTCCATTCGAGCTGCTGTGCCATCCAACCGATTTCATGAATGAGAAACACGGAGCGAATGGAAAGAATTACGAATGAAAAGAGAGCTTATTAATTTATTTCCCCAAGAAGTAAAATTAAAAACCTTTCGTCAGAGTGGACGAAATCTCAGCTAATTAGTCACTTTAACACGAGAGGAAAGATACAAAAAAAATTTAAAGGAAGAGGGAAGGAGATTGAAAGGGAAAGTAGAGATCGCGATAACCAATAGCGGAAGATCAAAGAGTGCAACAAAATGTCCGCAAATTTCTAAATTAATACTTGAACTTACACGGCAGCTGCCTCAAGCATATGAAGTAGTATTGGTTTTTAGGATGCGTTGACAGCATAAACATTACTGACTGATATAAAGATTTATTAGGGATTAAAGGTTAGCGAGATCATTAACTTGGCTTTTGTGGTAATTAAAATACCTGCTCTCGCGTGTTCACATCCATAGTATCTCGACTACTTCACATTTTAATAAATATCTTGTTGCATTATTTTCGTAATCATAGAATGGGACTCAAGTTTCGAGAATGTATCGACTGAAGACGACAAATATAAACGAAACAAATATTTACGAAGCCCAAAATAACACAGCAAATGGCTAACTTCACTGACAAGATAAATATTAATAATTTTCGAAAGATTCTAGAATAGAAATAGCCTAGAAAGATCTATATTATCTTAAAAGATAGATAGCTAATTTCCTTCTCATTCAAATCACCATTCATGACAATTCAATATCGTGACCTGAAACTCAAAAGCCTCAATAAGAAATGTGAATTCATAAGGGAGAGGATCTAAGCTTCGCAGCAAGAACTCCTTAAGGCAGAGTGCCAAAGTAATACAGTGCTTGTATGTATATTGATGCAATCAGCTCATTTGTTTTCCACGCAATTTTGGCAGAAAATAAAGGTTCAAAAGTTTCAAAGCTCTGCTTAGAATTTTAGCCAGCAGGCCTGAAGAAAATTAAAAAAAATACAAAGCCTGCCCCTCGAAAAATTAGAAAATATAAAATGAAAAAATAAGTGGTGAACGAGTCAATGTATTTCTTTAGATCTTATGTCTAAATCCAAAGTCCTAAGTCCAACAATTCATGAGCGCTGCTAGGAATACTAACCATAGGTATGAAAGAGATTAAAACATATAAAGAATAATTGGATTAGCCAGTTATACATATGAGTTTGCTAAAACCGTAGAAAATTTCCAAAATTTAATAACAAAAAGGGTGCGCAAAAATGAGACATTTACGGTAATTATTACCATGATTCTCCATGTAACTATATGAAGCAAGAGGAAGCAATAAGTCAAGCAATTATATATCGTTCGAGCGGGGACGATATATCACCAGGATTTCAAAAAATAACGAAAGGCTTTTTTAAAAAAAAACTAGCCCTCGCGACAAGTCTGTCGAGCAACACTGACAAAATGAAACTCTGTGTCAAGAGGAAACACTACCAGAATGCCAAAACAAAAAAAAATCTGACGCACTTGCAGAATTCAAGCACGTCAGGTTGCGACAGGAAGGAGCGCGGCGACCAATCGCATTTGAAATCTGATGATGGCGGCAGCAGGAGGGACAGAGGTGGGCAAGGTGACCCACGGATCGGAAGAAAAATAGACACGCCACCCTCTCCAGCTGACGGACGAAACACACTCACACACACATGAGCTCATTGCAAATCAGCCGACGCGACCGACGAGAGGAGAGGAGAGAGAGAAACTTCTAATGTGTTGCATTGGAATCCAAAATGACCCAGACGGCCGGTTACAAAAGCGAGGGCGTCTGCTGATGCTGCTTGTCGAATTCATGAGGGCTTTATGGTCGGACGGAATTTGCCTTTCATCGATGCTCCACGCATCACGCGACACTCCGCTGGAATTATTAAAAAGTCCCCCTCTCAACGGGCGGAAGTTTCAAAATGTCCGCTAAAGCTCCTTTTCTCTTTCTCGGTCAACTTTTCATTTCGTCCTTTCCTTATTTTTTTAATGCCTTACTTTAATTTTTTAATCCTAACAATGTATCGTCCTCACTCGAGCGTTATCCGATTGCCTGACCTATTGCTCGTTTAAAACTTACGCTGTAATCTAGAAATATTTAGGGTATACAGAGAAAAATCTTGTGAGAAATGACCAGCAACTCAAAAGTGATAATCTTACCTCAGAAAAGTACTGATTTAAAACTTTCCTATTTGAGATTAGTTCAAGACATTACTTCCAAAAGCTTATTCAACTTACTAAAAATCTCAAGACAGCAAGGTAAGCTAATAGTAATAGTCCTAGGAGGAGAACATGTAACCAACCAACCAATGCAGCATTTCCCGAAAGCAACCAGCAGGATTGATAAGAGAACATATAGTCTCAGCTTGACCGTTCGCACATATCCTTGATTTCTTTACATATCACAAGTTCAAAACTTACCCTATCATCTTGAAGATTTCAGGCTACGTAGAGCAGACCCTAGTCAATATTTATCTGTATCTTCAATTTTACCGCAATATGCCAATATCAATATGCCAATTTCACTGCAGAGAACCTACCGAAGAAAGAAGGACATACTGTGTTTGAGATGGAAAATTGTGCTGATAAGGGTCTGCTCTGAGCATCTTGAAATTTTCATTATGGTAAAGCAAGTTTCGTGCAAGTAGTAAGTCATGAAATGAAGACAAAAAATACGGAAGGGATGACTGCTCCTTTTTAAGCACACATTGCGGATGACGGGACTTACTTAGTGGGACACGGACGAGGATAGAAGGATTAATCACTCCCCTACGTCTAGGTATTAAGCGTCCCCATTGAGGAAGCGGGGGAGGGACTAAGCCTCGGTTGAGCCTGGACTCAAGATGCGCAGACGGAAAGAGTGATTACACTGACGTTTCAACCGCAACATCATTTGACTCGTTACCAAGATGTGTGCGAGCGGGCTAAAGATACTGAGATACTCCACCTCCGGTAGCTTCGAATGATGATTTACCCCTGAATACTTTTTTTTAATTTGACACGAACGATTAGACTACAGCGCTAAGCCGTGATTGATATAAAAAGCCACTGCTGAAGTCAAAGAAGCTGAAATATCAGTATGCCGGATGCTCAACAGTAGCTTCAGTTTAACTTTATAACAATTTTTATCTCATCATGGAGTGCATAAATTTCCTCGTTGATATAGTCATCTACACTCAAGCTATCAATAGCTTCTTTATACGTAACATGATACATATGAAAATCCTGGGGATCCAGGATTGCGGCCAAAGTGATTTCATGGAAACTGTCCTATATTGATAGATGTGCTCTCGTTTAGTTTCGTTGTTTTTTCCAGGCAAACGGGGACAATATTCGTTTAGAGTAAATGGGTAAAGAAAAACGTCCGAAGGGTAATTTACTTATATGATTTACTATACTAACATACCTTCAAACATATCTAATTTCGCCCAGCATATGGCGGGGAAAAACTATCTTTATCTATACGAAAGATAGAGGAGGTTGGATAAAGGGGAAGTGGTGGTTTGGTATTTGTAATTTTCTGCCGACATCTCACCTACTATTTCTATTAACGTGAAAATACATGTGATACGCACGTGAAATTTACATCCGTGTGTATAAAAATGCTTATTTTTCTCCACTAGCTCTACCCTGAAGAGGGTTATCCTGGAATCAATATTTCCACTCTGTTTATCCTCCCAAAAAGAATCACATATTGGTATCCGGCTACTTTTCAAATGTATACTCAGTGGAGCAACGATTTAGTCATGGCATTGGCCACATCTATCGTTGCGATAAGATAAAAGCCCAGATTGGAGCTAAGATTCAAATAATAACATACTTCAGAAACGACAAACTCATCAATTTCACTTTTCTATTAATGTGACAAATATCGTCATGAATTATTCATGTAGTGATAATAAGGGCTCTGAGTAATTTTTCTTATATTTTATATTACCCTTTACATTGATTTAAATGAAAACTTTAGGATAGAGGAAGTATTGGGGGTGCTCTGTCGGCCTATGGGAACGATGGGTCTTGTTATTTTATTTTCACACTTTGATTACGTTATAGAGCTTACTTCGCATTCACAAACTTACAGTGCGCATTGATGCAAGTATAACAAAATATATTGCCCACGAAACAGCGATGCAATCAATGGAAAACAGAAAAGTTAAAAGTCGTACTATGCAATGCACTCTAATTGAATTGTCAAAAAAATTATTGAAAATCACTGTAAATCACCGGCGGAAAACCTATGGAAGTCATTCACCGGGTTTGGAGAAGGTGACGTTTAGGACTTACCCTTCAGGAACTTAGCAACATTTACGACTCAGTTCCCTTAGAAATGCTGAAAAGAAGAACTAATGCGAACCCATGGAGAATGTAATGATGAGAAACATCGGTTACACGCCTATTCCTACATAGTGACCATTGAAGAGTACAGCTTTTAAGATATCTTCGGCGCGAAATGCCACGTTGTTATTTTTTCCTTGAAGCGTCAGGAGGGAAGGAGAGGATCGGGTTGTATTGCAGTAATGGCTTGGCTGCGCGGAGACGTCATTTCACTCTCTCGAGGAGCGAAGCAGAGTCAATCCGTAATCTGCAGCACGTAACGGTTCTCTGCGACCCTCAGCAGCCCCGCCTTCCACATATTTCTCTCTCGCCGCTTCGGCCGCTGTCTCCCTCGGCTGCGTTTCGTGAGGGTGACGCCACGGCAAAGCTAACGGCACATCCTCCTCCCTTTTTAAAAGCAGCGGGGCAAATGCCTTGTCTACACTACAGACTTAACTAAAGTGACTTCACTTATGAATATTAAGTGTGGTGCGGTAGCTACACTTGAGTATTAAGTCGACTTCAGCGCCGTGATTGTCTATACCGGGAAACAGTTATGTTGACATAAGTAGATCTAGGAGAGCAATTAGTGAGTCTGTGATCCAAAGCCGCGGATATTTGAAATAAACTTCCTAACTCCGTGAATTAACCATTTTGGATTTAGAAGGTTAAAAGGAAAGACCGATTGCAGTCCCGAGCAAACGCTATTTAGCGAGAGGTGATGGAGCCAGAGGAATTTAGAATTACTAAGCTCGACTTCGTGGAATGGCATATTCATAACGTAAACGAAAACGCTAAGTCAAATCCCACTCCTTTATTAAAACCATTGATGTTAAATTTTAACCTTCCATTCCTCCTACGTCCAATTAAATCGCCATAGTATATCCCCCTCGGCATCCCCAGGACTAAAATTGAAGCCTTATGCATTGGCTACAATAGCAGTGTGTGGGATTGTACTAAGTGCATTCGTTTACGTTATTTTAGATTATGACACCATAAAATGGGTAATAATCGAAAATGACGTAAATGTGCCATAGAAACTTAACTGTTTCACCGGATCCTCTGCCGTCGTCTCAGTCTTAAAATTCATTAAAACGTTTCTAAGTTTTATAAACGGGTTTCACTGTGAGCAATAGGCATATTAATTAGTTTTCACGGAAATAAAACCAACAATAAGATGAGAAACTCTACAAAATAAATTCGTCGATTTAATAACCCCAATACCAGAAAGTTAACTAACGAAATAGAACGTTCGATGACCAAATCATGGAATACGGCACAACTTAGAGCATTATAGACGGGATGAGTCAGGGGTGGGATTGGTATCATCAAGTGCCCTTGCGCCATTCACAATACTTGAAGAGCGTCAACCGTGCGGAAACAGTTGCCTACGCAATATAAGTATGGGTTCCAAGTGACTTAAGTGTAGGTGTACTAAAAGGAAGCTAGTGACACCTATACTACCACTTCAAATAGAGAGCAAACTTAAGCGGTCACTTAAGGTACTAGTGTAGACCCGGCGAAATGTGGTCTAGTACGGGCGCCACTCCTCCCTCGCCACCACGACCAACGCTTTCACAGAGGCCACGCAAGAGCACCACCATCGTACAATCGCACCAGTTCCATCACATCCCTGAGATCGCAGCGTAAGAGCTCGAGTCTTAGGTTCTGTAGAATAAGTGCAAGTTGGCGAAAGCTCACTCAAACACACTGTCGAATACTTAAGTAGTGACTCGATGGGTACAAGTAATGAGGGCTCAGGTGAGCCCTGCGAGGGTACAACACGCCGGGGCCGGATCCCAGCAATCGTGCTGATACGCCCGATCACCCGGGGAGGGGGAGGACAGGAAGGAAAAAAGGAAAGAGGCGCCGCCGCGATAGGAGCCCGTCGACGCCTCCGCGGTAGGGAAAGAGTTGGATGGGATGGGACGGGGAAAAACACCTCAACGCTATAGAAGCGAAAAGGGCCCAACTAAATGGCGAAACCAGGCAAAGCCATTACTGTGCCAGCGATTTTAGAGGATTATCCTATGAGGAAGAATAATCCAACGATCAAATCGCTAGATACTCGAAGGGTACAATTTATGCGTAACATTTTTATATCCCTGCGGTGTGCATGTGAGAATCCTTCTGCATGCCACATGATGGTGAATGGTCAACCCCTGCCAAACACTCTAGAGCTGGCTTGCAGGGTATTATGTAGATGTAGATTAGTTGACAGTAGCTCTTCAGCAAACTTCTTCTAAGTCCAAGCCACCCTAAAAGTATTGCAGTGGGTGAATTTTCATCATAATGATCCACCGTAAATGTATCACTAACTGGCTGAAAATTACGGCAAGTAGGTGTGTTCAAAAATGGCTCTCATGTTTTTTTCTCTAATTTTCGAGATATATTAGAGAAACATATTTATTTAATTAAAAATAATTTTCCATCCAATAAACTTCTTCAAATGATTTATGTCTACCAAAAACTTTTTAAAAAAATATTGCTAACTCTCGAGATGAATTCCAATAAAGAAATAAAATATATATCAGCTACTTCAAATTATTCCGATGATGCCCAAGGAACAAGGGCTGCTCTGCAACAAGAAACCAGAGGCCGCTCAACTCCGTTCTTTATTATTCTCTCGTCCTCTTCAGAGCAGCCGGAGACATACGGAGTGGCATAAGAGCGGTGTGGACATTGCAGGAGAGTCTTTGCGATGCGTTTTCCCACAAACTGAGCGCCTCACGAGAGGATCTTTTTTCGCTTCCGTTTCGCAAGGGGACTCGTCCCTCAAATGAGGATCAAGCGGATTGATGGAGATGTGAGGAGCAAAAACACCAAGTTGGTGGAATGGTGCACTCACTTCATTATCACAAGAGTGGTTCGGGCCGTCTGACAAGAAGACATCCCGCGATCACGCTTGCGTGTTTAATTTACTGTTTCCACGTATTTTCAGCATTCGATAACACGACTTGGGCCCCACATATCAAAGCTGAAACTCACCACCCTAATCGCTAACATGAAAAGAGGAAACTTTTTATGTTGGCGATAACAGAACCATTTTATGTTAATTGGAAATAATTTTTCCATCTGTAAATGATAAATACAAAAATATATATAAATTATTGCAAACGCTCAATATGAACTGCAATAAATAAATAAAGTAAAAATCACTTACTTCAAATAATCAGAATCACGATTGCGTATTTAATTACTGTTTCCGCGCATTTTCAGCATTGAATATCAAGACTTGTAACACGACGATATCTCAAAGCTGAAACTCAACACCCTGATCGCTATAATTTAAAAAGAGGAAGCTCATGGCACTGTCAATCATAACCCGCAGCTGACACAAAGCTCTTTTCAAAGTTTTTTAAAATCAGCTTGAAAAATTTTAAGCCATATTTTGAGGAAGAGGCGAGGATCGATTTCCTTCATATTATTCACATCACATCGGGAAAAATGTCTCCAAAACCAAACTAAATTCACATTTTGGAAATTAGAAATTAGACATTTTTTTCTTTTACCGAGAAGGAAGGAAATAGTAAGCTTTGCCTTTCAAAAAAATAATCAGTTCCCCAAGAAAGATTCAAAACGAGGAAGCAGATGTAACTTCTCGAAAGAACGAACAACGAAAATTCTTATTTGTATTTTCCTAACAGCAGGCTGAAATCTGAATCCAACAATAATATCGGTTACCAGTGATGCATGAAAAAATGAACAGTTCATACGGTCGCTGCATGCTTGGGTAGCACTCAAACCACCAGGAAAATACTCGTACAAATAAGAAGTCTTAAATGCCGCTGAGTTTCGGAACACGATTAGGAACTATCAGTTTAAAAAAAAAACTGATATCGTTAAGAATACTGTTAATTCGTCAATAGTTAGAGAGCTTCAGCGAAAACTGAAACCCATTTTATTTAGAAAAACCTATTCCTTTTCATTGCTGCCTGAAAAGCATTGAATACATGTAGTGTATTTTTGTGCTTAACATTAACGTAGCTTCAATATTTTTTTAAATAAATAAAAATAATTCATTTCAAAATGACGCAGGCAGCAGATAAAATAAAAATGTTTTTCTTCAAGCGCATTTGATGTAAATGATAAAAATATCCGAGGAGCGCATGCAAAGATAATGTCTGAGGAAGGCCAAGGATGAAATGCGTCGGGAAAATAGTGGTATTCATAAAAATGAAAAGCCATAAAACGTCCCGCGAGAAAGGGAATAAAAACTTGCAGAGAGTCGTCGCCGGGATTTATGACAGCTTCCGACGACATCTCCGCTTCAGGTCACATGTGACGACGATGACGAATACAAGCGAGGAGGTGATAGGCGTCGGGGGAACTGCAAGGCGAACGTATTCTCAAGACGTAAGAGATGTGCTCAAAACGAACCGTTATGTCCATGTGTTGGATTGGTGATTGCGACAGAAAAACACAGGGAAAGACAAACTGGTGGGAAACGGTGTTGTGAAAAACCTCTTGAGCGACACGGAGAACGCCGACGAGTGGTATCATCGGCATTGATGTCTTCACGTTCCTCTCACTCATCACGGGCTTTTATTACTGATCTCCACGGATGAAAAAGTCAGGCGTGATTTATGGCAAAGTCTTGCAAAGGGCAAATCGGATCGGTGCGGCATTAATGAAGTACGAGTACATCATACGGCGGGCTCAAATACGAAGAAAGACAACTAAGAATTATTTAAGAGAAATATTTCACCGCTGTCATTAAAAAACAATCACAATAGTAGCTCAGTGTGAGTTAGAGTTGGATATATTTGTCAATAAGAAGCCAAGAATACTACCTCGAGAGTGGATCATCAATTTGAAGGGCTGTTTGCTCTAACACGTACTGCCCGGATCAAACTGCGAATTGATATTGCCCGGAACAAGGTAGGATTGATATCAGAGACTAATTAAGTACAGAGTAGAGCGGTCTAGTGCGTGATAGGATGCTATCAGAGACTATGGAGCGTTTTCCAGATGCTACACGAGTCATGCTGGGAATCCTTACTTGAGTGTAGGGCAAAATATACGATGAACTTGTATGGAAAATTCTACGAGATGTTCAACACAATTGAAGAGAAAAATGCCTTTTGTTCAGCGTTATATTATGGATCACGAGAGGGTGAATTAACGACAGAGACTGCAGACCAGAGAAGTCTACGGCGTTCTTTACTCGGATGATTTCTAGGGGCAAGACAAGTTGTTGACTAATTACATATTTTTATCTTTTTCCATCTATTATTTTTTAGCATGTTTGTCCAAAATTTCTTCGAGGCTATCCCTTTGTTAAACACTAACAATACATGGAATAACGTATATTGTTAATTGATCTTAAAAAATCTTAAGAAGAGTTATCACTAATTATTGCTATGTTTTCGCAATAAAATACTCTCTTAAAGTCTTGAAATTATCAATGAGTAAAGGAAAATCCTGATTAACATTTGATTGCATCTTATATTTTAAAAAATTACTGCAGTGCAGTTAGTCGACCGAATAAAGATTTTCTACGAAGTCACTTCAGTTGAATCGAGTGAATGAAATGGTATCGGCGAGTGAGCAAATGTCGGATCTTCCAATATCTTCACCCGAATGCCGATCGCGGCAATGAAAGGTCTTTCAGCTTGCACCTTCTTCTTCACTCCAGCAGTCCATGTTTGTGTCGAGAGGAATGAAAGCACGTACCAAGGACGCAGAACAATCCAACTCTGTCTCGCATTTTATTACTTTTCATTATGATTACCAGATGAGGCAGACAAAAGATTCCTTGCGCCACAAATCTCTGGCGATAAATGCGTCATTCTCGCATCGGATTCCCTGCCGTCCCGAAAAAAAAAAAACAACTCATAAGAGGTTACTGGCTTTCAAGTCGAACGGCTTGCAGGAAAAAAATGGGTCAAATGATAAATGACGAATAAGTGGATCCTGCTCATTCAAGTAAGCGAGACAAAGAGGTCTTTACAAGCTATAATCACAAAAATACATGTTCATTCTGCTTGAAGTGCCTCTCAATTCTCGGTAATCTTATACAGCTCATTAGCCAAGTTTAACGTATAAGTCGGAATTGGATGTTCTAACCCTTCATTCATCAGATTAGTGGAAATCACGTGGACTAGCAAATCTTACATTTATAGCCACCGTGCACTACGTCATATTCGACAAATAATCCATAAATAACCACTTATGATGGAAAATACATCCATTCAAAGGGACAGATATTAGTTCAAGTGTTCAGGGAATACTATTAATCCAAATTAATGACAAAAATTAAATCAACTATGCAGTTGAATTACTTTTTGAGGAAATACGTTTTGAAATTCAATGACTGCGCAAAATCCTAAACCACAGTGAGGATTTTGGGCATGGTTGAAAGTCGAATTTTAACTTCTAGGGTTAAATTTTGGGCAACACTAATTCGTAGTTATTGCTACATAGTGGGTTGAAGAATCGGTGAAACGCTTGTATAAAAATTTACTTGTCCTGGATGAATAATTTTGCCAAATACATAAAAGGCATTTCCTAACGCATTCATTCAAACTCTCCTCAGTGAAACTCCAATCTAATCGTGACACAGATACCAAAATATTGTCTAATTTTATCGATAATCATAATTATTTTTTTTTATTTTTGCAAATAAATTTGGTAAGTATCACGCTTAGTAGCACGCTTTGTACGCGATTAAACTGTAATAACTGTTCTTTTCTTTAATTGTTAATAAAACAAACTATAAACAAAGAAATCGGAGTGAAGGAAGTTAACATAAATAAAATCTGAAAGTGTATTCATATTGTGGTGAGATGAGTTCTAAACATATTATTGAGCCTATTGAAATAAATACTTGCAATTTCCCACGATCATTGTAAACCAAAGAGGGCGCTAATTTATTTCAATACGGAAAAATTGCACTCCATCATGCTTGAAACTTCACATTTTATTCTCGAGCCATGCTCCATGTTCCTAATCATGGCTTCAAAAGAAAAAAGGGCTAGATAATTCCCTCGGAGATTTAACAGTGAATTTTTTCCCCAGTGCATAAAGGAGTTATCATCCTGTTCTCATAATCCTCTAGGTTGTTCCAGCGGGATTACGTCTAGATAATACGCCGATGGAGGATCTAGTCTCCAACAAGATAAAATGGACAAAGAAACAGCTACTTGCGGTATAATGGTTGATTTACTAGGGCTTAAGACATAAATAGAAACTGGGAGTTAGCCGATAGCTTACATTGGAAACTCGATCAGTTTATCACCGGCGTTTCATCACTGTCTATCTGAATACAGTATGATATATTCAGAGTGAGATTCCGGTAGGTGATTAAGGCATTGCGTTATAGTCGGCTCCGCGTCCTTCATATGCACGGAATATAATAAAGCTAGTTTCAGTGGTAGGAGAATGATTGAATTCTACATGTCTTCAGAATATAAATGCAATGGCGAGTCAATAAGTCAATATTTTCTTATTTTGAGTAAGAATATAAATGTGAATTTTATATTAATTTTTTAATCAATTTTAATATTATTTTCATAATTTTATCAAAGTGACGCCTATAAGGCTACCAAAAGCTTCCTCATATAAATTGCGAAATAGCAAAGCCTAAAACGACGCAAGACGCGTAAAGTCAACGCGTAAAAAACTAAAAATGGAAGGAAAAAAAAATTGCCGATTCCAGGAATCAAACCTGTTATCTCCCATTTTTTTAGGCAGATGCGTTAACTGGTACACCAGACGACACCTGCTACTCTGACGAAGAATGTAATGACTGATACTCGCCCCGAAGGTGACCAATCACTTCAAATGTTAACTGTCACAAATTGTGGCTCATACTGCCGCTAAAGGCCTAGAAATATTGTAAAAATGCACTGTTATCTGGTTTTGATCTGCTCTGAAAATTTCAAGCCGATGCGACAATGGCAAGTGTGCCAAAAATCAATAACAAGATTCTATCGACTAAATAGGCATGCATACGATGCAAGTGAAGAAAAAGCATGAAATAAAAAGAGGTAACTGCGACAAAGAGCATTGGTTAAATAACCCTTTAAGTATGGAAGCAACTTATTGGGACTTACACTCGGAGCATACTTCTTTATGGCATTGAGGCATGGGCGATGACAGCAGCAGGAAAAATCAAGGTTGGGAGGTTTCGAAATGTGATGCTACAGACGAATGAGGAAGAACAAATGGTTAGATCGATTTAGTGATGAGGAAGTTCCCATAAGAGAAAGAGAGAAGCCACCTAACGACTTTTTAAGGTTAACCTTACCCAACGGTTAAGTTGAAGGAATAAAAACTTTGCTTTTTCCACATGGTGACTTATTTTGTCCGACCATGGTTTCGTTACAGCGTAATATTTTCAAGGTGACGGACGCAGGACAAGTAACTTAAATATTAATTATCGTTTGAATAAGTGGGCATCTTCTGTGAGTGAATTTAGTTTCATGGATCGAATTTTTTGTTGAACATGATAATATTTGCAGATACTTAAAGAGTTACTTACCTACGATAACTTTTTTTAATTCCTTTTAAGTCCTAGGATAAATATATTCTACCAAGTTAATCCCGCTACTATTACTTAGGCTTACTAAAATCTTAAGGTTAAGCCCTTACGTGGAAACGGGGACAATTCAATCCGAAAAATCATGATACACAGTGAAAATTATTGTTGTAGGACAGGTATAAGTTTCGTTTCTCTTCCGCTAGGCAGAGAGGACGAGATAAAGAATGTAAAATAATAGAATTACGTAGTTGGTAAAGGATTATCTGCTAGGAGAATTGAGTGGAGAGTTGCGTCAAACGAATCTTTGAATGATTGATGATTGATGATGACGACGACTGAAAGCCCCATTGAGAATCGACCCTGAGGCGATTATGAATAGACAGAAAGAGTGGGGCTTTCGTAAGCAGATGTGTCCGGAAGAAGAGGAGTGCTGCTTCTGCTGGCGAAAGAGCAAAAGGCGAAAAGATGGATAGATCATCCACTCACCTCATTTGCAAGTCTTTCCCTCCGTTCCTTCGCTCGCCATGAGCGGAGTTCTCGTGGCCAATGGCAGAGCACAAGGGAAAGCTAGGGGACAAATGAGTGAGAGAGAATTTATTCAACGAAAGCGAGAGACTCACCCAATAACCGGCAAGCAGCAATTGACAGTGGAAAGGTTACTGGGAACTTTGAGGGGTCGGACGAGTGGCAATAGATGTGATTTCTCAACAGCGGCCCCACAAAAGCTGTGGTCCAACCACAGCCAAATGGTCCACGGACTGGTAGGAACAGGATTCTCGGACGAAATGAATGGGAATGTCTTAATCACGTAAACTTCTTCAATTGTTTGCTGCTAAGTAAGTGCACTCCTTAATTGACAGACGGCATTCGGAATTCGTTCGGATAAAGAGTGAATTCATGAATATTTGAAGCTTTTCAGCGTTTAATGAGGGTCATAATCCCTACTTATGTTCAACTACCAATGTAAATAGTCACTAATTAATGGCTAACGCGCGTGGCATGCAAAATTTAAATAAAATCATAAAACAAGAAAAATATTGAGCACGCCGTTTATATTTCCTTAATGTTGACTCTTAATGTAGGTGAGGATAACAAGCGTTCTAAGTTAATAAAACGTATACAATTAGTGAACTTTTATGGTGGCATTTTAAAGACATGGCCGCTTTTGTTTAAGTAGAAATTTTATTTTTCATATTTCTAAGTCATATATGATTTAAAAAAATCAATATTGCAGGTACACTCTGCTATACTAAGTGTAACTACTACAACCTCATTTTTGTTATTGTAGCTCTTTCCATCGCTGAAAAAATGTAGAAGCTAACATCTACTATACTATATCTAACATTGCCTTAATCTTTTTCAGATAATTTCGAAATTAATATTTCGCTTCCCAGTCAACTTAAAACTTTTTTTCTACTCATTAGCAAAAACACCTATAGCATTTAAAAATAAAGTGATTTTCAATATTCTAGTCTCCTATTGTCCAAATTAGAGACATTGAAAAATTAGGTTTTCCCCCAGCTCGTCATAATAGCCACTTTTGGTCTTTTTTTTAATGGCACCAACTTTATGAAAAACCAACTTAGAAAATAAAAAATAGGCCAATTTGTAAACCATTCATACATGTTTCCAACATACGTATATTTTTTAATATCTCTCTTTTAATTGGAGCCTGCATGAATTTGAATGGAATGCCCCAATAATAATAATGAAAGCCGTAACTTTTACAGGAATTCCAAAACTTCATCTAGACAAGAAGATAGCTGCTTTAACTACATCACTTTTTATTCTATTTACGTCCAAGACTGCAAATTAGGATAAATATAGCATGTGGCAGATTAGCTTCGCCTTTCATGGTATGTATTTCGGTTCAACTAAATGCAGTAATGATAAATACTAAATTAGCACTGCGTTCTACTTCGAATAATGACAGATTTTAACTAGATCACTACGATACTGAGACTAAACTCATGTCAACATTTGCCCGAATATGAAATACATATGAGAAAATGTTAAGGTAAAATATTCAAATTTCAGAGATAAGCAAATGTTAACCTTATAGTTTTGTCAACACATCTTGAAAAGTTTAAGGACATGGCTTAATATAATAAATTAATAGAAAGGCCGCTTATGCGGTAATTATACGTCACCGTAAGATACTAAACTTGAGTGGTTAAAACACTTAATTTTAGAGCGAAAGTGTGGAAAAGAATTGAAAATGTATCTTGTTGAAAATTTCAGAATTGTCCCGCGTTGACTCCCAAAAAACTATGAACTTTGATAGTGCGCATACTAAACCAGTCAGAAAGCTGAAGAGAGCAAGTGAAAAAGAGGCGTATTTTCTCGCAGTGATATCCATGGACACTGAGGAACGTGGACGATGGCACCGCGCGAGTAATTAGAATCACAACCCGATCCCAATGGGGGTTGACTCCACCCAGCTTCCGAGCAAACCCCGCCCGAGGACGCACTGTCATCTCACGTCAGGGGAAGTGCTAAGGCCGCAAGCGTGTACTTTGGCACGCTCCACGTGCGTGACGCGGCAACGGCCCATGTAATCAGCGCCATGAAAAGCGACGTAACTTACACAGCACGCGCTAACACGCAAATATGCATGCGTTCACCCAAAGTCACGCCCACGGCGTGTCATGTGCAAACGTCTTCACTGAAACTCAAACGCCCATTCCTAATGACAAATGACCGCATCCATTGACTTAAGATCCCTTCGACACACTATTTGAAAAGCCTAACTGGCAAACTACGCTTAAAAATGTCAGCTGGTGGAACCAAATACATTTTAGAAAGAAAATTGCTTGCAGTGATTGGAAAGCAGGGAGGGGAGAATAGGGCTAATGAGTAGAATGAAAGTTATCATGCCTCACTCAGTACGAATTACAGAGGGAAGTTCATTGCCGGATTCAAAGAAGATTAGCCTGGGCGATCCGCAAAATGGACCATGTAAAAATGAATATAAATAAATAGTTTTATTACTCCAAAAAAAATAAAAAGTACAGAATAGAATTAATTACATAAAAAGGAGTAACTTTAGGTAGCCATTAAGGACAACCTGTTTTATGGCTACCATCATTTACATAGGGTCATGCGGACGTAGAAACATTTTAGGCACTGCATTTGAATTGAAGTAAGTACGTACATGTATTACATGGTATCATATCAAAGAAAAATTTCCTCCATACTTTGCATTCTAAACAACCAAGACTGTATATTTTTCATAATTGCGTTATTATTTTTTGATTTCAGACATGAGTCAGGTAATAAGTTATACACTTTTGGGCCTATAAACAAGAAACAACGTTTATACAGCGTAAGGTTAGGTCTTGGTAAAGTAATACGTGATCTTCGTAGGGTGAAGGAAGGACGATTGTATAATAATAACTCCGTATTTCCACTTCTCATGAAAAATCGACGTAAAACCTTGTAAATAAAATGATGTCTCAAGGGAAGCAAACCTATACTACAAAATAAAGGAAAGGAACTTTCAAGACGGTACCTTCCTGCCTACCTGCTAAATACCTGCAACGGTAGACTATGGTAATGATGATTCCTCTCCTGGCGCTTAAAATGTCTTGGCTCTCAATCTGTCAAGTGCGAAGAGTGGATACTTGAGGAACAAATTAGGATTTCAAAAAAGAGAATTTAAATGCATTAAAAAAGTGAATGAGTTTTGAAGCGAAGGAAACTTTTCCAAACTTTTTCGAGCACTCATCGTCCGTGAAGTGCTCGAATTTCATTATTTTCCCCGGAAGATGAAGGCGGCGTGAAGCCGGGATATCTATCCAGGGACCTCCATCGTCCTTCTCCGCTCAACAAGGACGGCGGAGTTCTGGAGCATTGCGCAAACTGCATCCAAGTTGAGACGTGCAGAGATAGAGACGGGAGTGACAAAAAAAGCCACGGCAATGAGTGAAGAGTGACAGCCACTCCAAGTGGAGATTGTGAAACGAAGCGCCTCCTCTATCCGAGGCTCACTCACGGACACATCCCAAGCGAAGTCACTCCGCCATAACCACCTACGTATAATACACTTCCAGTTAATTACTTGATGTCTTAGATTCGATTGCTCATTCCTTTGATCTGTTGAATCAACGAGATTACGGGACCAATGCTGGTTGCATAATAAGATATATGGAGGCAGGAGCGCTTAATTTGTCAACTCTTTCCGAAAAGGTTAAAGCAATAATGGGAATAAATGTGACTGAACGTTCTCACATATGATAAACCGTGTCCATTTGACTTTCATTTATCAAGTACAACTTGGACTAGTTACCCTCATAAATCCTTTTCTCCCCACTGGTGAATTCAAATATCTCTGATTTTTTTTTATTTTCTCTTTACTAATGCCCGAAAAAAGTCAAGATTAGAGAAAATAAATTTAAAATTCTTCCTATTGTTAATATAGTAACACCGCAACACCTTTAGTGGTTCATCGAGAATTTAAATTTAAAACTGAAGATTAACATTAATCATGAGCAAAGAACTTAGACAAATACTCAGTAAGTGAAGAATAGAAGGTGAAAATTTTAGAAGAGGCTGAGATAAACACCCATTGTGGAATAATTGTTTCATTCCATGAATAGATATCCTAGTCAAATATTTATACTGATCAAAGATAACTTGTTAGGTAGCTAGGATTCATGATAGTTTTTATACTCTAGTTTTTTCTCTGAGAAATCATTGATGCATTTCTTATACTTGAATTCTACTTATGGGAAATGCAAAGAAATATTCCATCCATTGCCCTTGGTTCCTAAAAAATGAACAAAAAAGACTAAAAAATTCTTCAGCAATAACTTCCTAGGAAAGAGCGTTCATATTAGATAAACTAGAAATAAAAAATGTTTTCTCTCGTCCGCTCAAACTTTTCCACTTTTAAAAAAATTTTAAGTTTCCAAAAATATACGCCGACTACAGTCGTTGGTAAGTAGTTCAATGCTCCTTAGAGCCTAAATCACATCATCTTAAAATGAAAATACGGAATGAGTTTTGCCGGAAGGAGCCTCCCATGCGACTTATCAACGACAGACTAAACAGTTCAACACAAGGTCAACAGTTCAGGAGTAGAATTTTCATCATGATATTTTCGCGTTCTTGAAAACCGAATATGAGTTCAAAGAGCATGCAGCTGTAAAAAAGACAAAGAGAAGGTAAGGTTAGGAGGAGGATGGTTGCTCTTATAACGAAAATTTTAACTGCTCAACATAGGTAGTATTCTAATTTTGAATACCTTGCTATACTCAAAATTCCCCCGGGGGCATAAATATTTTAACCAAATAGAAACAATAGAATCTCTAGCTGAAAAATGACTGTGCTAAGAGAAAAACAAGTTACCTGCGATCTCTGCAATCTCTTCGGGTTTTCACCGCGTCCATTGGGTTTTGGCGACAACAGTTTCGCTGACATTGTAGTCAGCGTCTTCTGGTCGAAAGAAACTATTGTCGCCAAAAACCCAACGGACGCGGTGAAAACCCGAAGAGAATGCAGAGATCATCTGATCAACGCCGCGAAAATCTTCGAACCTACAAGTTACCTGCGATGTAAGAAACATATGTCCCATAGAATAGCCCAGGCCTGGACGTCGTTCAACAAAAGGAAGGATAAACTTGCATTTCTCCTACCATAACAACTTCTCGATGGCAGTGGAGCGTGAACTATGATAGCAGTAGAAAAATCAAGATTAGATCCACTCAAGATGTGGTCCCATAAAAGAAAAATCTAAATGAAATGTATCGACCGGGCAGTGTGGAAAAGCAAAGAGGAGTTGGAAAAAAGAGATGCCTCATGAATAACTTGACTAAGTATGGTGGGCTGATGAAAACAATCATCTAGTGCAAGAAAAAGTGGACGAGAAGAAGGGAATTTAAGAATGCCGTCAAATTTAATACGTGGGACGTGTAGGAAATATTGTGGAGGATTTCTCTTGGAAAGCTAAGAAACACAGTAGATCATACAACAGCTGCGAGAAGAACTACGTCAAATCAATATTAGGACTTTTCGTCGGTGATGATGTTGATGATAAAGATTAAGCAAGCAAAGTTTTACCAGAGTTTAAATAACACGAATGGTAGTTCAAGATAAGTGTCTAAAATAGGCATTAATCAGCGATTCTCTTATGTTGACTCCATCAGAGCTACGGCTTATATTCCCTCAGCAACAGCCTTATGACCATTCAATCAAGTGGTCACGCGACTGATGATAAGCGGATAAAGGACACTATTGGTACGATAAAGGGATATCTTTTATCATAGATACACTCAATTTCTTACCTTCCATTATTAGTATCATTCATCGATTCAATAGCACAATGAAATCAATGCGGAATGATATCCTTTCAGATACGATTGGCAGCGATCGTTCTTGAATACCACATGTCCGCTTAATAGTTTATCAAGATAAATGATGACTCATAGATGATGCTTCGATTTCGATACAACATTCTTATCAGCTATGGAATTTACTTAAGGAGAGAATGCCCTATCCTTGCAGTCAACGGCATTTTTAGCGAGTAAAATCTTTGACCGACGAGGCTCCAATACGCAACGGAGAATCACAGGCTCATCAAAGATATCAGCATAAAATCCTGCGAGCCACGTCTAGGGTGGAAGGCAGAGGGTGCACCAGTCACCAGTAAGAGAGAGATAGTCTTTGAGGTGACGCGAACGAAACCTGTTGTTTCCTGTTCCGAGAGAAAGAGTATTCCTTCCTGTTTCACCCGTTGTCTTTCAATTCTATGGAAGTCGACTCTTAACAACTACTTTACTCGACTTATACGGATGAACCACGCGGAGAGAAAGAATCGATAGAGGGCTTGGATGATCTTGATTCGATTTATCAGCAGTTCGACCTTGAACGCAGTAGGAATCAATGATTACAGACTTACAGCACGGGACAACGTTATTACGATTAAGCACGCAAAGAACTTGGCTAGAGTATGATCTTAGGTTTTCCCGGCGTATCAGTTGCAGAAACGTTTCTCGGGTTTTCCACCGGTTGATGTCGTCCATGTCTCCCGAAGTTTCGATCCGCGACTTGCTGATCATCCTCAGGGCATCTTCCGAAATTTGAGCACATTTTCTCACAAACAAGAGCAGATTGGAATATAGTTTCTCTTTCGTCACAGAAATTTCTCTTATTTTTCCAAGTCTGCCATAATGAAGCCAATTGACACTCTTGTAAAACTTAATAGCTCATAATAATGACGCTTTTTGAGGTAGCACTCACCTTTGATGAGTAAACACAGCTTTAGATGGAATGAGAATCGATTTTTCGCTGGATGATCTTCGGTTATATTGTGGTGGGTATGTACTCTTTCCTCTCCCATGTAGCTGACACGATCGCCCCTAACCCCAGTTCGACTGAGGCGGATTTCCGCGCTGCGGTTCACGTGGTTGGCGCGTGGGAACTCGCATTCTGGGGCGATCAAAGGCCCCATCCAACACGACTCACTCCTCATCTGCACCCAAGCGGTCGCGGGTCGAAGGTCAGATAAGTGACGAAGCGGCGGCAGAATAGACACAGCTCGGTCACAGCAGGACGGAGCGAGCCCGCACCACGAGTGCGTCACCACCGCCACTCTTGTCAGTGGGAAAATTAAGTACCTTCCATCATGAGTGCGAATACTAACTTGGCAGAAAAAAGGGAGCAAGAAAAACTAATCGTCGTGTACAATCCGTTGTCTCGGGCGTGAATTCATGGAATCGAATTAACACAACGACACTTAACAAAATTAGACGGGGATCGGGTTGGTGTGGTGGATAGAGTGTTGGCTTCCCACCTGGCGGGCCCGGGTTCAAATCCTGGCAGCGGCAGAGAATTTTCAGAGACTGCCCGATCCCTGCTTGAATGTTGTGTGGAGGACATTTCAAGGCGTTAAGCCGAGGTCCCCTTGACGCCTTTCATTAAGAGCGGGCTAATGCCGACGCCGGGTTTCTCTCCATCCTTCCTTACGTACCCTTCCCTCATGGCGCAAATTACTTCAGCTGTCGGTCGCCTCCTCCAAATACCATACCTTATCAAAATTAGACATAAATTTAATACGGTGGAACCTTAGGATGATGACCACCAGATGATGACGTGCCACGTCAAAAGATACGTCATACAGTTTTAAATTTTTGTGGAATTATAAAATTATTCTTACATTTCATCATAATCATCCTGTAATTTTCCGAACTCGATATTGAGATTTTTTTCCAATATTGAATTAATGCCAATATTTCTCACGATTCATTCATTTCAACCGCGATTAAGACCGGAAAATCATGATATCACATTTTTCTGTTCGAAATTTTGCAGGAAAAAATCTGAGAGATGAATTCGGTGGATTTGTAAAAAAAATTATAACCTTCGTACGAGGGAGTAATTTATCCCGGATATTTACTCTTTGCCGCGAGATACAGAACGAAACCCTCAAGTGAAGATTTCGAGAAAGGGAGCGTATTAGAGGAAAGGGATGAAAGAAACGCAAGCGATAAAAAGAGGCGGAGGCCCTTTCGACGAATCAATGGCAGGAAATGGATCGAATACAACGGAATTACGAGGAAATGTTCAAGATAGCGCTGCATTAGCACAGTCATAGTAAAGTAAAAAATAAGATCAAAATACAGCAAACATTGGCAGATCATGCCACCACTGAGAATTCCCAAGTTTTGCAAGGCGATTCATGTGTCTCCGATTACGCATTTACCCTCGCAATGGTGGTGGAATATTATTGTTTACAATACCACAAGTGCAAGCGGAAAGCAAAATGCCGTTTTGTGCGGTATTTCCAACAACTTGCTCAAATATTTTTTACCGTAATCACATTTAGACGCATATTTGGCCAGAAATGTGGTAATTTGATAGAAATAAACTGGTATTTAAGAAAATTCGCTATTTTAAGACATGTTGGAATTGATATTACGAGGGTATTTTGGGGCTGGACTCAATTTGGATGGTTAATTATCTGAATAATTTGATAACTTACAAGCTTCCTCGAAGAATGCTCTGCCTGAGTCAATGTCCACTGCATTAAATTTAAATGGCATATTGCTTTTATGGCTATGAAGGTACTGCCACCATTAAACAAAATTAATGGATCAAATAATAAGGTGGACTTTGAAAATATTCGGCTTGGGGGAATGAAAACAGCGAATCTTCGACTAGTTTTTCCCAATAATTTCCCAATGACGAAAGGTGGGGCATTAATACAGATAACTGGATTAAAACTGCATTATAATTCAATTTTTGAAACTAATGGTGGAAACTTGGAGCCTGTATTATGGCTTATAAACATCGAAAAGATGTCATAATTTCTCAGGTATGCGAGAAGAGTCAAAAAGGCTACAGGATATAGCTTTCAAAAGATTTGGCTTTAATACCCCTTCCAACTCAAACTGTTGATCACTATTTAGAAATAATATCATCCAATTTGAGTGAATACAACAATATTTAAATGGCACATACGCGAAATCAAATGAGAAATCGAAGAATTTAAGTGCAAATGAATAGACAAACAGTATCTCCTCGGAAGAGACAAACAATTCAGTTCCTCTACGGTGCAAAAGAGATGTCAAAAAAATGAAAAAAAAACAACAATAATATAATAATAATACAAATTTTTTAACGACTCGTTTCACTCGTTTGGTTTTTAACTCGTTTCTAATATAATTTAAAAAAAATATAATCGTCTGTTTTTTTTTAAAGTCTTTTGATGAAAAGAGATGTTGATTTTTTGAGATGTGGCGAAGAGAGATGCTAACGGCGCTTGAGCTTCAAATAAGATGATTGAATGCGATAGCACACACTGATGGGCTGAAATAAAAGTCATTCACTCCCAGCCGGAGCAATAAACATTCGTAGATAGCGTTATCTCCACTTTCGTTATCTCCTCAATGCGTTATCGGTCAGTTGTTGAATGGGATGTTGGTCTGTAACAAAGGGGAATATCACCCAAAATCACAGATTGTACTTCCTTTGGCGACAAGATGAGAGAGCTCTTGAGAAAACAATTCGGGAAGATTACATTGGTTGGGTAATTTAGCTCTTAGCTCCAACTTTCACTCCCGATAAACAACACCGAGAATTTTTCTTTACTGCAACATTAATGAAAAAAGTAGGGATTGTTTCAATCATTAAAAAAAGATTTACTTAATTATCTGCCTTTATAAGAGAAACCCACTCAAATTATCACGAAAATGCTACAGATACACCAGGAATAACTTTTGGAAGTCAGCCATTGAAAGACCATACATTTCTTTCGGATATTAGGCTCGATCATGGATCTAAAATAAGGGAAAATACGTCATCGCGCTATGAAATGTCCGAATTAATTCAAACTTCCAAAAAGGAAAATCTCAAAATCAAATCTCCTCCCAAAGTTCTCCTGAAGTCAATTTATGGAAAGCATTTAAACTTTGTAAATTAAAATTTGTCAGCAATTTTCCGCAATCAATTTAATTCACACGACCGGTTTTCAGATATTTCATATTATCGTTGTGTTATCCACCTGGAGATATAGAAAATTTATTTAAACCAGTCGTGTATAAAAATATTGTTTGTGGCATATTGCTAGTAAGTTTTTATTTACAACAATAGAATTACACCAGATTGAGCCTGTACACAACGTCTACACTGTTTAAGAAATGGCATAATTTAAAAAGTAAATGATAGCAAGAAAGAGGGGAGGTAACATTTCACGCTTTGCCAGCGAATTTAAGTGATGAAACCTTTTCGGGCTGTACACCAAGTGAGTGAATTTAATTCCGCCGATGAAGTTTCGAGTACAGCCACTCCTCACCCGTCCTCAACGATTCGCTACCTGAAACGTCGACAGCATAAAATTCACTCCCCCGGTGTAGAGCTCGAGATGATTCCATAAATAAATAAGGGATTTTCTGCGTCAATCTCTTTCCAAAGTTATCATTACCGCGTGCATACCGAAACGCAAAGACTACCTTACATTTACCTATATGGAGGAAATCATGGAAAGCGTTAAACAACTACACAAGTCAAAAAAGCATCAATAGAAATAACGCCCCTTTATTTTCATGTATTCCAAACAATAAATATGTTATGAGTAAGAATTTGAGAGGGGAAGGAACAAGAATTGTGGCACGTTTTTCAAAATGAGACCATTCACTTAAAAGACATTTCCGGAGTTGCCCTTCTTGAAGGATCCCGAGAACTTAATCATGGAAGATAAGTCTTGTAATATGGCAGTCACAGCTAACGAATTCGTTTTCACCTCTGAAAAATTTAAAGCAGCCTCAACCTGTTATCCCAAGAATGACATTTTCACTTAATTCGGTGGTGATAACGTTTCATCGCATATTTCACGTAAGTAGTCCTCTCATTCAATGTGATAATATTTTTTTGTAGAAAAAAGATGATTTGCTCGAAATATTAAGCCACGAGAAACGTAAAACTGTAAATTGATGATATAATTAAAATCTCTCGTTTCTCAACATTTCACATAAACATTAATTAACTGAATTATTCTCCACCTCGCTGAAGACGGGTTCTCTCTAAATATTTCTAGTTTTTTTTGTGAGATCACATAATTTACATATCTGTTTCTATCTGCGTCGAAAGTAGTGACAATTAATAAACCTACCTCACCTAATTGTGTTGCACATAATTAACTCGCAGTTATCAATGAGTTGACAAAAATTTCCACGAATATTTCTTTTTTATTAAAATGTTCTAGAAACACCACTGTGCATTGCGACACTTAGCTGGGTAGTTCTCACTATCACAAGAGGTGTTCACTGCCAAGTAAAAAATTCTAGGAAAATCACTATCTACTCCTGTATTTGAACAAAAATTAAGGAAATACATTGGAAGCGAAAAATGTTTCCTCGAGCAAATAGTGATACCGCTAAGAACCGCAAGCGTACCAGCTGAGTCAGCTCTCGGTATCTATAAAATCAGGAGAGGAGATTGACCCCGAACCAATGTTTTTGCTTCCATGAATTCAGGGCGTAAACCAATGATGAGTTTAAAGCCGACGAGGAAGAGAGAGAGAGAGAGAGAGAGAGAGAGAGTCGAATTTTAAAAGATAAGAGAAGGGTGAGAAACATTATTCGCAATTATAGTGCAACGTTGAGAACTTTTACAAGAAAGTAGAGGATGCTAAGCATATTTAATTGAGGCAAAAACTATTGTTGCCATTTCGAGGTGCTACATTAAGAGTATCATTGAGGCTAGAGGAGCTCCACTAGATTGAGGTACAAAACCCCAGTCACTTTTTTACCGCATTACCCTCCCAATAGGGAGGAGTCGATTCCAAATGCCGATTCTCGATTCCAGCGATTCTCTAGCACGGAATCGGAGTCGAGAATTGATTGCCTAATTCTATTCCGAATCCATCGTTTCCAGTAAGATAAATATTTCGAAAATAAACCATAAGTTTGTGGCATAAAGATCGCCACACACCTGAGAAATTGTGCACTGTGCATTATGAAGTTATTAATTTTTGTCTGCAACATTTAAATTGCTTATTATTTTATTAAAACTGAAAATGTATACTACTATTATACTAATTCGCTATATTTAATAAATATACATTTTCGGCCATTTCATTGTCTTTATTTAATTCCATTCAGGTTAAATTTTAACGACAGATTTGTCACTGACAAATCAATTTCCCTCCTGTCAGTATGAATAAGAATCAAGGGAATTGGAGTCAAGAACCGGGAATTGATATGAAAGAATCGGAATCGAAAAACAGTGGAATCGACTCATCCTTATTTTCCAGTGATAAAATCTCAGCCCTGAGATTAGTTTTATTCTGTTTTTAACAATGCATTTACCCCCGAAATGTTTTTCTTTTTTGTCTGTTAACCCTTGAGTGTTGACGCCCAGTCTCACAACCTGACCATTTGATCTATCTGACTATAATGCATATAAATTACAACATGCGGCTCACTTTTAGCTCCACATTTCGTGTTTCACCTCTGACGTATGAGCTGAATTATCACTTTCCTACATAGTACTCAGAGCCTCAGAGCCGCAGACTCTGCATCTTAAAATACTACCCATTAAGGTCACATGCCAGGGTGGCTAGTTAAATTATATTTTCGCATCTCAGAAATGAATCCCTCTTTATTCTTTTATCCTGTGCGTGGCGACCTCTGAGTATAAAGAGGCAGAAGATGACATCCCACTGAAGCGCCAGTGAATCAATAAAGAGATTTCCCCTAAACCACTAATAAATATAATTTTATTTACCTCATATATCTTAATGAAAATCAATTTATAAGAACGGTTGCATTCGTAATTCAATACATCATCATCATTATCAATGGTCAACAATCCTAGGATTGGTTTGACGCAGCTCTCCACTAAATTCTCCTATCAGCTAATCTTTTCACACCTACGTATTTCTTCTCTTTCACATCCTTCTTTACTTGTTCCATATATTTTGTTCGAGGTCTTCCTTTTCCGTTCTTGCCATCCACTTGTCCCTCGACGATTGTCTTCATCAAGCCATCATGTCTCAAGATGTGGCCAATAAGGTTGTTCCGTCTTCTTGTTAAGGTTTTCATGAGGCTTCTCTTCTCTCCTACTCTTCTTAGGATTTTAAATAGTTCCTTTATCGCTCAAAAAAACTCAATGGTCCAAGCCGGTCGAAGAAACCGACGTCACCACTCCAAAAATTCGCCAATTTTCCACGCCACTGTTCGAGCGTTAAGTACGATCATCACTAAATTCAAATTCAAACTGGTCTAGGCACGCAGTGGCGCAGCGAGGGGGGGAGGGTTTGGGGGATAAACCCCCCCCCCCCCCAGAGCTCGGAGACATTTTTTAGTTTAATCCATTTTACGTAATGGATTAGCGGTTCCAGTGATGTAGTTGGGAAAAAAAATCAGGCAGTACTCATAAAAATTTGACAACAGCTGAACATGTATTATACGTCCAGCGGCGATTGAATTGTCAAACTCAAACTCTTGTATTAGTTCCAAGTTTTGCCACGAGATAACTCTGAACAAGTAAATAACCATATCCGATTTTTCTTTCTGAAATCCATAGGAAAATTTACAGTAGGGCATTTTTTACAGATTTAAAGAGGTAGTTTAACCTGTACGCTTATAGTTTGGATTTTAGGGGGTACGCCGTACCGGCCCGTACCGGCTCAAATACAGCACTGAGTATTACTTATAGAATAGTGTTAGGATTAATCAAATATCCCTCAGAAAACCGTAAAACTCGCCATTTTGAACCAATAATCTTAAAATTTTTCTGGTGGAGGGCCCCCGTAACTCCCACTTACCCTGATGAGTATGCAATACCCCATACACTCCTAAGTATTAGTTAGCGCCTAAAACGCCCCCAAGTCTTAATTCTTAGCTGCGCCCCTGTAGGCGCGTAGCCATGTATATATTTCGACTGCGCTGTCTAATACAACTCAGCCCTCTCCTCTAAATGTCCAGGGAGAGAAAATTCCATTTGCGCATTCAGCGAATTTATACGTAATTAAACACAAGATTTTTTTGAGAAAACAAAAAAAAATCGGGGAGTGCTTCGCTGCCATGGCATATTGAAATCAAAACTTGCAGTTTTCCACGATCATAAAACTTATCACAACCTAGGTTCTAATTCTATTATATCATCTTCAAGTCTAGACACCTACCTAGCTCCAGACTCATGGCCTAGACATCTCTTGACGATGATGTAGTAACATTGAAACCAAGGTCGTAATGAATTTTATAATCGTGGAAAATTGAAATTCTTTATTTCAATCTGAGAAATACCCCTCCATTACGATTGAATCTTCGGATTTTATCCATATAGCATGCTTTACGGCTGCGTGGCGGCCCCAACACTACTTTTCTATTGCTTTGCTTTGGCTTGCCTCGCTAGGCAGAGAAAAAGCGACAACCGGAGCTAAAAACAAAAATAAATATCAAACGATATTGAATATAGAGTTTACATTTAAAATGTATGGCCTACGTACCTGCATTACTTACATTCTACGGCACACAGCAGTACCAATCAATTTTCAATCGATCCATTGGTTTCGAAGTTAGCAGAGATTTGAGTTTTTTTTACAACAAAGACATTAATTTTCGTGGTATGAAGAGTTTGTTTTCTGCAAACTGTTAATAATAGATCAGGCTTTCCTATATAAAAATTCCAAGTTATTGGAACGAAAAATACTTGAATAATAAGCGCTCAAAGTTGCAATAAAACGGTACTTTTTTCAGAAAAATTTAAGTACAGGAAATCATTTGTACCAAGTTTTTAAGTACACCAAACATTTTTTAAAGTAAATGATCCAACGTTGAAATAAATTCTCTATCGTTTGCTTTCTGTTCTGCATCAAATTTGATTGTTTTGTGCAGACGACGGAGCTCCTCAAACTCGGGTGTCTTGTTTTTTTTTACAGACAGTAGTAGTAATCCAATTTCATCCGCAGCACAGGCATGCTGGATTTCGCAGGAGGCGTAGTGCAGCGGTCAGTTGGGTTGTGCGCGAGGATGTGGGTCGCACAAATGCAATGACTACTACTACGAGGGGAAACCGGAAGAGATAGCGGTGGCTGCTATCGCCAAGAGGTGCGCCACGGGATGATTCACCGTGCCCGGAGAATACCATGAAACATTAGCAGCGGTGGGTGAGCCGCCGCAAACACCAAGGCTGAGAGAGATGGGGATTTTGAAAGAGAAGCGCTTCCGGCGAAAACGAGTCAATTAAGGCTTCCATTACTCACGAGATTTATTAAATCTCAATTTCGACTTTCCCGAGACTCAATTCCAAAATACGAAACGATTGGAAAACCAGTTCGTTTAAGCGAATATAACACTTTTCGTGGCTGGGCAAGATAAACTGGCTCATGCAATCTTACGATTCGCAATTAGGGGCAGGCCATTGCGTCATGTACACGTTTTACCATATACAAAAATAGTAACTTCCAATAGTGTAATTGATAGAAAGATTT
Source organism: Ischnura elegans (assembly GCF_921293095.1). Classification (NCBI taxonomy): domain Eukaryota; kingdom Metazoa; phylum Arthropoda; class Insecta; order Odonata; family Coenagrionidae; genus Ischnura; species Ischnura elegans. The sequence continues at coordinate 10,518,625 of NC_060247.1, read as the reverse complement.
AATGTTGCTAGAGCGAGATACTTGACTTCATTTGCGAAATTTTGTTGTTTGCTTTAAAAAAAAGCTCGGCGAATGCGCGTCTAAGAAATCGCGAGAATAAACTAAGTTGAGACTAAACAATACGATGCATAACTAAGGCCCTTATAAGACAATTCAGTCAGAAAGATATTAGTGCTAATGAGACTCAAGACAATGAAAATTTAGGTTCTAGGAATAGGTATAAATGACCAAAAAATAAGGAGGAGAGTCCCAGGGTATAGGGTATCGTAGGATACCTCGAGGGAAATAGCTGTAGCAAATATTTCCAATTTTCAATGAAATTGACAAAGCTGATGGAGACGTATAAAATACCAATTTCACCATAAAATGTCAATATATTCCATGAGTTACATGGCTTCCTCAAATTTTAGCATTGGAGGAGCAAGGCTATAGTTTCGACTTTACGTTTGAAATAAGGCATGAAATGAATGGCGAACGTACAATGTCCAAAATGGTTTACCAAAGCCTGAGTAAAAGCGGAAGATTAGATGATAAATTTTAATTTATCTGCTTTGGAAATAGGCTAGTTGGCGAACAGGTTCGAATATCACATTTCCTACAAAAGATAAACAGCCATAACAGTTATCGCCCAGATTCTCTAACTATGCCCCACAAGTTGGGCAGCTGATTAGCTCATTTGAAAACCGATGCTTCCCAATTTACACATCTGGTAGAACCTAATGTATCGTCTTGCATTGAGATAACGAAGTCATTTTTTTTAAACGTATTCATATAAGCTAACGTGGCGTTCAAACACGAATAAACTATCATATTCCCTCGTTTAAGTTCTCTGACCGTGCATTATCTATCAAAATAACAGTATCTTTTTAAAGGACGAGCTTCTCACATATATTTGAGTTATTTTTGAATTTTCACAGCTACTTGTATTCAGCACATAGTAGTGGATGAAATCCAAGCCACTATAACTTTCTTGACGCGTATTTTAAGATTTTAATGACTTACAGAAAATACTTATGCGAAAGCTGGTTGATCTTTGAATGGATCATCGCATCTCCAAATAAACTTAACTGCTCCATACATATTTACGTCAATATTTTCGTACAAGCAAAAGTGATTTGCAGACTTCTTTAATAATTTCTCACGTCTCTCCGTTACTACCTCCAAACCCCGTCCTTTAAAACTTTTCCTCATATTCCTCATCCCTAAAATAAGGAAGCCTTTATGTTTTGCAGCCTCGCGGCGAAGAGCAGTAACCCTTGTAGCAAATCTGCCCCTGAAACAAATGTGGTCCTCGTAGGAGTTTCCTGCCTTGCGTAGGGTCTCGGGTGCAAACAAGGTCGGGTCCCTCTCGAGGCGGTTTGAAGATCTTTTCAGAGGTAATTACCTAAGTTAATGCAATAGATAACGTGGGAGGATCAGTTTTAAAAAGTCGAAAAATACTGAAACTCGATTCTGTCTGTGTAATATTTCCCTGCCGCGTGAACGGCGGTGAAATATACAGGAATTGCCATGAGGAAAAAAAAATTCCCCTAGACCGGGAATCGAACCACGGACCTTTGGCTTTCCGTAGCGTAGTGGTCTGCGCATTGGCTCGGAAAGCCAAAATTCCATGGTCCGATTCCCGGTCCAGGGGAATTTTTTTCTTATGGCAATTCTTGTGTGTGTATGTCGGTTCTATCTGTTTAAAATATATGGTGCAGCGCTAACTTACCTCTGACATTTACACTTAGCGTGCCATGGACGTAATATTACGTCCTGCTAATCTTTCTGAAGATTACCATGGACTTAATATTACGTCTTTCTATTTAATTGGCTTTGTATGCGTGAAGCCGTAATATTTCGCCCGTGCTACCTTTCCAGTTTACTGCTTAGTGGTTCTGTTATTTCAAAAATCAACTGCTCGATGGAAAAACAGTTCACTTTATGTCTTGAGGACGAAAAATCCTCTGTATCTACCGGCATCCTTATCATAGGCCACTTTGTGTGAAAATTCGTTGGGGTAGTGAACGGTTCGTTAGGGGTGCAGTGACCCTTTTTGCCATCCAGGATTTATAATGCTTTGCTTGGCACAATGCTTTTTTATGATTTCCATGCTTTAAATAGTTCAAATTGAGCGTAGTAAAAAAAAAATTATGCATGTTATGGCGGTGCATCATAAGTTGCAACTTTTTTATTTTTCAAAAACAGTAGGTTTTCATCGTTAATTATACATTTTGAAATTAGCAATAAATGTTATTACACTCATTTATAAAAAAGAACAAAGTCCATTTTTACTGAAATACTCTTCGATATAAATATATTTTTGATGCTAATGTTTTAAAAAATTTACTAATTTAGTAAAAATGGCTGGATTTTTCAGTGGGGCTTTAAATTTAGCAGGCGGCACTCAAAGTGTTAAATTATATGTCACACTCTGTAGTACAGTATTTAACTCAGTAATTTTTTTTTACTCTCTTCAACTTACAAGTTGTATTATAAAACTATTAAAAAAACTGTTACATGTCCTGCCCTTACGTCCAACAGCAAGGTAATTTTTCCTAAATAGACTACCATGTCATGATCATCAGGTCAAAGTTCTCATGATAGCCTTAAATGAGAAATGTCGAGACGTGAATAGTTTCTTCTTCGAGAAATATATTTTGGGCAGCAAAAAACTACTTAATTTTGACGCATCACTGAAAAACCTGTATAATATGTTCCTGTCGCCAAATATTATGTCTACCATTCTTACAATCACTTCCTAAGCTAACAATCACGAAGCAATAGCAATAACAGCACAAAATGCGAAAGACATTTCCTTTGTCAATAGAGGTGTGACCGTGTGAGATACTTTGAGCAAGCTCATACGAAAGAAAATTACCGCTGCCAATTGTTAGGATCAAACCGCAATTCCGGAACACTTCTTTTCTCGCCTGGCTGTCATTTTTGCTACCCTCAAGTTGAGTTTCAGCCTCAATTTCATAATGACAAAGCCTTACAACCTATGTTTGTTTTTGGATCCCATGCACGTGGTGGTCTATTCCTGCGTAGCAGTTGGCTATTCATCTTGGATACAAAAGAAGGATTTCACACGGAGTGCGATGTAATGTCTCAAGGTTGTCATGTCTTACCCGCTAAAAGGAGAAGGCGAGGAGGCCTCCATGTCCATGTTTCTCCGATGCCTAGAACCGTAAGCGGGTAAAAACATACGTTGAACCACGAGATTTAATTGACAGAAGGAGCTATGAGGTACGTCGACTGAATTTAAGCCGCAATACTGAATGTAGGGCAGCTACTTCATCGATTCGAGAGAAATTTTCTGAGTTTATGGAGTCGTGAGTGGTGGATAACGAGGAGGGACAAGATAAACCTGTATTTTGAAGTGTAAACCTTGAAAAAATTTCCGCGTCAATGTAATATTTCAGGAAATTCAACGAGAGAAAACGTTCCCTGTAAAAAGGACAGCGCGATAAATTTTTATTAAAGGTCCATAAGTCCAGAATTAGGTTAAAATCCGCACGTTTGTCCGTGTATCCATTTAAATAAATCTATTTCAGCGTCAAGTGGTAGCGGAGCACCGGAGGAAATGAGAACGCATTTGTATAGCCGCAAATTAGGTGGGGGACATTTATAATCCTTCGCAGTTATCATGACAAAAACTATATAACTTATCCTGTTCTTACGCCAAACAGTAAGGTACATTTCATTTATTTATATTTTTATTTTCCACGCCCTTCATTTCAATAGCATAAATATGAAAATTACAAAATCATAACAGGAAAAATATTTTTTTTAAACTACCTCTCTTTGAAGTGCCGCATCACGAGAAGAAGATGAATTAAATCCGTGCGCTATGAAAACTCATCCTTCAGCTATTTTCTTCTTCGCCATTTTTTAAATATGTGAACGAATAACAAGAGATTTTTTCTCAGCTAACTCAATCCATACATAATAACGCCAACCGCTTTTCCCCAATGTTGCGGCACACGATGACTCGACAGATTGAAACGGCGTCCTCTTTCGCGTTGACCCCAGAAATTCACCAAGAAAGGCGCCTGATGTGAACTACAATTGAGGGCTGCAATGTCTGGTTCTTTCCAGGCGAAGAATAGCTGTGAAGATTTCTCGAGTTTTCCACGAGGTAAGGTCCTCCTTGCAACGTTTCGACAGGCAACTCGCCCATTATCTTCATAGATTCAGGAATCCGATGCCATTTATGTATAAAATGATTGTTTTGAATTATCTATCATTAAAGCACCATATCATGAGAAGGAGACGAATTTAAATGAAATCCAATGAAAGGATAGTAAAATGTAAGGAATCCAATGCCATTCCGGAATCTATGAAGACAACGGGCGAGTTGTTTGACAAAACATTGGAAGGAGGATCTGAGCCGGTGCAAAACTCGATAAATCGTCACAGTTACAATGGAGGGCCAAACGCGGTACTATTCCCTGGAAGAATTAATCCGGGGATCGGGTTGGTGTGGTGGCTAGAGTGTTGGATTCCCACCCGGCGGGCTCGGGTTCAAATCCCGGCAGTGGCAGAGAACTTTCAGAGACTGCCCGATCCCTGCTTTCGTGTTGTGTGGAGGACATTTCAAGCGCAACACTCCGTCCGTCGGATAGGACGTTAAGCCGTGGTCCCCTTGGCGCCTTTCGTTAAGAGCAGGCTAACGCCGACGCCGGGTTTCTCTCCACCCTTCCTTCCATACCCTTCCCTCATGGCGCAAATGACCTCAGCTGTCGGTCGCCTCCTCCAAATACCATACCGTACCAAGAATTAACCGTTTGAGTGCCAACCGGTTTTCCAGGTACTATGCCAAAAGTGCCGAGGCATTTTTGCTGATTTTGCAGTAGGTTAGGGAAAAAAATTAGGTCTCAAAATCAAGTAATGGTATATGTTGAAAAACTTTAGGAAATTTTTATTACATGTGGTTTCAGCTTTTCATTATATTATTTGACGAATTTTTGGTAATACGAGTTAATTTTTAAAATTTGAAGGAAATAGTTAATGTTACAATAAAATTAATATTGATAATTGTATCATTAGTTAATTATCAGCATCTAAGAGTGACATTGCATGAGAAGCGCGATAGCGCGCACTTTTCGCGAGCGATAGGAGGAGCGCGATGGCGCTCTACGGCACTCTAAGGGTTAATTCATGTGCGCTCATTATCACGCCTCATACAAATACAATATCCAGATAGAGAAGAGAGAAAAGCGGGCTTGTCCCCACCCTCCCGGAGAATTCGTGCACGTCGTGGAAGGCTCAACCGCACGACCGCCAAGACGCCCGGACCGCCACCTCGCCGCTGAGCATAAAGTGGAAGATTCATCGCACGAATTTAAAAATCGAGTTTCCGGCTCTCCCGACGAAAAAGAAAACCCGCCGAACCGGTAACACCATTCTCTCTCGCCGTAAGTTTCTTCCCCAAGTGCGTCAATCCATACATTAGAACGCCAACCGCTTTTCCCTCGTTTTGCGGCTCACGATGACTCGGCGGATTGAAAAAGGCGTCCTCTTTCGCGTTGACCCCTGCAGGGGGCGATAACTGGTCCCGAGAAAGATTCCAACAAACACGAATAAATCGCCACCGGCAACGAGTCGGCGATGACGCACGTTGCGAACAGTTAATATCAGGAAGCTTAATAAAAGTTAAGCCAGCACTTTTCCCGTTATTGTTATGACTGCGTTTATGGATAGGGGAAGATTGCCTCACTTGGACCAGTTTTTTTCATTTTCTGGAATATCTCCATCAGTGTTTATTTTAAATCAAACTTAAACATTTCATTTCATACATTATAACTTCACATTTCATACACTACTTTTATATTTGCAACATGCTACCCTCGAGACAAATAAACTTAGTGGATAACACCAAACTAATGCAAATTATTAAAATTGGTTGTCTCATTTGGACTCAAAATTTTAGCGGAATGGAGAAAATGCCCAACATTATTTTGGCCGTTACAGTATGGAACACGTCAACATTTTCAGGCTGCGTCCGCGTATGCTGTTGGATAATCCGCAACATTTTCGCCGGCTTTGCTGCTGGCATCCTCAGGTGAAGGATGACACGAAGCTCGTGTTCCTCCCTTATGGAGGAAATTTTAGCGCAAAAACTGGAAATTTACTTCGGCCAATCAGGGAACTTCCCAAAATTTTCGCGGATACCCGTCCTTCCTGTTGAAGTTGTCTGGCCTTTTCAGGATATCAACGGCCTCTTTTATTATTCTGGGGAAATACTTTTCTTTCTTCGCTAATATTTTTCCGAAAATAAATAAATGATCGTAGCACTTTTCCACAAGAGTTTTTAATGCGTACAACGCGTTTCGGCTCACTGAGCCATCATCTGGTACAAGACACTGCAAAACATTTGAAAATCTCCATTATACCATTGAGAAAGGGAGGATTTGACATCTTTGAAGAAGGGGGTGGGAACGGCCGTACAGAGTAGAGACCGTGGGAAAAGATACAACTACGAGATGTGGGGGAGCCCACGTTGGAAGGAGGGCTCAAGTCATAACTGTAAAATAACGACACGTGAGGAAGAAAAACGGGAGGGGGTTGAGTAGAATTAAAAAGGGGGGGAGTTAGGGTTAAAAACTCATTAGTTAGACATATTTATTTATTCAAATATCTCTAACTTCCACCAATTGAAGCCTGACTCTGTTGAACTTATTCTTTTGCGAAAATGTTGACGTCATCCATTGATCGCCGCGGAAAACTGAGAAACTAACGATACAGTATGGAAATTTATAATAAATACCATAGGCTTAAATCCGTCGAAATATTAGGACCAGTTCCGACGCATTGGCATCATCATCTGGTACACAATATGGAATGAATTTTCATACTCATTTAAAATGGAAAAAAGGATGGGCATAGGGGAGAGGAAAGGCGAGGGTAAAGTGTTGGGGAAGGATGACGTGGTATGAGGTGGGAGGACTTGAGTGCATTGTTGCGAGTGCATATCCTCGCTCATTCTAGGTGTGAGGGTGGCGGGTCAATGGAAAGCCATGCAGAGGGAATATAAAAAACCTTCTCCTTTCTGACTATGGAATAGTATTGTACGAGGTATGTTAAATTGTTTGATTTCTAGGTATCAAAACTGACAAAACCATATCGACAATTATTAGGGAAGCTTTTGCAGTGAATTGTGTTGCATTGCGTGGGTCCAAAATTTCAAAAATAAAAAATTGAATAAAAATATCATTGAAACTTTATCGCCCTAAGTCAATTACATTACCATCTTGACCCTTCGACCCTTCTGGTAGGCGGAGGGATAGATATGGGTTTCGTTTCGTACATGAATTACTTTTTGCCGGCTGTTTTTTATTCATCAATCCGCGTTTTACGGCAATGCCGAAGACTAAGGATGTATTTCATTGAACACTGCGGTCATTCAGGTTCTCTCTCCTCAAGCAGGAGAAAGTGCTCGACGAGGACTTTTTCCATATCCGTGGTTACGGCTACTTGCCTAACGAAGGAGTTAACATCATTCGTATACTTATGCATTTATGTATGTATATTTCGTTATTGAAGCTTTTGACAATCTACGCACGGGTAATCCCATGCATAGATGTCCCGTGCCCGTCAGGCATATTTTCTGAATTCATAGTCATTGTTCTAGCATGCTACCACTGCCATCTGCATATAATCTCCTTAATATTTCCAGAATGTACGTATTTTTCTATTGCAAATACATATGCAGATATTCCAGCAAATAAATATATTTTATATTAACTGTGGAATTAGGTTAATTAGCGATAATAAATTAACTTTTCAAATACATCATTCGGCAGTCTCCAAAATTGAACCGGTCTAACTCAGGCAAAGCGCAGAGGTCCAACATGAGAAAAACGTTACCATTAAAATAATAACGACGTTAGACGAAAATGAAATGTTTATAAGTCATGTGCATTTTATTGTTCTAGAAGAACATAATACGTGCTGAAAGTGGACCATAGAAAGATAAATTGCATCATTTTAAATGAGACAGAGGCACTGAGGGTAAAATAAATTACAGCAGAAACAACAAAATCTCACCAACGATCATCCTCTCCAAAAAAGGAAATCCAACTCGCTGACCATCTAGTGAGGTTACCTTGGTGGAGTCACCAACTAGAACTGCCATCTAAAATGATTGGTGATATATTCTTTGGGGGGATATACAAATGTGGTCTAATTTGGGAAACCTCACCCTGTTTACACTTCCATAAGGAACACACCTGGACTATACCAAAGGCCTACGCATTACCCAAATTTCTCCGTAATGCTTTCAAGATATCGAAGGAATAGATGCCACGCATTAGTGCTCTCTCAAGGATGGTGACTTCAAAGCATGGTTCAAAGCAAAGGATGGTGGAAATCATTACCACACGAACTAAGAGGGCTGGCTGAGTGGTGTGTCGCCATCAGTATAATTCTAGTATGAAGAAACATCGAGCTTCCACTTCTTTTTTTTTCGAGAAAAACAATAACAAACGCGTATAAATGAAAATATGGTAAAATAAATTGACCTTTAGGGAATGAAAGGTGAAAAAAAATGAATGGATAAATATAAACAAAAAAAGAACACCGACTACCGGAGTAATTAGCACAGAAGAATTATAGGCATGGACTAATATATTTACATATCCCATAGTAATGACGGAATCATACTCATTAATTGAATGAAAGTATTAATTTTTCACTTAATCAAGCCATCGATCTGTACTTCGGTACCGATTTTCTTGTCGAAAGGTTGAGTATGAAAGGTTGTACAATACTGAGTTCAACCTACCCATCCAAATTTAAATAAAAACTCTTGCAATTGATGAAAGATTCATGAAACACTGAAACACTGGGTGTCCCATAACATGGGCGTAAATCCTAATACTCTCGCCTAAAGTGACCCTATGTCTTTTTAAAGCATAAAACACCCCGAAATTCATGCTGGACTAAGCTGGAAATTTTTATCCATGCATGCATAGATGGAATTTTCGCAGAAATATTCGAATTACACTCATATACGAAATGAAAAATGCTGTGTATTACAACCCTGCGACGTGACCGTCGGCGTAACCGCATGGTATTTCAAAAGGCCAACGCTCGCCCTCTGCGCTTAAATACCACACCTTTGTATGCCTTAAGATAAGCTTATATCTTATACCTTGAGAAAACAATAATTGAAATTAAGGACTGACCAATACCGCGGAGGTAACTCCTTCAAATTTAAAAGGCTAATACAGCCACTAACTTCTTCGAAGTTCATATGATACTGATGAAAAGAAATCCAAAAGAAAGAGCTCCTCACAGTCAAAATGTCCTTGGAACTTTTTGAATGCTCATCATAACTTGACAGAAAAATACGATTATAACAAATTGCCAGCCGATTCCGTTAGATTTACCCCAAAAAAATAAAATTAAGTTTGAATAATGCAAAAACGACGAATTTGCTAATTTCATTAGGCAAGAAGAAAATTCTAAGTAAGGAATTCGCAAAGTTTTTATTTTTCCATCATGGAGAAATTTAGCAAAATAAACCGTTCGCTATGTTATGTTTTAATAATTTTGGTCATAAAGTGCGACCTTCTCACAATGATCAGGAAGGAAATTACGAGCGAGCAAATGACTTAGCGAATGAAGAATTCCCCGGGCGGCTCTTTGCTCCCGGAAATACTTGATTGGCGAGTTCATCACTTCGCCATGGGATGTCAACATTTAAGGATTCCATAGCGACAATTTCTACTATGATTTTATTCAGACCTCTTTTCAAACGAGTGTTGCTGCACAGATTATTCGCAAAACATTCCGAATAAAATTCCGAGCTTATCTTGGCCGGAAAAGGATTGCCTTCCTCGGTATCAGCAACACAGTCTTTTTGCTTTCAAAGGAGGTGAAGTCTGCCGCAACGGCTGACCTTTTCGCGATCTTAGGAAGATGCACGTGAAAGATTTTTATGACTTGCTCACACGCGACTCTTGAGTTCAGCAATCGCGTGAACAGCAATCCCGTTTTGTAATTCTCCGTCACTTTTCTGCAGAGTATGCAAAAGATGGCCTATCAGTATCTCCGATACAATGCGTCATCGATGGCGTAAGATACGCAATCATATCCCGGTAAAATTTAGATACACACAGATAGTTTAGGAAGAGGAAAACATTTTTTTTTCAGAACACAACGTGACTTCCATTCTCGAGAAAAATTTGTAAAGGCACTTATAAGAAACGGAGTCACATTCCACACTGCCGATAAAGAGACTGTGACGGGTCTGAAAGATTTTTTAGCCAATTCCATTATGTTTAATATTCCAGAAATACATTTAAATCTGTCAACTGCGACACTAACAGTGCATAAATTGACAATCTCGGCTCCAATGTTTATTCAACTTATAAAGAAATATAATTAAGTTCATATCTTCACACAAATCGCATGAGAGCATCATGTCAAAACTCAATATATGCATTAGTAAAACTTGTGCAGCATGATTCAGTCTGCAAAAGAAACAATTGAAAAAAAAGAAAAAGTAAGCGCATGGACAAGATTTGTGTTCTTGGTTACACGAAGGATTTTAAAATATATTCTTTCCGAATAAAGTTTAATGGAAGAAAAACGCGATAGCCATTAACTTAGCAACTATACCTGTTCTAATCAAAAGGAGTAAATATTTTCAAGAATCAAGAGATCATATATTATCCAACTAAGAACACCACAGTGAAAAACTAATTCCATCGAAACAGAAATCTAAAAACCGGAAATCAATGAAACCCTCATCATCACAGATCATAACAACCCTACGCCTTGTTTTATTATATAACTTGTCAAATATCAACCCTATGTGCATCCTACATTGCATAGTGTCAAGTAGATGATGTCAAAAAGGGAATGAATGGCAAGCTTCACCATCTTCAAGCGTCAACTGCATTCATTTCAAGCCCTTAGTTAATTTTCTCGCGATCGACATCTCGCGAATGGTTGGGTATAATTAATTATCACTGAAAAAGGGGACCACGTATTCTGTACACAGTATTATATACACATATTTTAATCTTTCGCCTGGTGGCGTATTCACGGGGGGGCACAAGAGGCTCGTCCAGAAAAACCAGAGAAACCAGAAAAAATATGAACCTATAAAACAAATTTATTCTACTACACCAATATATTTTAGCAAAGCAGCTTTCCGACCACCAATCAACTACATGTATAAATATGATTTATAGAGATGGAAATGTTCACATGTTTTCCTAGAGGGGGGTTTCAAATACCTGACCCCCCCGGATCGTAACCCCACCCCCCCAACAGGTTGTCCTGGCTACGCCCCAACTTTCGCCTAAGTTTTCCACAAATAATAGATAACCTGAAGAGGAGGAACATGAATGAAAAAAAACAGAGACGCAAAAAATGTCTCGAACGCTGGGGAAAAGGCTTCCTTGTATTCATCCGAATCAGCATATCATGTTAAATTCAACGAATAGCGGCATTCTTCTCTGTCGACGGATTTTGAATCGCTAACGAGTCACCACCGTCCTTAACATCAAAATGCTTGTTTCCGAAAAGCACATCTTCAGAGGAAAGGACAAAACGCAAATCGATTATACTTACATGTACTTGAATTTGAAAATATTCAGCATCGGAAACACGAGTACGTATGGCAAGCTTAATCCAAATATTATTTCAAATGATTAATACCACTATAACCGGATATATTTTGCTGGAAAGTTATGAGAAATTGGCGTCGTTATTATATGGACGAGAATATTCACAAAAATCTTAGGGTAAAATGCGCAAATGTGATAAGTATGGTCCATTTAATCATGAATTGAGGCGCCGAATATATATCAGATGTACGGGAGCATGAGAAAATGAATGATCACATTTAAGTGAATAGGTTTTTGCTAAAGCTGAAAAACTGGAATACACCATAGTTTTATTCTAATATATTCATGACAGCTTTATTACATACTCGGAGGGGATATTTAGCTGTTGCTCAAACGAATGAATTTGGGGCGTCCGAAGGCTGCATACGGCTTTAATCCAGGAATTTTCAATCACTAGCAACACAATGAATCCCCGAAGAACCCTAATTCTCTCCCATTAAAGAATGGAATTGTTTGCATCTCGGCCTCGGAGAAATAAACCCCGAACCACGTGGTGCAGAACAACAGGGTATTCAAACTCATCCGTGGATCGGGTTGGTGTGGTGGCTAGAGTGTTGGCATCCCACACCGTAGGATCGGGTTCAAATCCCGGCGGTGGCAGAGACTTTTCAGATACTGCCCGATCCCTGCTTGAATGTTGTGTAGAGAACATTTCAAGCGCAACACTCCGTCCGTCGGATGGGACGTAAAGCCGTGGTCCCCTTGGCGCCTTTCGTTAAAAGCAGGCTAATGCCGACGCCGGGTTTCTCTCCACCCTTCCTTACCTAACCTTCCATCATGGCGCAAATGACCTAAGCTGTAAGTCGCCTCCTCCAAATACCATCAAACTCATCGAAGCCACGTTTCTGCCCATCTCCCACCTGATACTTCTCCTTACAATCCCCTTGGAATTGGCTTTTCGGAGAGGAAGGAACCAGCCATATTAATGGGGATGAGGAGGGTGCCGCGACGAATATCCGCGAGAAGGAAGGAAGCCGGAGGGGCAGGTGCGGCCGCGTTTCTTCTAAGCTAATTCGGGGGCGCAACTCTAATGAGGAATGCAAGGTGGGAGGGAGAGACAAGGCGAGGGTTCGAGAGGAATTAGGCGGTTCTTGCAGAGGAAAGGTGGCTGACGTGCGTGCGTGGAGACCGCAGCAAGCGAATTCAACCCAGAGTTTCCACTGATGCGAGATTACTGTCCGTCGAAAGGTGCGCGTAAGCCCACCCCAAGAGACGATGCTCTAACCACCTGCTTTTGGCCGCAGAGGGCACAGGGAGGGGGGACTGTCTGGATGTCCAATGACGCAAGGCGTCAAAATATGACCCTGTGAGACGCCAAAGACTCATGTAGTTGGAAGGCTTAGTTTCATGGGGAGCGCACTCATTCATATCATTTAAGGTTTGATACGTTCCTATTCTGCTCCAAAATCACAACTTTTTTATGGGGAACACGGCAGCTACGTTGACGAAATGAGATATTAAGCAAATGCATTCAAACACGTTTTCTAGTATGTGATCGACGACGGGCCGGGTTTAAAAAAATTATTTCTCTCATCAAACTATAATTCGAAATAAAATGAGCTACGTACTATACACAGTTACCACACGAATTTAAGTAAACAAATGAATCTTTTACATACTGGTATAGCCACATTATGGGCGACTACATCTATTTTTGCATCCGTATCTCGTAATATCGTCACTGGATATCCATTTACCATTAACTCTTTCAAGTATTTGCCGAACATGTTTTCATTATTTTCATATTTAAAAGAACTAACGAATTCTTTTTCTTCATTAACCGTATGGACACTAAATTTTTTCCCAAATCCAACCATCGACAAACTTCTCTGAGTAACTAAGAAATAATTTACACTTTCGTAAATTCTTTCTGCGCTTCTCATGGCATTGTATAGAGCAGATAACATGTGTCTTTGAGAGAAATTAAGATAAGTACTAAGGTGTTTATGACGTATTGATACCTCGATTCATTCCAACTGAAGATACTAGTGAACTGGGAGTACGCAGGAGGGATTACATGATAAGGAGATCACTGCCTCCTTAGTGGATATCTCATTACCCTTTAATGTATCATTATTGTATCTCATTACCTCTATAATTCTTCCGTCAGTTGACCCAGCATCGAGAAATAATCTCCAGCTCAGCTTAAAACTCGGCGAGATCTATTGGGGAAACATTAGCCTTGAGCCGATATCCAAAACTCATTAATTTTGCCAAAAAAGCAATCACATGAGCTTCGATTAATGCGCCAGAAAAAGATATCAAAAATGAGTTTCATGATTGCGCTAAAATATTTGATCACCAAATGAGGTCAAACTTCATTTCTTTGATTTTTTAGCCAAATATCAATGACAGAAAGGCTATTATCATGATGACCTACTGCAAGTATATACTGCTCTTCTGACAAGTTTCCGGAGAAATTTTCAGTGGAACAGAGAGTATTTTATTGAAAATATACATATAAATTTAAGTAAATACTGAAGAAAAGTAACAAATTTGAGAGCTTGTTCAACACCATTCCTTCCCTCCCATGGATCCCTCAACGCCCTTCAGAACATTCGAGAGGAAGCCTCGAAAAGCCGTCTTCTCCTGAATATTTATTTTTATTGTTTTTAAAGTTTTTATTTGTAAAAGGTGGAGTATATGATTTTCTATTCATAAAAGAGTAAGTCACTAGTAATTAATAAACAAAAGGAACACTTACACAGGAAACAATCAATTAGGAACTTTCGAAGCTAATGGCTTCTTTTTCAACAACTAGGCGAGAACTCGTTGAAAAAAAGGTAATTAGCTTCGAAAGCTCCAGATTATTCTTTCCTACGTGTGGCTTCCTTTTATATGTTTCATTTTCTCAAGTGTGAGTGACTTCAACTTTTATTATTATGTGCTACACGCATCACTTAATGCGATACTGTGTAAGTTTTATATTCAATGCTCAGGCAAGGTAGGTTGGTTTCGAATAGTTAAATAAATAAAAAGAGGCAGATCAACAGAGGCCTGTCCTCCCATTCGCCCCATCGCAAGTGACTTCCGCCCTGAGGGAAATTTCGGAGGGGGGCAGTGGCCGTCATCGCAAACAGGTGAGAGGGGACCGGAGGAATAACCCCTGCGCCCCGTGCACGCTTCATCGGCAGGTGACGACCCAAAGACCACGGCCGCTCATCTTTTTACGTCTTTCGGCAGATCTTTAAGAAAGGGTCGCGAGGGCGCGTGGCCAACGTCTGCCATCCTCTCCTCCCCCTCCCGCCACCCTCATTAAATGCCCGAAACAGAGCAGAAGCACCCGGCCTCACGCCACTCACTTCCCAGCCATAAAGCATAGTCTACTTAAAAACAACAGCACCGTGCTTCTATGCCCTCAACGATTGCACACAATATATTTTAGTGTTTAAATAGGCTCATCCAATATTTTCTCAGTTTGCTAGGGTGCATAGGCCATTCACTTTTACTGACAAAAGGAGCCTATTGTGGAGAACAACTGGACTGATAGCATTAGCACATATTCCGTGGGGATACACTGTCGAGGTCGGTTATCTAGCGATTTGATCGTTGGATTAATCTTCCTCATAGAATAATCCTCTAAAATCGCTGGCACAGCAATGGGTTTCCTGGTTTCGCTAGTGGTAGGGCCCGCCCGCCTTTGTGACGGTGCGGGATTCCTCGTCCCATCCCTTCCTTCCCTATCCCGTCCCAGGAGGCGTCGTCGGGCTCCTATCGCGGCGGCGCCTCCTTCCTTTTTCCTTCCCGTCCTTCCCCTTCTGCGGTGCAGAGGTGATAAGCTTATTGCTTCAGACTTCGGCCCAGGAGAGTAACCCCGCGAGCCCGCTCTGGGGTTTCGAATCCACTGTCGAGGCCGTGTCTACAAGTCAAAGAGGTTTTTTATCCTGGCCTCGGTAGACGAAGGGAAGGACTCATGGAGGAGGCGCCTCCGCGTTTGAGGAGCCCAATGGCACCTGTGGGGATAGAGGAAGGAATTGCAAGAAGAATCCCGCGCCGTAAATAGGGCGACGCGAGCTACCACAAGCGAAATCAGACACTATTTTTAGACAATCGGAAGACCATCCTATAAAGGAAAATTACTAATGAAATGCTTGCGTGTAGCACATAATAATAAAAGTAGAAGTCACTAACACTTAATGAAATAAAAACACATAAAAGCAACACACACGCAGGAAAGAAATAATCAGGAGTTTCGAAGCTAATGCCTTTTTTTCAGCGAGTCCTCATCTAGTTGTTGAGAAAGAAGCCATTAACTTCGAAAGTTCCTAATTGATTGTTTCTTGTGTAAGTGTTCCTTTTGTGTGTTTTATTAATTACTAGTGACTTACTCTTTTATGAATAGAAATATCCATGCATGTCTCTGGACCATTATCACTATCGCGGGTTTCGGTAAAATTTTGCAAGAAGAGGAAAATTGATACGTACATTTGTAATTTGCATGGTTGCCATGGTACATGAACCCTTTTTGATTCATTATGCTAACTCTATGTTAATCCAGCCTGCTAATTCAGAGACAGTGGATGAGGACACCATTGTCAAGTGATGAATTGAACCTTAGTACTAAGGTGCATCTTGACTTCGCCCGTCTGTGTTGTTGGAGTTGAACCGGCATGTAATCCAACCCAAATATGGCTTGAATCCACACATGATGTGGCTTATGTCATCTAAATAAATTTTGATGCCATATTCGAATAAATTTACAATGTTGACCTCCAGTCATCCGTAAATTTTAGTCCCTTATATTCACTTTTTCTTCAACCGTAGTATTCAGGAGACTACAGCAGTGGAACGCTGTGCTAAGTTATAGAAGATACATGCATACTGCTCACATTACAGAAATTTTAAGACCAAATTTGCGAGGTGTGATTGTACTCTCTCCAGTGAACCAAATTAAGGTCAATGCCAAAATATGTGAGATACCGAAGACTTTAAAATTCGATTTAAAAACTAAGTTAAACGAAAGAAATCCTGTTGAAATACATAATAAGGACAATAGTGCTAAAAACAGGTGAAATTTAATTAATATTAGCTTACTTGAAAGGGAAAACAGTAAATCTGGGAATAAATAACAAATGCTCATTCAGATCTGAAATCAAAATTCATCTGAAACTCATCGGACGAAAGGGAAAAATAAGCGACCACGACAAAAATCATTCCAGCCATTTACTCATAAGCGGAAAATAAGAAAACACGAAAGCTGCCGCCTACTTTTCATGAGTTGGTGACGTTATTAGAGTTTTGGTTCATTTACTGGATCGGAAGGTCAATTCACTGAGGGAAGGAATCGCTAGCAAGAGTGTGAACAACAGCGAATCACATGAGGCTTATGCTACACAGTGTGGAGTAGCGGAGACACGGTGACTCGCTAGAAATGGGTTCGATACGTCATCAACTCGATTACGTAAGGTTTATGGCCGTCAAGTTTTTCGCAACGAATACCTCGAGAAGTAGGCGAGGGAATGAAATGATAGTAATACAATAATTTTAATCCTCCCAAACATGCATAATTATTGGAACAACACATAAATGGGGAAGCTCTCTACGTTACCGCTGAGAGAAAAACCTGGGCGGGGGTAAACGAATACCATGTGCACATTTATAAGAAAAATATTAAAATATTACATTGATAAACATGGAGCAGATTTTTACAGCAGTAAGCACAGAGCACGCATATTTTACAAATTTACTTTACAAATTCATGTCGTAAAACAATTGCATGTACATTTTTGAAATAAAAGGTCAATTCATGAAATTTTTTGCAACGGAGGAATACTGGTCTCTTTCTTTTTCAAACTCTACCTCGATCGAGGAAAGTATAAAATCATTGCATGAGCCTACTAAATCGGCTTTACGGTTTATCCTGGTATTTATGCAACCCAAAACACACGAGGGGATTGTTAATGCGTGGGGATTACGAGAGCACGTGGTGCCTTCGCATTTCGCCTTCGCAGTTGCCCTCCGGATGACTCCCTAAATTGCCCTTCCTCCCCTTCCCAAAGCCTCCCCCTTCGCTGTCCCACACTCACACACACACCTGTCGCGTGGCCGCCTTCTGTTCCTCCGCGCTTATCTCCCAAGAACATCCTCTTCCGAGGTTCACCTGGCGCACGAGCCTTAAGCCAGCGATTCTTTTCCTTGATCCTGACATTTAATATACCATTGCTCTCCTTTTTTTATCCCCCCACTTAATATCCCGTCCAAAAGACTTAAGGATCCGCTCTCCGTATTCGAGAAAAAAATGTTGGACGATGGTGAACCTATTATACGTATTTTACAAATTTAATTTTATTAAATTACTTATTAATTACCCGGACTTATTATATACGCGGGCTATTAGACCTCATTACCACCGCAAGATGTCAGTTGACAGAGGAAGAATTTATATCACTTTTTATTCGGAATAAGGGCTTATTTCGGTCATTTTTTTAATATTTGGTAAAACATTGTCTAATGGCTGCCCCCAACCCAGCCCATGCATCTACCAACATGTTTAAACAGAGAGCCGTCACGCAAATGTACCAGAAAAGATATAAAATTTGTAATAAGGCTCCCTCAATTAGGTTTTTCTCAGAAAAAAAGAATACATCTGGTCTACAACCATATTTACATATTTAGTAACACACTAAGGTGAAAATAGCAAAAGGTGCCAACATCTCTCATCTGGTCTTAGCAGATAATCCTTGTAACTCGTAAAGATATTGGAATGCCGATCGGGGAATAAAACAGGGCTTTTGAGTCTTATTATACACTTTTCTTAGCATGTCTGCAACGAGATTTTATTCTAATTCTTCATCCCGCCAAAATCATTTCTATGTACTTATCATAGAAATTTATTAATAAGAAAACAAGTACTAATGGCGATTTCATATTTTCAATGAAGGGTCTTACATGAATTGAGTAGGTTCAATTTGTTAATTATCAAAGGAGCAAATATTAATAACAGGATAACTTGATCATTAGCACACATTAAGCGGCGACTTCATGCCACACACGTTAGAGCTAAGGCTGAAGAGTAACATGAATTAAAATTGCCTCAAGCCAGCTACAATAAGCTTTAAACAAGGGTAAATGATTCCATAATGGATACCTATCTTTTGCAATTCCGCAATTAGGTTCGGGTTTAAAAGTCAAAATTCATAATGGGATATAGCCCGGTCAAAATAAACACACCCTTGCATTAATTCCCAATAGGCTGAAAATTTACAGGAACGTTAGGAAAGCACTCTTATGAAATCCTGAAAAGTCCCCATCGATCCCGAGCGTGGAAAAAAATTTATTCAACGTCAAAGGTCACAAAATAGATTTTCTGCATTTTTTGGCCAAAGGTTTATTTTTACGATAAAGATTACTCAGATCAAAATTTTAGATCGGGAAATTATCCACAAAACCGTTATTGTACTTTTTTCTCTAACACATATCATTTCTGAGAAAAAGCCATTCGAAAGTAAGCTGGAGCTATCCAATAATGCTCCGAGACAGCAACAATATAGTCTATCACATTACGGAGAACACATCTCCAGCTAACTTTCGAATTGGTTTTTCTCAGAAATGGTAAATCTTAGAGAAAAAAGTACCGCATCAATTTTGTAGATAATTTTATGGTCTACAATTTTGGTCTCAGCAATTTTTATCATAAAACTAACCATTTGGCAAAATAAATCATTTTTGTGAACTTTGACCTTGAATAAAATGTTTGGCACGGGATCGATGGGGACTTTTCAGGATTTCATGAGAGTGGTATTCCTAAATTTCCTGTAAATTTTCAGCTTGTTGGGAATTTATTTTTGGGCTAATTTGACCGGGCTAATAATGAAATGGCTCCAGACTTCTGTCACAACTATCCACCGGAGACTTTAACGACCGCGTTCACGTAGAGCGAAGCAGCATGTCTGATATGCATTTTGATTAGTTATTTCCTCATGAATAGTTCGAATAACGGTAGTGAAGATGTTGTGAACAAATGCCTCAGTCGAAAGTGCAATCAAAATCGCTGCGAAAATCATTCAGTTTAACTTCAAGTGATTAATTAACTAAAGTTACCTTCATAATCATTTTGAAAGCGCTCTATATTAGAAAAAACATTTAAAATACTGGGAAGATTTAGTATTAATTCGACCATAGATTTTAGTTTAAATATTCCAAGATGATGTGCTGTTCTCCCCTTTTAACTCCATAGCAATAATGCCACCTGGATGATCTCATAACTTTTATGTCGCTGCATTTCAGCTAACAGTTCCCTGTTAATTTGCAAAGATTTGCAACATTACGCCATGCCTAATACATACAGCATTAACATAAATTTAATTACGTTAGGTATGTACAGTCTTTGCAGGAGAGTGTGCGAGTGTAAATGTGGTCTAGGAGCATTTTAAATTGGATAAGATCGGTCGATAAGGTATTAAACATCACCGCCACAACCAATGACCCCCGTATAGCTTCAACCCAACGACTACCCTTCATGGAATGTTCCTCGCTGGCAGTTAAAGGCACGCACCGCCCCGGGCCACCAAGGCGTCTTCTGAAGAGGGCAGGTGCAAGCATCTGCTTCGAAGGGCAAGCGGGAAAAAATGCGACAACGAGGAGCAGAAATAATTCCGAAACTTCTTTCACGACGCGTTTGGCGATTTTTTTTCAACCCCCTCCCAGACGCTCGCGTGCCATGGTCCATCGGGGGGCAGGGGGAGGGGGAGTGGCGGAGGTGGGGTGGGAGGAAAGGGTCGTATCTTATTTTGCGCTTGCGATGCAAAGGGCCGCCAATGGGAAAGCGCGTTCTCGAATGTTTAATTTATGGTTCCGCTAGCCTTGAAGGAGTGCGGCCGGGCTCGACCCCTCATCCCTCCCTAGAAGGAGGAGACGGGTTTCTCATTGATGCTGCGCGAATGATAACTCTCATTCGGAGAAAGGTCGCTTCCACAGAATCACCGCAGTCTGCACTTACAGTCCACGTACGGAATGAAGAGGTCTCCGATGGAAGCGAGGAGGAGCATACGAATGAACGTGGAATAGACCGTTAAAATTTCATGAAACAAAATACTTCAATGTCTTTGTTAATTTGAGAGGCCGTTCCATGTAAGGTTTGAAAATACATGGAATCTCTTTGATCTAACTTACATCAAAAGAATTTAAATCTTTCAAAAAAATGTCCTTCGCGACAATCTCCTATAACCTATCTCCCCATGATGGTTTGACATGAATTCGACCCATGAAAATCAAGAATATTGCCTTCACGTGTTACCTTTTATATGCAAAATGAAAACCATCGGAGAAAATAGGGAAAAGCTGATATTTTCTTCTAGAAATAAATATACCCTGATGGTTAAGTAATGAGTAGACTATTTTGCTAGGTCTTATGTTCGACTAAGTTTTCAGGAAAGTAGTAGCTAATTTAGTTGTAATTTGCGCAACTATAGAGCGAAGAATAAAACGTAAATAACGAAATCCTACCTTAAAGAAGCAATCGAATTGGCAGGAGCCAGAAAAAATATAAATAGATAACATAATACATTAGATGTAACATATAAAAAATTAGATCAATAATTCATTGGGGAATTAATACAAGGGTACCAATGTATATCTACGGCTGCAATCATCCATAATCTTCGGTAATAGGCTACGGTTCAACTGAAAGCGCATATCATTTCTCTTGCAGAGTCATCATTTAATATTTATCGGTCTTAATCTAGTGCTGTTTAACTGAAAAAAATAAATATATTTTAAGGCAAAGAAAAAGTTTATGGCCAAAGGATAGCGAGTTTAAATAATATTTAGCTCATCTATTTTCCTTTGAGTTCATATTCATATTGCAATGGGCACGAAAATGAAGCATGTCTGTAGTCCTTAAATGGGTGTAGGTACTTACAATTAAATTACATGATTCAATAGCTTTCGCGCTCGCGAGAATAGATAAATGAGACTAATCTCAGCCATAGAGAATATGATATACAAGTATTTGATGCAATGTCAGATAAAGAAAAGCTCATTGCGACGAAGATTCATCCAGTTTCAATGAAGGTGTATGACTATGAATTCTATTTGTAGCCATCGATGAATAAGCACCTCCTTCTGAAGCTCCATTTCAATTCTAGCATTTTATATTCCGCCTTATGTCGTCACAGCACAATCATTAGCTACTCAACAGCGGCTAATGTCTGCATAAAGTTGTTACTATAATGAGTAGAATAAAATCGTCGAAATTAATACCTATTCTTCGGTGATATCCTTGGAAGTGGCCTGGAGGAGTTGACATCAACATAGATGTGGAATAGCTCTCGAACCTCTAAAGGAAGAGAAAAGAGTTAGGAGTCAAAAAGGAAAGTTGACGACGTCGCACTGTAATGGCCGCAATCGGGCGCCGTCGTCGCTACAGAGCCGCTGGAGGAGAGAGAACGGGTCAGCGCCAAGCTGCATTGGAAACCAGTTAGCCTTCGGATGACGCGGCGGCGTCGTATAAAACTCAACACGCCAAACAGGCCCGATAGAGGGCGTTTTCGCCCCCGGCGACCCCACAAACCGGTCCCCGTGATGTTTTCTCTCCTCGTCCAACCCAACCATAAGAACAACCTTCCTCCAAGACGAGTCACTGAGGCAGCGCCGGACGAAAATAAAAAAAATGAATGCGAGGAGGAGTGAGAAAAAATAAACTCAATCTCGCTATGAGCTCGCTTACTCAAGCGGACTGGATAACCCCTTTAGTTCCCCCCCCCCCAACCCTCTCTTCGCACTCCCCCGTTGTGTTGCTCCACCTCAAGCCAGCACAGAAAAAAAGAACCATCACCGCCGTAGACCGGTGAGACCGGTTCCCCATTCCGAAGGTATACGGAGGGAGAGGAGGAGGAGGGGGAGAGACAGGTCTCCATGGCATCCGCTGCCCCGTCCTATTCTCATTATAGCGGGGGCTCGGGCGGAAAATACATGTAAGCAGTGCATCAACAGAAGGGAACGTGGCATTCATTTTTTATCAGGCGTCTCCCGATACATAAATATTGGTAAACCCATACTCACGCGCCCGCCGCTCGTTCGCACCTGCATTCTCGCCGTGGCGATTATTTCATTCTCGCCGCCTCCAACGTCAGGTTTTCGGTAAAACGTGATACGGCCTTATTTAGGACAGCCTTAACGGCAGTCGTTGATGGAGGGGGAGGTGGACTGGTTGGCCAAGACACGTGCGGGCGATATAGCTGGGGCCACTGTATATCTTCCGCAAATTCGATATTTCGGCAGAAAATCTCTAGGAACCAATTAAGCCAAAAATGTCTCCATTTCCATCTTCACTTTGACAATAAACTACTCAGTGGCTATGGAAACCAATAACCAAAGTTGAAACGCTTTGATATTTCCACAAGGTACAATTGAGTACATATTTATACCGGTTTAAAACTTTCCAATTCTTTCTAATGAGTCAGTAATTAAATATAAATAATAAGTCCATTAATTTACTTGGTGGAATGTACGCATGGCTTTCGTAAAACACAACGTTGAATGATTTTCCAGGGTTAGGAATAATGAACAACATTGAATGCTATGCAGACGTTGAAAACGGTCAAATCTATGTTTAATTACATCTGATATAATTACTTAGAAACACTTTTAAAAATAAACAACAATTTTTATTATTCTCACCGTTCTGCGTGTGGAGAATGTGAGGTATCTACGGGATCGTTAAGGAAAAAGATTCTAACAGCGCACCAATCAGACTACGTCAAAAAATAAGCATTCTCTTAAACAACATTATCATTCTCTATTGCACGCAAAAAGCTAACTCATACATCGTCTCCCGAATATTATCCTTACCTGAGAAAGGAGGGTCGGTGACCGGAGCGGCTGATAATGGATCACTTGAATGATTTTCCAGAATTAGGAATAGTGAAAAACTAAAGATAAATAGCAAACAATCATTCTGGACATCCTAATCTATGAAAAAATGGAGTCATTCGAAATTCACTAAGTAATGGAAAATATCGAAGTTCCTTAGCCATCGTAATCCACGAGGCCTCTGGTGCTGCTTCGAAGCAGTCCAAAACGGTGGCTCACACTGAAAATATGGGACGCAGATCACGATCAAAATAATGCTAACGTCATTTTGGTAAATGGAATAGTTTAGCTTAGTATAGACTAAATAGTAGCCATTCAAATTCTGATTTCTCTACTTGTTCGTGAGTTCTAATTTAAATATTAAAATTCACTGCTGCGATTTAAACAATGGCATCATCGGAATCAGCCAATCAGGGATCTTCCCTATCACAAAAATGCCACAGGGAGGGATACCGATCACAAGGAATGGAGAAATTTCTTCTTCAATGCATCAACCGCATTCAAAGCAGCCAAAAATATCTCTTTCCTACAGAAACCTGAGGAATATACATACATGGTATTGCAATCCGAAGATTAATATAATGCAGACTCTATTTCTCCCTGTCCAAAGCTAGTACTTTTACCTCCCAAAGGATCATCTTCCCCGTATTCTACTTGATCCGTCCTTCGCTTTTGCCCATAAGTCTTCCTCTGGTGACTTTTCCATCAGTTTTTCTTTCCATCACGTTTCCCACGTAACTGTTGCGTGTCAATGCGAGGCCAGTCCACTATGCTCTTCTTTGTCTTACTGTGATCCATACTGTCCATTCTTCTCCTATTCCTCTAAATATCTCATACTTTCTTATCTTATCAGTCCTTTATATCTTAAGATTCCTCCTCCAGAACCACGTCACGAAGTATTCTATTCTTTTCCGATCCCTTTTTCCGATGGTTCAGGCTACTGAATCAAAGAGTGTCAGTGCCCGCACGCAGGAGCGCAGCTAGGAAATAAGGCTAGGGGGGGTTTTAGGAGCGTCTAATACTGGGGAGCATGGAATACGGGAGGTGCGGGTGCCTTCCCCCAGAAAATTTTTATGATAAATGGTTAAAAATGGTGAGTTTTACGGCTTTCTGAGGGGTATTTTATTAATCCTTAAAGTACTCCATAAGTAAATATTTATCCAAATAAGTAAAATGGATCAAATTTTAAAATTTCTCTGAGTTCTGGGGGGTTTCTATCCCCCAAAACCCCCCCCTCGCTGCACCACTGCCCGCAAACACCCCAAGTTATGTTCCGCAAAATTTCACCTTAGATTATTGGACACCGTGAAAGGACCAAAATATATTGGGCATCTTGGGCATTGGGCAAAATATATTGGGTGGATATCTTGGGCAAACCCTCTCGGATACTGACGCGGGGAGGAGGGATAGAGGGACGGAGAGGGGGGCGTGGAGGAGGAGGGTGGGGGAAGAGTGGAGATGCCACATTCCTGGACCCGTAGACGACGCTGGGGCTAACGGATCCTTGGAAGGAGTGGAGAGGCAACGCTCCCGTTTGGACAAACTCGTAGGAGTGGACTCAAGGGCAGCAGAGGGTCCATAGGGACGAGGAGTAAGCGACTCTTTGAATCTGTTTTTCCTCACACAGCTCCATCTGCCTTGCCTACACTGAAATTAAATTTTAGCGGCGCAGCGCTTGAAAACGGTGAAATCAGACTTTCCATTTTTAAACAATCGGAAGACCATCCTATAAAGGGAAATATCCATGCTTGTCTCTCTAGATATTATGGACCATTATCACTATCGCGGATTTCAGTAAAATTTTGCAAGAAGAGGATAATTGATACGTATATTTGCAATTTGCATGGTTGCCATGGTACATGAACCCTTTTTGATTCATTACGCTAACTCTATGTTAATCCAGCCTGGAAATTCAGAGATAGGGGATGAGGACAACATCGTCAAGTGATGAACGCCCAGTCAAGACGAACCTTAGTACTAAGGTTCATCTTGACTGGGCTCGTCTGCAATTTTGGAGTTGAACGGGCATCTAATCCAAATCAAACATGGCTTGAATCCACACATGATGTGGATCTAAATAAATTTTGATACCATATTCGAATAAATTTACAATGTTGACCTCCAGTCATCCGTCAATTTTAGTCCCTTATATTCAATTTTTCTTCCATCGCAGTCTTCAGGAGACAACAACAACAATGGGACGCTGTGCTAAGTTACAGAAGATACATGCATACTGCTCACATTACGGAAATTTCAAGACCAAATTTGCGAGGTCTGATTGTACTCTCTCCAGTGAACCAAAGTAAGGTAAATGCCAAAATATGTGATATACCGAAGACAAATTCGAAATATCGAAAACCAAACTAAAAACTTTACACCTCAATGCGTATGCGGGGAGGAGGTTTAATGAAGGAATAGCAGTCAAAATCTTTCGCCGCTTTTGCTGAAAATAAGCCTCACCTTTTACCAGCCAAGCCAATCTGTCAGTTACCTGGTCAGCTATTGTCGCAATCAAAACATCAAATATTCCATCGAAATCGGAGCTGAGTGACCTTGACTGGGTTTGGTTTTCCGATAAGGGAATAAGCTCATGCGAATCAAAGCGATTTAAGTGCACTAAATCTCTTCCACTTCTTTCACTTCAAGGCCGTTCGGGAGCTGACCTTTGCAAGACAGCGAGGTAGGCAGGGTCCTCGAGCTTTTTATCATGAAAATAACCCCAGCGAATAATTTATGTGAATTGAAAATGGGAACCAAATTTGGAAAGAGAGAAAATGGTATGGTATTTGGAGGAGACGACCGACAGCTGAGGTCATTTGCGCCATGAGTGAAGGGTATGTAAGGAAGGGTGGAGAGAAACCCGGCGTCGGCGTTAGCCTGCTCTTAACGAAACGCGCCAAGGGGACCACAGCTTAACGTCCCATCCGACGGACGGAGTGTTGTGCTTGAAATGTCCTCCACACAACATCCAAGCATGGATCGGGCAGTCTGAAAATCCTCTGCCACTGCCGGGATTTGAACCCGAGCCCACGGGGTGGGAAGCCTACACTCTAGCTGCCACACCAACCCCATCCCAAGAGAGAAAATCCAGGGGGTGATGAGCAAAAGGCACCATCAAAAAACCACCCCAACAAAATAATAATAATAATTTATTACTCCTACATTTCGCTATTACATTTTTATACAACAAAAAAACAAGAGAAGGAGCTTTAGGTGGTCTCCAAGGTCATAGGACCAGAATTGAGCCACCATCAAATAACAAAATGTATGCCAATAAGCATAAAATGCTGTAATGATAAATAAATAATAAAATAGAATAATAATGATTAGCAGGTGTATACGAATTATGATAATAGGTACCTTTACATCCTCAGCCTCAGACTAATCATGAAGGCCTTTTCAACGTGTTCCTAACTCATTTCTGATGCTTCACCTGGAGAAGTCGCCGATCAGGCGTGATTCGCACGGCACGGCCTCTCAAAACGGGCGAACGGGAAAATGAGGTCCCCTCGCACGACCAATCCACACACTAGCACGCATGCGCAAACTTTATCGCGATGCAAGCCTCTGATGCCCCGATCACATTACGATTATCCGAGCGATCGTCCTAACGATAGTTGACCGAACTAGCCGTGTGAATGCATGTCCTGACAATAGTTCCCGTAGTTCCGAACGTTGCCACCTTACGATGGTTAGGCACTGGGAGCAGTGGCGCAGCGAGGGGGTGGGGTTTGGGGGATAAAACCCCCCCCAAAGCTCAGATAAATTTTTAAGTTTAATCCATTTTAATTAATTGGATTGATATTACTGATATAATAGTGTGAGGATTAATAAAATATCTCTCAGAAAGCCATAAAACTCACCATTTTGAACCATTTACCTTAAAATTACGCAAGTTATTAATCTCGCACCTACCACTTATCCTGGTGGGTACTCCATACCCCACACACCCCGGTATTAGTTGCACCTAAACATCCCCCCGCCTTAATTCCTAGCCGCGCCCCTGGCTGGAAGACCGGGAACGGAAGCGACAAGAGAAAGACGAAAAGCTCGTGAAGCTCTATTTTTTTCATGGATTTGTCCTAGGAAGGAAGAATATGGGCGAAAGAAAAATTATTCGGTAACTACACGTTGAACACAGTAATATCTTGTCCCAGCATACCTCAACAGCTTTGCTAACCGTCAATTTCCCGTTCACTTTAGATGTCAGCACTAGAGGGCAGCACAGGTTTTAACAATCGACGTGTGAATGCACGATAGTTCCGACAATCTCTGGAACAATCGTAATGTGAATGAGGCATGACTACTACCGTCTCCATTCGCGACAAAGCATCATCGGGATGGACGGGAGTGTCCATTTGGCTCACACGCACCGCTTGACCAATCAGGTCGTTCAGACATGAAAGTCAGTCAAATAATTTGGTAGAAGTAATAAGGAAAAGGTAAGCTGCTGCGTAAAAAGGAATCTTCCTCATTAAGCAATTCTCTCACTGGTTTTTTAAAATAGTAAAACATGCGAAAATTGCGGCCCACTGCAGTAATTGCCTACGAATATGCAGAAACTGTCCACATTAAAGTAATTTTATGACCAAATTTGCAAGGTTTGATAGCACTATCTTATGTGACTCAATAATAAGCCAATGCCGAAATATGTGGGACGCCGACGTCAAATTCGATTTAAAAAATTGAGTTAAACCAATGTTTCTATCCTCTCCTTTTAATAGAGGTTCAAGTGGAAAAAATGTAATATAGTTTCTAATCAAAGATGCTGCATTTAATTTATGTTGGCTTACATTCATGGAAAAATAGCAAAATTGGGAATCAATAATAAATTGAAACGAAATCATGACTATCTGAAAGAATTCAGTTGATTGAAGGGAAAGATAAGTCGCCACGTAAAGAAATTAATCTTCTACATTCAGCCATTCTCTCATGAGTGCAAAATAAGAAAATATGAAAGTTCCCGCCCCCTTTTCATGAGTTGGTGACGTCATTAGAGATCTGCCTAATTTGCTCTTTCAGTAGGAGCCTTTCATAATGGAGAGCAATCGCTCACAAGAGCGTAAACACCAAAGAAGCACACACGCGGCTCATCAAGCAAAGAAATGTGGGGGAGCGGAGACTCACTACACATGAGCTCGTGACGTCATCAACTAATCTGCGAAAGCATTTAGATCGCAGATTTTTCGTGGCTCGAGAATTAGGCATCTGATAGAAAAACGGAAAACTAATCATTTCTTCATATTCAAAACTGTCATAAAAGCCGATAAGAGAACATTATTTGCCGTGGTCATTTTGCCGCAGACAGCTTGGATATTGCGGAAGGGCAATGGATCACCGCTTTTAATCCCAACAAGACAGCGCCAAAGGAGAGCTCAAGAGCTTTCTTCATCCTTCCTACGGATTGTCTTTTGTATTTTTTAGTGAATAATCACTCATTTGAAACTTTAGCTATCATTTTGAAATTTATAGAGTTTAGAGAGGATACCATTGCCAACATTTTCACATTTCAAGTGAAAATATCCACTTGAGAAAACATTGGAGAAAATGTTTTACTAATTTCAGTTTAATGTTGGTCCACTTTATGGGAAATTATTCCCTCTATTAAATTTCTCACGCAATCAATGCGTACATTATTTGGTTAATCAAACAGTTATTATTTTGGCATGAAGTTCCGCACAGTTCTTTTTCATTCAATATTCTTCGGTAGATCCCCTCGATGCTCGCTTTTCCGTCCACTGGAACTTGAGCACATATCTTTATAACCTGGTCTAGAGGGCGCCAATGCTTTTAAGAAGAGCTTTTCAAATGGTCCATAGAATGGCACAATGTTTTTACGGAAGTCACCAGTAATTGATATGAACTGAGAGCATTTCACATGATTAACCGCCGAAAATTCTCTTAAGCTTGAGTAACATTCATTATGAATGAGTAAATAGTTTATTGATGTTCTAGCACACCCACAAGAGCAAAAAACGTAAGTACAGATAAAATTCTGTCCAAAATACAAAAATAATGAAATAATCATAACATAAACACAAGGTTAATTGAACACAATGGTTCAGGCAAAAATCTTTTCAACCAGGACAAAGTATCATAAATTTCAAAACAACAGAGCCCTATATTCAACATTCAGCCCTGATGATGAGTGCCGAGACGGTACTTGAAACATTGGCCGTTATAAAAACATTAACCCGGTGGGAATCCCGAGAAAAGTTGATCCACATTATTCGCCGGGAAAGCATAAAATCATATTTAACAGAGCTAATGTTTTAAATAATCATGCAATTTTCTCTTTAAAGAATACGGGGTGGATGAACATTTTGTTGAGGGGGTAATGAACTCCAAAACTTGGATAGTATAATCAGGAAGAATTTTAAGTACTAGTTGGCACTGTCTTGGAGTATGTGGTTTCGGATTACCGACTATTACATTCTTGCTCTTATAAACCCCTGCACTTGGCTAATTAGAGATATGGTCGCAAGGAAGGCTTATGATCGCTTCTTCTAACACCGACCACTGTGCTCGAGATGAAGTCATCGCTGCCACATACATTAATCAAGGAAAATCGTGGGCCTTTTTCACTCCTCCCATGGCTCAAAAGAAGAAAAAGCAATTGCTCAGACGCATGCCGACGAGATCGTCTCGGCTGGTCGCGCATTTCCTCGCCCCCATGTCGGCACGCCATTGTAAGCGCGCGACCCCTTGTGCATGGCTGGAACCGCGAGAGCAAAAATACCCACTACTCGTGCCCACTTCCAACTCAAGAACATAGAGATGGGCGGTCATCCAGCCATTGCGTTTACGATTGACGACCAACGAGCCTTCTGCACTGAGCCAAGCTGGGCAACAACTATAGAGTGGTCGATATGCCTACTGCTCCGCGGAATGAAGGCAAACCATTTAGTAGCCGTCGCTTCCAATGCTGTTCTCACGGTAACATCAGAAGAAAATAATGCTGAAATATTCATAACCGCTGGTATGCGATTCTTCGAAGAACGGCGCATAATCGACAGCGCAACTTGCATCTCTTTTTTATTCTTATTTATATTCATCTCCCCGAAAACAGCTCTTTTAAGGCCTTTTACATCGGGGGAAATAAAATATAACAACGACCATCACACAACCATTCCCTGGGTAGGGGCAACAATGTTTTATGGTATGGGGCAACAAAGAATTTTATGGTTTTACGACGAGTGAGAATGATCAACAAATGTTGAGCGTATGCAACCCGCGTGCCCCCAAAAATCTGCCTGGGGTGGGGCGCGCTCACTTTCGGGGCCTTTTCTCGGAAACCACAAGTCACAATTGGAAAACATTTTAGGAGCAGTATACCAAATGTCCAGTGTATCGTTAGTTACCATAGAAAATCAGTTGAAAAATACCAGCGCCTTCTGATCGCCATTCATATCCGAAAAAAAGCCGAAAATACCAAAATTTCTCAACTTTGAGTGCGATGAGGGACGTTTTCCCGTTATCCAATTGCAATAATATTTCGCAGAATATGTTTTTATACCAATTGGCATAAAATGAGGGGACGTTTCGAAAGAAAATAGAAAAATATGGACCACCCCAGGCTACATACCCAGGCGGGCCTCGAACCCGCGACCTTCGGTTTTCTAAACGAGGACTTAACCCCGCAGCCACCGGGGCCGACTACAATGTGACGATACGAAATTGGAAATTTTAAAGACAGTGCATTAATTGAAGCACAGTCCAACGATGATAATGTCTCTATACTTACATTTCCACCGCTATATGTCTCACGGCGGCAATTTTCAAACAGTGTAATTTTCAAATTGAGACGCTCGTAGAAGCTGATCACACTAGGACTTCTTACGCTGGTGAAGATGTGTGATTGGCTAATCATGTCCACTTTTTTCATGGAGGATCATGGGAAAACAGTGAAACTGAGGAATGCGGTGACTTGTCTGAATTATTCCAGTACTCTTTGGATAAATTGAGATGAACGATAGCAAAGGAATATGATAAATTTAATTTCCTTCGATTCCAGATAACAAAATACGCAGCCAGTCCGCGAACTAAGTTGCTATCTCCAACTTCTGCTATTTATGGCATCCTCGTATTCCTCCAAATCCACTTTACGTATTTCTGCGTCACTTTTTCAATTGTAACTGAGATAACACTAGTACCCAGGATCATCTGCACTTATTGATGGATCGCAAATGTAGGTCACGCTGATATTATTGCTCGCCTGCCATCTTTTGCTGTAATGCTGGAGACTCCTATTCTATTTCAAAACAGTGGTGATTATCAGTTGAGGAAGTAAGCCAGGTACAGAGAAGAACTAACACTGGCCTTAATTAAAGACATTGGTCCCAGGTTACTTTTCTTTTAAACGTGTGATTAATTCTGGGTACCAATTACAATTTGAAAACGGAGCTAAATGTACATTTACAATGAATTTTATAAAATCTTAAAAATTTCCCATAAGGTGAATACGCAAGAAATTAATGGTCGGTGCTTTCAATCTAGTACATATTTATCACAACTTACTCAGTATTGAAAACTTAATAGATAATTTTACCTAGTGTTTAGCTCCTGTCGATAGGAGTTCGCCGTTCTCACGATATTTTTAGTCTAGGCTATTTCGTGTGGTAGGGAACAGGAAAGACCAAATCATCATCATCACTGGTCAGTAATCTTAAGATTGGTTTGAAAAAGCTCTCCACTCAATTCTCCTACCAGCTAATATTTTCACACCTACGCATTTTTTCTCTTTCATATCCTTTTTTACTTGTTCCATATATTTCATTCGAGGTCTTCCTTTTCCATTCTTGCCTTCCACTTGTCCCAAGAAGATTGTCTTCATCAAGCCATCATGCCTCAGGATATGACCCTATGTTGGTCCACTTCTTATCAATATTTACATGAGGCTTCTCTTCTCTCCTACTTTTTTTTAGGACTTTCGCCATACAATGGTAACTCTATTCACATATAATTTCAAATAATGGGAGCAATTTTAAATGGGGATACATAGTACAAAATAAACGACAATCAGTGACAATTGTACATTTGACTTGAATACCAAATGCTTTCTAATAACCATTGGTAATTTATAGTTTTGATTTTCAAATTTTAACCATTTAATTCACCTAAGATTAAAACTCTGGCGATAGCTCAGTTTTTTTTTCTCGGATATCGTCTCTGGTGGGCAAAAGGCATTGGTATCGCGGTTATGCTCAAGCTCCGGACGAAAGAGAATGCGCGAGTGAGGATCATTAAGCGAGATAGATCACGTGGGGTAGGGAGAGAGGTGACTTATCTCGGGTAGGAATTCTTTAATTGGGTCGTGTTTACGGTCGAGGCACTCACTCTCTTGGCGCGGCGTGGGCACTTGGGCCTCCGCGCTAATCTCGTTCCCATCCGTGGGAAGCGGTGCGTTCAACTCACTCGGGACCAACCACACTCACTCCCACACCAACGCACAGAAAAATCCTAAACAATCCGGATATTGCGGCCTCGCGTCGGCCCTTGAAGTCACTCCGTAATTGGAGGAGACTTGCAGAGACGTAAGATGGGTGAATTGGCCACTAAATCCCACTCATATCCTCGCAGACTCTATAAAAAGTGACTCGAGAAACAGCTCGATATCCTCCGTTAACCACAATTTTAAAAGCACGCAGAATATCAATTTCTTGCCACAATATTCTGAAACGACCTTCTGTGACGTCGGAATCCCTCAATATATATACATAAATAAAACTCCCTGAAATTATTTGATGAAAATTTTGTGAATAAATAAAAAAAGCCCCACCCTGGTGCATAGCTCATGATAACTTTTTTCCAATCAAACCCAATTAAGTCCTCGTTTAATATTAGCTCAATTGTAATAGTACCATTATCGTCCGCCCTATTCCATGCCATTGTTTCTTAAATTATAATGCGTTTTCGATATAATATCAGACTTATCTCTTTGTAACGATTTGCACATAATCTTAATAGAGTTTGAAAGGTGAAGGCGACATATAATTTTTACTCTACTCACAGGTAATATAATTCAAAACGATTGGAACAGTTTAAAATCGGGATACATATTATAAAATAGACGACACTCACTGACAATTGTCCATTTAAAAATTGTGTTTGAAATGTTTTTTCCTTTAGCTGAGTGGTATAGACCTGGTCTCGTAAACCGTTGGTCGCACGCTCTAGTCACACAGAGGACAATTTTTTGTACGTCAATGTGTACCTCAAATGTTCGACTAGGAGCAGGAAACCGCTTACATAACTAATTAAATGATAATAAAAAGTATAAATCAAACATCTCTCCGGTAATTTAGGTCTCTTCACACATATTAAGGGGCATTATACTTGTTAGCGCTTCTAACTCTAAAAAAATAAGAAAATAGCGGACATGGTATTTTATAAAAGTACAAGGGTTAATTTCTTTCATAACATAATTCTTATAAGATGATATATTTCCGAATGAAGGGGTAATGGAAATAAAAGCTAGGGGGGAAGAACAGATTGAAAACCATTCGCACAAATTGTAAGATGGAACTTATCACGAGCACAAGAACACTATAGGTTTTTCAAGACCTTTCCAACTTAAGTCCTATTCGCCAGGAATAGCATGACAATGTCTATAACAGTATACAATAAATAGCCAAATGGAAGAAAATATGTCCGTAATAATATTCGAAAGATAGGGCCCCTGTACCTTTTTCAATTAATCTACTAAAACTCTGGATAAGGAATGAAAAAAACGGATGGTTTAAGTCTTGGAATTACAGAAATTATTTTCCATCGAAATGAAATACTGGCAATCCAGAGGTGTCTGGAGCAATCAATTCCTTCACATGTGCGCTCACGCAAAGACAAACTGTGTCGCATCTCCGA
This sequence comes from Ischnura elegans, assembly GCF_921293095.1. NCBI lineage: Eukaryota > Metazoa > Arthropoda > Insecta > Odonata > Coenagrionidae > Ischnura > Ischnura elegans. The sequence goes on along the minus strand of NC_060247.1, from coordinate 10,484,327 downwards.
ATCGCCCATGATGACGTCCCTATCCATCACTGAACTCAAGCTGGGGAAGGAGAGACTAAGGTTTCCTCAAGGTTTGTGCCTGGAACCCCTTCCCTTTATCTCAGGGGCGCATTAAAAAAAAACAGAGGAGAAGAAACGACGACTACGCGACCATAAGTGGGTAGCCTCAACCTTTGTCGCAGCAACACATACGAAAGAAACCTCACCACTGCACAACCAATGACGTCACCTTACGAGGGCGAGGGGGGAGGGAGACAATAGTAAAAAAAAGGAAAGTCGGCTGCACTGCGGGGAAAAGGATTGGAGTTGCAACGCGGTGGTTGTTTCTCTATGTTTTTTTCTTCAACTAGAGCGAATCCATTCGCTTGCTTGCTTTCTCTTTGCGACGACACCAACGTGCTTCGTGTCCAGGAGGGAAGGTCCCGGCATGCACCGCGATCGTTCCCCCTTCTTCCACTGATCGAACCGCAAGCATTGTAGTGGGAATATTAACAAACCCCTCACGTGTGTTCATCCAAGATAAAGCCAAATTCGCTTTCTGGAAAAACGTAAATGGTGAGTGGACGTGCGTGAACATGCTGTACCTCCCATCTTTAAAAGTAATTTCAAGGTAACAGTCCCTAGAATTTAGAAGTCTTTACCACTCCATATTAGAAAAATTATTGTTAGAGATAGAGTAGATAAAGTATATTTGCATTTCATGGCCATGAACACATCTGTATTACTAATGGATGCAACTATTTTAATTTACTGGAATTTAATGAGCGAATACCGGCACCGTACGCAATGAATATATGAAAAAAATGTTAATGCAAACTTCATATTATTCTTGTAATATCTCGGGACTAATAACCTCTCGTCGGACGGTATTCATTTTTATTGACGACATTTGAAGCTTTTCGAAATTATAGATTATTTATTTGAAACATTGCAATTTCAACGTTGATTGGATTGTATTTCTTTAAGAATTAAAAGCAAAGTTTTTGGCCAACGTTTTGGTATATTTTCACACCTTTATTAGGGCTTTTTTCAATGAATATGAATTCTTTGAACCCTAGTCAAAGAAAGAAAAAAAATCAATTACAATTTCGATGATTAGATATGAGGTAATTTAATTACTGCTAACTGTCCACATATATCTTCTATTATAATCTATCTTACGCCGGCCTCTGTGGCGGCGGGGTAAAGTCCTCGCCTGCCAAACAGGAGGTCGCGGGTTCGACTCCCGCCAGTGTAAGTTGCCCCTATCCAGGGCATGGTCGTTTGTATGCGTTAAATTTTTAACGTGTACGGTATTTGGAGGAGGCGACCGACAGCTGAGGTTATTTGCGCTAAGAGGGGAAGGGTGGAGAGAAACCCGGCGTTGGCATTAGCCTGCTCATAACGAAAGGCGCCAAGGGGACCACGGCTTAACGTCCCATCCGACGGACGGAGTGTTTCGCTTGAAATGTCCTCCACACAACATTCAAGCAGGGATCGGGCAGTCTCTGAAAATTCTCTGCCACCGCCGGGATTTGAACCCGAGCCCACGGTGTGGGAAGCCAACACTCTAGCCACCACACCAACCCGATCCCCTTTTAACATATTACGGACCCCGATGTAAAAGGCCGTATAGAGCTGTTTTCGGCGGTATGTGAATAGATGAAATAAAACGCCTACATGAGAATCGCTACCCAAGCATTTGAACATTCAAAGGCGGTTAAAGCGTGAATTTCATCCCACGTTGCTCCCCTAAACCAGCGCTAATGACTCCGCTGACGTAGCTCACCGCCACCACTACTCTTGGGGACAGCTCATCCGGCCGCGACGCACCGCCGAAGACACACATGCTGTGGAGCCGTTTACATCGTCATGCGCGGTTGTGTGTATGTACGACGTGTGAGTGTGAAAGGAGGAATATGACTTGGCAGTCACTCTCCATCTCTGCTCTCCCCGACCTGCCCGACTGAGGCGGGAGCGGCGGAATAGGGTCACCCAATCCCCCCCTCCATACACACCCAACCCCCTTTCACGTGTCCCGTGGATACTCTCTCTCCTGCCTTTAACGGCACAAATCCACACCGGCCTCCCCACTGACCCCAGTCCGTGCAAAAGCGTGCGTATGGAATCCGGTACAGAAAGACTTAATCCGCGAACTGAATAAAATACAAAGGAAGGCTGCGCGTTTCGTCAAAAACTGCTACGGGCGTACAGACAGCGTTACGTAAATGTTGAGCGAATTAGGCTGGGAGCCGCTGGAGACTAGGAGGCTGCGCCCTAGGCTTAGATTGCTTGCACAAATGGGAATGGATATCTTTAAGAGCGACACGGAGAACATAATATTAGAGCCACACTATAATATTTCCAGGTCCGATAGAAGCGATAAATTAAGAGAGATGTTTTGCCGAACGGATAGATATGGGAATTAGTTTTTCCCCCGAACAATAAAGGACTGTAATAAATGCTAATCCAAACTTCTTAGAGCACTTAATTTTTTATGCGTAGACGGCTGGTGTCCTAACACCCCCTGACACACGCCTTTTAGGTGGCTTGCGGGGTATTATGTAGATGAAAAGAGCCCCCGATAGAGTACGCGTAAGGCTGGGGAGGTTTACTGTAGCGACCACTCCTCATACAGATGGGTACATCAGAGGAGGGTTAAACTGCTCATTTATTGTTAGAAGATGAACCGTTAATTTGTATCCTATTCAGGAAAAAGAACAGTTCTAAACATCTATACTCGAAGGATAGTCCGAGAATATTATAACTATTAGATCTTTTCATGCAATTTAATCCCCAATTTATCCCCTTCTTGCCCGAACGATGAAGGCTGTGAGAACGATGGGATTGTGGCATCGACGCATATATATCCTCTGACGGATATGGAGTGGTCGTTACAGCAGACGATCCTCAAATGGCTGCACCCCAGTGGCATTTTTCTGAATCATATCGAAAAGAGCGATGGAAATACACTACACTAATTTGATGAAAAATCGATCCGAGCTTCAGTCACTCATTTCCATATTAGGGGTTACAATGAATGTTAAGTAATGCGAGAGTTATTTCACCAAAAATATAATACCATCCGTTCACAAAGTGACGCCAGGAACCCGGTACACAAAATTACACCGCATCTTTTCGAGACATGTAGCTGGCATGAAAAGAAAAATGAAAATTAGTTCGTGCACCTACGGAAGGAATCACCATTCGCCAATCCAGTCGTTCCATTTAACTTCTGTTCAGCGTTAAAAGTTAACTCCCGGAGAACGCACCAAGATTCGAGGACTGATCGTGGTTGCAGAAATGATGGCTGTTTCTTCTACGAAATGCAACCCTGTTGCCTCGCTCAGATTACGATTGTACCAGCAATCGTTGGAACTATCGTGCATTCACACAAGGATGGTTAAAACCTGTGCTGTCCTATAGTGCTGACATCGTAAGTTAACGAGAAATTCACGGCTAGCAAAGCTGTTGAGGTATGCAGGGTCAAGATATTACTGTGTTCCACGTGTATTTACCGAATAATTTTTATTCCGCCCATATTCTTCCTTCCTAGTAAAAATCCATGAAAAAATAGAGCGAAGAGAGCTTCACGAGCTTTTCTTCTCTCTCTTGTCGCTTCCGTTTCCGGTCTCCCAGCGCCTCACCATCGTAAAGTGGCAACGTTCGGAAATGCGTGAACTATTGTCAGGACATTCATTCACACGGCTAGTTTGGCCAACTATCGTTAGGACGATCGCTCGGATAATCGTAATGTGAACGAGGCATTTCCAGCGCTAACCATCGCGCGAGTCGGAAGGGGCGACCTATCTCCCTTTGCTGCTCCCTCTTGATTTCCCTTCCTCCTAGTAGTCCATCCCTCTGCCGGAGAAAGGGGGCCGCCGCAACGGGTCATAGTAGGAGGTGCGGCCCGCCGTCGGCTGGCCACCTGCTGCAAGCGCATGCATCTGACGATTTTATCGATCGATCTCCGCACGTTCGATCTCATTCAAAGATTAAAATTTACCGCCGGCATCGAGTGTGGCTCTCCGAGTAGGGATGGCTTTAAGGAGGAGTGGCGCTAATGGCGAGGACGTGGGGAAATGGCCACGAGAAAGCGTGGCATCTCGAACCACAACTCGACTGAAAAAAATTACATCTTCGTACTCACTTTAAAGACAGTAAAAGCCAAGAGCAGTTGATGGAACGGCTAATTGAAATACCAAATGACCCGAATTTCAATCAGAATAAAGTGAATCCACGAATAAATTCGCAGAGAGCAGAAATACTTAAAGGACGCGAAGAATCAGGCAGATGACAACTAATACAAACTCACACCATGCGTGAATCATGAGTTTTTTTCAGTTACAGCGTCATTTCATACAAAATCAAGCAACAGTTCACGGAATTATTGAGAAAAAGCATCCTCCATCTAAATGGATATTCCTCTAAGTAAAATTATTTAATTAATTTCATAATCTAAACAACAGGGATATTTTCTTCGCTTGTTGTACTTTGTAACGTCCCAGTATTTGAGGTGTATGAGAATAGCATAAGGAAATCAATTTTAACAAATATAGTGCTCTCCAGTGGGATGTTTCGAGGCATTCATCTATCAGTAAGTAGTTCCCTGTAAACTTCCTAATTTACTCCAAGAGGTGATACATTCTCAACATTCATTGCAGCAAAATCGGAAATATTTTACAAACATCACTTTCAATAAACCCAAATAAATGCAGATAATTTTTATATTTCCTCGAGCAGGCTCTGAGCCGTGCTTCAAAAACGGAATGAAGATATGAAAAATAAAAAAATGAGGGTTTATTGAACTAGCAGATTGAGAAATTTCTTTTTTCATTGAACGCAATAAGGAAATGAAAACTCAGATCTATGATAGTCAAAGCAAACTTACTGTACATACATGTATCATAAGTTCTCTTCAGCAATGACGTCATTTCATTCAACTTCAAGTGATAGTTCTTGGATTTATAAATTAGGTAAGTATTATACATCTAAATAAACATAACTCTATGTAAAATTATTTAATTCCTAGAAGTTGAAGGAATCAAAGAATTGCTTTTTCCACATGCTGAATTTTTGTGCGACTATGGTTTCGTTGCAGCGTAACATTTTCAAAGTGTTGCGCTCTCACAAAACCATGGTCGCATAAAATAAATCACCAAGTGGGAAAAGCACAGTTTTTATCCCTTCAACTCCTGCGACAAAGAATTTCCACCAAGTCAGGCCCGCTACTATTACTTACATTATTTAAGTCATTTCATTCACGATTTGATCTTAAGTGATCGTGAGACATTGTCTATTGAAAGGCCTCCCACGCAGAGATGGAAAGTTCAAGATAGCTGAATGTATCAAGGGTCAACGGAGTGCGTTGTGAAAGTCAGTCCACCGAGGTACACTCCGGGCCTGGGCTCACAGGGAACGTGAGCTGGAGCAACTCAAAGCGCCCGGCGGAGTCATTGGTGGCGCTCTCCGTTTCACCCACATCCAATTCCCAAAGCCACCCCCAGAGCCAGGCAACGCATACTGATCATCATTAGGTGGACACACACGACGCAACGGCGTCCGACTTCCCCCACTTCTCTTCTCACCCTCTGAGCGTCCGATTGCACGACCTGGCCCACGCAGACTAGTCTAACGACGTACTCAAATGAAAGATAATTAATTCGGTAAATACTGGTTTTCTTAAGAGACAATCTCAATCGCAATTCGGTGAATATTTGTCCTTGATTTGTCCTTTTCGAAAGGCATGAGAGAGATTATAAGAATGGGTGTTAAAGCTGGAAATGAAGACCAAAAATTTAATTGGATGGCCGGTTAGACAAGTCACAGAAGCTGTTTAAGAAATCGTGATCTTAAATGAGTGACCTCAATCCGCAAGGGGTCAATGTTAAAAGGAAAAAAATGAATAAATTATTGATGGCAGCACCTTTACATCGATGAATGTAAACATTCCTTGAAATTTTCAAATTATGAAGAATTTAACGGATTGAAGATAAGACAAGGACCCTCGATTCCACGAAAAAATACAAGTACTTGGATAAATAACCAATTTATTAATGCATATAAGTAAAAACCAATTTTTATAACTATTGAATATTTTCCTAACTCAGTAATAATGCAAAATTTGATATAATTTATCTACTTTTATAAAATACTTATCAAATTCTTTCCTGATGGCATTTAATTTACAGGTCAAAAATCCATAACAAGGTCAAAAACCCATATGGCTAAAGGCTTCGTCTTGGGGATAAATACGTTTTGAGAAAGAGAAGTTCCAATACGCTGAAACGGATTAGATGGATCAAGGGTTTTTGCTTCTGGAATGAATACCCGCGGTCAACATACACTTCACGACGGAGGCATTAGCGAGAGCAGTAGGTATTCACCGCTAAACAGGATTGAGGGATTACATTGAGGAGCGACATGGGGCTGCAGCAGAAACCGCTCACTACTACTACAGTAAGTCAGACTGAAGGTGTAGCCTGGAATCCAATATCCAAACCCCCTTACGAGGGACTTTTCAAGCTAGAGATGCAGCATGATTCACAGTGCCCGGCGATATCTGGTGGAAATGTTTTATATCCATGAGATGCAGCCACTAAATTCATTGATCTATATCATTCATGCCAGTATTAAAAGCCCTCTCGTAATTTTTCGATAAAAAACGACCAGTGTTATGAAATATTTTCTCGGTTTGTTCTATCAAATTTGCGACCAAGTGGAGCAAGTTTTAAGAAATATAGCGCACAATTAGCAGGTCGGAGATTGTCTGAAACACACTGTAACAACCCCGCCAGAGGCCCATAACGGCTATTTTTACAACTGTTGACCTTAGTTGTGGCGAGGTATCATCCTCACCCGTTAGTTCGGGGTCAAGGGTTCAAATCTCACCTGTAGTTGTTTGGCACCTCATCGGAACCGGTAATCCCTGGATCGGATAGAAGGGAAGTGAGATGACGAAGCGAGGGAGTCTATTTGGGGCATCGAACAATGGTGAGACGAACGAAAAATGTCTCCTTTGGAATCATAGTTTCAACCGATTCACATCACCAAGTGATCTGATCCATGAAAATAATCCAAATATAAACATTACTAATTAGAATTAGCTAAACTGTAGTATATCCCAAATCAATTCCCATAGAATTTGTAGCAACGTAAAATAAATTAAATATGAATAACATCCCAACATGATAAATGCGATGGTGGTTGGCGTAACATGGTGAAACTCCTTCATGATGCACAAAGGTTAAGAAAAGACTAAGCTGTTTCACATATTTTATTTTGTGAAACAGCTTAGTCTTTTCTTAACCTTTGTGCATCCCAACATGATGTCAAAATCCTATTACACTATGATCTTACGCAAATAATAACCAGCCATTTAAGTATTTAAGCTCATGTTATTAAAACAAGACCCACTTCAACTTTATCATCATACCGCTTGAAAAATTGGTAATTATTTATATGGATTAATAAATCGGCTATTTATCCAAACAGAGGCACGTTGATCAGTAGAAGTAATAAATCGTAAGCCGTATTTCATAAACAAATTCCAAAACGATATTTAACAACAATTTTTGCATTGTTCCATAAAAGTTATACTCTAATGAACAGAAAAAAATTGAGGAAAAGGAATAAATATTATAATATAAAATGTTTGCATAAATATGCTTAGAGTAAAAAATATATATGCTTCACGCAGAAAACCTAAATTCTGAAATTAATACATATTAGTTAATGAATGAGTCTATATGATAAACGAGTCGATTGGGCGCTTGAATTCATCAAGCGGGTAAATAGGGGGGGGGGGGGGGACATAGTTGTGTCACATGTTTCCGAGTCATGTGCCCATAAGTGGTTCAAAAAGCGAAAGAAACACCCCAAATATCGTTTAAATGAGTGAATTATGCGGGCAATACGCTCATTCACTGTCGACAATAATTAAGACCATCTTAGTAACCACGGTGATCAATGCTTCGGGGAACCGTTTTATTATGAATGATTTACGCAATATAAAAAAAATATATTGTATGGTAGATGAACTTAAGCGATTTATCGTATTTCAGCCATTACCCTAGGACTGTATCACCTCTTGATTTACTCACCTATTTTTGATTTATAATGTTTGCATACAGCAAACTTAATGAAATTAAAAACAGCATTTTTAGAAAATAAACGAACAGAGACTAATGAAATGATTATCCCAATAATTATGTCTCGAATAATGAAGTAATGTTCGGATTTCTCTGACGATGTATGTCTCTCAATGGTGTCAATTTTTGGATCTAAGGAAGGTTTATAACAACAAAACGCATTGATTACAATAAATATATTAATACGGTTATGAAACTTGAATTGGAGAAAGAACCGAAGAATGTTCAACTGTCCCCGTTGATGTTATATTCGGTAAGTAATAGCAGTTCGATATATTTTACAAAAACGTAGATTCGATATGTGTCGAATGGGAGCTTGGAAAGCAAATATATTTAATTGGTGCAGCATGAACAATGCTATAATAAACATATTCATAAAATTTCTTCGGTTTAACATCAATAGTTAGACAGATACGAAAAATTGCATATTTGCTACCGTAATCATCGAATTATCAAGTATACTGACACGTGAAGTTAAAATTTCGTAATCCTATTGATTTATCTTCCCGTTTGGTCATCTACCCTATAATTCATGGTCAAATACGCCCGCGGATGTAAAATCCTGCATGTTATAGCAATTCGACATATTTTAAGAAAACGCTGAATCGATATATATCTAATGAGACAAAACATGCAAAACATATTTCCATTGGGGTTTGTGAAGAATACCAGGATGTGCACATTCACCAAATTTCATTGGTCCAACGGATATACGAATTAAGTTATTCCAATTTGCGTATTTTCTATAATAATTGAATTGATATTTCGACTATACTGCATCTGTAATATAAAATCCGCAATGCTTTTGATTTTAATTCCGGTATATGGCCATTTACCATATAATTCCTAGTCAACTTTGCCCGTTGATGTAAATTCCTATGTGTTATAACAATTCCATATATTTTAAGAAAAAGCAGATTCGATATATATCGAATGAGAAACTATACACAAAAAATGTTTCCATTGGGCATTGTGAGGAATACCAAGTTGTACCCATTCACCAAATTTCATTGGTCCAACGTATATACTACTCAAGTTATGCGTATTTGCTACAATAATCGATTCGATCTTTCGATTAAACTGCATCTGCACTGTAAAATCCGCAATGCTGTATATTATAATTCCAGTTAATAGTCATCTACTCTATAACTCCTGGTCAACAATGCCTGTGGATGTAAAATCCCAAATGTTAAGGCAAATCGATATAATTTGGAAAATGAAGATTCGATATATATCGCATGTGAGACCATATACAAAACATATTTCCATTGGGCATTGTGAGAAATATCATGATATACCCATTCCCAAAATTTCTTTGGTCCAACTTATATAGCAATCAAGTTATGCCAATTTGCGAATTTGCTATAATGATCGTATCGATCTTTCGATTATACTGACATCTGTACTGTAAAATCCGCAATGCTATTGGTTTAACTTCCAGTCTACGGGTATTTTCTATATGATTCCTGGTCAACTATGTCCTTGGATGTAAAATCCTGTATGTTATAGCAATTCGATAAATTTTAAGAGAAAGTCGATTCGATATATATCGAACGTGAGACGTGAGAACGTGAGACAAAATAAATTTCCATTGGGCATTGTGAGGAATACCAATATGTACCCATTCACCAAATTTCATTGGTCCAACGGAAAAACTATTGAAGTTATGCCAATTTACGTATTTGCTATAATAATCGAATCGACTTTTCGATCATACTGACATCTGTACTGTAAAATCCGCAATGATATTGGTTTAACTTTCAGTCTATGGGTATCTACTATGTAATACCTGGGGCGGAATTCTGTACACCGTACCGACGATTGTCGGTGTCGGTAAGCCGGTCCTACCGATAAGTCTCGGTACGAGCGATTCAGGTGACACGTTTTACCGACGATTGTCGTTGTCCCACCGACAGTTGTCGGTAAACCCGTCGGTACATACCGACGATTTCAAAACGCTCGGTAGGACCTACCGACAAATTTTTAGCAACATGGCGGACTTTTGTTTACACTTTTCGGCCTAAGCTGACGATTTTAAATCCTAATCTACGACGCTAGATCCGTGGAAGCGCTCTAATTGTATGGTATTTATAATAAAAATGATTGATTAAACACTTGAAACGTAAAATTTACATAGTAGGAGCAGTATTTAACTTTACCAATGTTACACGTATATTACATTATGCGTTCCAATAGCGTAAGGTATTTTACATTATAAATATTCCGTAATTTTAAGTATGTAACGTATTGCTTTGCTTTTAAATTACTCACAACAAGACACGATAGGTATCTATTGTTGATTCGTAAAGTTTGGATCCGAAATTAATTTATATTTTCAATAAAAACGAATGCCTATTGATGCACTTTCAATGAAATATATACGTGGACATTTCGTTCACTTTCATATTAACTTCAATACCCTATGTGAGCATCTGAGAATGGGGTTTATAATGAAAATAACTCTCCTACCTTCGTAAGTACTCTTGAGAGCATCAGACAGCAACGACGAAATAGAAAAAGCATATTGCTACTATATTTTAGAAGAATATAAATGGCATCACTTAACTCCTCTCACTCTTTGACGTCGTTACCGGTGCACAAAACTTCCCGTAAAATTACTCCTGAATTTACTTCACCATACTAACCAAACACCGTACGGGACTTCAAGATAGATTTTCATTATTACTATAAGAGCTCTGAGTAGGTACGTACCGTGTATTCCATCGGTATAAAGGGGCAAATAAACAGAATGATTGCACGAAACAAGGAAACATTTAATGAATTATTCATCATAAAACTACAAAAATTTCATTTCAACACGAGAAAACCTTCATACTTTCAACGGTATATCACAAATTAACACTGATCAAGCATATTTAGTCAAAGTCATATCAACGCAAAGTTTGAAATAACACACAAATGGTATCAAAATGCAAAAGTTAACACTTCCAAATAGATAGCGTAAAGTATGTCACTCAAGTTCACAATCACAACACTTGACGCGATGATACTGATGATACCTTCCGTGACATCCGCGGAATCTCGATGTTTTTCTCAACGAATCTATTTAAAATAGCCCAAAATGTGAATTCAAGCGACAAAAATGTTTTCTAATTAAATAATTACCCTTGTGGAAGTATCGGACTTACGGCGAACAATGAGGCAAACGATTTAAACAAGCCGTGGCTCAAGATGAAGCTACATTGTTACAATACTAATAAAAATAATTTCGTCACTGCTAATCCCAAGAATACAATTATAATAAGCGTAGGTGAACAATTATGTAGCAGACAAAGTCCTCTTCAAGACAATTATACTTGAAAATTCCAATACATTGAGCACAAATGTTGCCGGTGTTCTTCTATCAACGACCGTTGAATCCTTGAATATAAAGGCTTTTTTACTTGGGCTAGAAAAAATCCGATGGTAAATACAGCAAAATCTCGGAATACAAGCCACATCGCACCAACGGGAGTAAGAAATTGTGTTCGCAGAGTGATTAAACATCGTAAGAATCTCACAAAGCAGTGATCAACTCTTTTTAACTTCTTCGCGGGCTGACGAATAACAGATGGCGTTTTCGGAGCCTCATTTGTTTAATGCAAAGAAAGGAGAAATATGATTGGTCGAGGCGCCTAGCCTCGCGTGCGGGTGCCACTTTCGTACCGACAAAAGCAATACGTCACGAATTTGTCGGTTGCACCGACAATCTGTCGGTAGCGGCGTTTTGTGAATCACATTTCTATCGGTGCTACCGACGATCGTCGGTAGCTACCGACACCGACGATCGTCGGTATCCGTGTACAGAATTCCGCCCCTGGTCAACTATGCCCTTGGATGTAAAACCCTATATGTTATAGCAGTTCGATATATTTGAAGAAAAAGTAGATTCGATATATATCGCACGTTAGACTACATACAAAACATATTTCTATTGGGCATTGTGAGGAATACCAAGATGTGCACATTCGCCAAATTTCATTGGTCCAACGGGTATACTTTTCAAGTTATACCAATTTGTGTATTTGCTATAATAATTGAATCGATTTTTCGATCATACTGACATCTGTACTGTAAAATCCGCAATGCTATTGGTTTGAAATCCAGTCTATGGGTATCTACTATTTAATCCCTAGTCAACTATGTCCTTGGATGTAAAATCCTGTATGTTATAGCAATTCGATATATTTTAAGAAAAAGTAGATTCGATATATATCGCATGTGAGACCATATACAAAACATATTACAATTGAGTATTGTGAGGAATACCAAGATGTACCCGTTCACCAAGTTTCATTGGTCTAACGTATACGCTAATCAAGTTATGCCAATTTGCATATTTGCTATACTAATCGAATCGTACTTTAGACAATAGTGACATCTGTACTGTAAAATCCGGAATCCTATTGATATCCCTTCCATTCTTTGGTCAATGCGTTATCCCTACCTTCTCTACTATCCCCGCTTTCAAAATTTAGCCTATGTTCTTGTATTGGTGACGTAGATAGACGGGATGCGTGTATTTCCTACGGGGGCCTAATACAAAAAGGTATAAATTCATATCGATGTATCTTCATTAGGAAACGTAATTCATCTAAATAATTTATGTGTGCGCATAATTCATTCTTTTCCTTACATATTGTTAAAATTTTTATCCCCGTAACTATGTAAATAAGCCCAAAAAAAGGCTCAATCGAATACAACCTAGTATCGATCATAACTTCGAGTCTAATCAATCGATCCGCTTGATTTAACTTTTGTCGGATGAAACACATTATCAGTTGTATTGTGTATGACTTCCATGTTCAAAACTTGATTAACAAAAAAGTTATTAGCGATTAAAGCGTATCCAAGGAGATTGGTATCGATATAACTCGCACATGAATCGATCGAGCGGAATCATCACCATTGCAAAAGTTGACTATTTTAATGATGCTATTACCCTGAAAATTTCATCCATCAAGCTGAAATGGTTGCTAAGATATTTAAGGTTGTATGCTCCACAAAAAAATGGCGACAATGATTTTTCGCGTGCAGGACATTTTTCGGAATTTAATTATTAATTAACCAAGAGGGATACGGAGAAAGTGAGCTCATACGTAAGGGTACGAAGTACCCTTTACTGTTTTTCTAGGAGATTCCAAATTTTCACATGGCACATGTCTCAAGGCCGAAATCCGAATTTGAATATTCGCCCATCACGACAATGTAAAATCGAAATCGTTTATTCCTCGGAATTGTTTCGACATATGAAAATTCCAAGATAGCCAAAAAATCAACCAAAAAATTCTCTACCAAATAAGTCAAGGAATTTGTCGTACGATTATTGAAAGTTGGTCAAAAAAATTCCTAAACTTTTTCCATAAGAAAAGCATAGAAAACGTTCAAAAAATAATTAAAAATACTGAATATCAATTTGTCGCTATGGCAACTATACCAAAAAATCTACTTTATGTCCATTGATTATCATGTTCCTCGGACGTTTAAAAACATAGAATGAAAGCGAAAAAGTTTTAGTCCCATAAGGCTCCCATGTTAATTCAAGTCGATATATCTCGAAAACTAATCGACTTTTTCAAGTTTTCAGATTTTTTCTCCCGATGAATTTTTTTTTTACTTTTGCGTCCAATAAGCCAAATACCCACACCTATCACAGTTTGGGCTGCGAATATTGATGAGTCAATCAGTGGCATATCGATTTGCCATTATATATTAGCTTAATTAACATGAAAGCGAAAATGAGCTAAATGTTTAAATGTATTATCCCCGAAATACTTGGAAAACTTCGAGATGAAAAAATCGATTCCGCCCTTTCTAAACATTCGACACACCCACGTTGGAACAAGCGAATCACGTAACTCAAAGGAAAGGATCTCTTACGGGGTGGAAAGTAGACGCGATTTTTAATTCTTACAGGACTAACTCTTAATCCCGACCCTTCCCGGCCATTGCAACTTAAAAAGAAAAAAAAAAGACCCCAGCCGAGAGCATGCCTTTCAGGTCAAGACAACCCCTATCCCGCCCACAAAACAACCCCTTCCAACTCATGGCAAAAGCCGCGGCCAACGAGAGAGGGAGGCAGGATAATCCGGGGCGGAGGCCACGAAGCGTCGAGTAATTCCCCCGCCCGCCCTAATAACATACGCTCTCCCCGAGGAGTGGCCGTACGTGGCCAACACAGCCACCACCCCGACTCACCCCTCATCCACGAAAAGGCTTAACGGTTTAGTTGGAGTGCTAGCAGGAGGAGGCTTTCCTATCCGCAAGTGAGGGGATTAGGGACAGCCTCCGTTATACGTACTTTAATCGCGCCGTTTTAGGGAATGGAAAAAAGGAAGGGATTAGGGATCGTAAATGGAATGAGGGAAGAAATTACGCTGGGACGAATTGGTGTACCAATGGATAGAATGAATGAATCACTTTTCATTCTCAACGCAACGGATTCCTGACTCACTCAGTGCTTACACCCGGAGGTTGGTTGGGGTAGAGCTCCCCCAGACTACATCTGCATCTACATAATATCTTGCGAGCCACTTGGAGGGTGTTTGGCAGGGGTGATCAATCACCAGCACGCAATATGATTCTCATATGGACACCACACGGTCATAAAAATGTTACTCGTATTACCAAATTATGTTTCCACATTCATGCAAAGGCAAAACTTGCCAGCAACTGATGGAGACTATCTGCCAATGAAGCTAGTAGATGCAGGACACGCCATTAGAAGGCCGTATTCGAGAAGGTTAATCAAGTCTTAATCCTGACTCAAACTCGCTTCGATTAACACGTTGATAATACGAATCCTAAACGCCCAAAGATCTCTCAGATTATATACTCCACTGTTCATAGTAGAGGCCTAACTATAATGAGTTGAGAGTTGACTCCTTCATATATTACTCCGCGGTGCTAACTCAAATTGAGAGTCCAAGGTCAAATATAACCGCCTCCGTCGTCTGGGGTTTTTAAAATAAAATATCTCTCGTAAAAGTTCTTTCACTTGTAATATTATAATCAATTGATGATATTTTATGATGAGCGAGAGGTCCAATGTGACAAGAGTTTAAGTAAATGTATTATGTAGCCCTGAGTAAACTTTCCTTCATTGTTAACATCACATTTAAGGTACATTGACCTTAATCTTCAGCAATTTTATTTTTAGAAATGTGATGAACTCCCAACTCCTAAATCTCCGTGCTCAAGAAAAGTGCTTTCTAATTAGTTCAAAGTGTCAGGTGAATTGCGCTAATTACATTAAGTTCGGAATTACTTGACGGGATGTATAACTCCTCGGATGAAAATATCATCTTCATCATTTCCAAGATTAAAAAAGAAATTAAGGACCCATATAACGACTCATTCGGTCATCTACTTCATCTCGGACAAATAATTCTCTCTCGGTCACCCTGTACCATTCTTTCCGAAAACCATTCCATTTATGTATCCATAATACACTAGGTCTGATAACCTGTCGTCTTCAATAAATTTTATTTTGCTCATCTCCAGTAATCTCCGCTCTTAGTGAATTTCTCAAAAACTTCCAGATTTGATCGAAAATCACAATAAAATGTAGCATATATGAATAACTTGAGCATTCTTCTTTCTCTTGACCTCTATGTTAAAATTTGATTAGTGTCTAGATTTATACGCTCCAAGTCACTAATAAATGCAACGACTAAGTAAATAATAGAATAATAAATAAGTAACGCGAGTGTAGAGAAAAATTGATAAATGCGACACACGCTAAACTTTTCATGGAATGATTGCTTATGCATTCATTCACCTTTGTGAAATGATGGGCCCTTTAGTTAGGCTCTCCAGGTTACAATGCGACCAGGGTTGAGCGAGAGATAGAGAGACATCACACACGAGCGGAGAGAGAAGATAATAGCAAGAGAATCGGCAATGTGAGATAAATCTAGCGAAAGCGAAGGAGAGACAGTGGAGAGTGGAGGCAGGAGGAGGAATTGGAGAGAAAAGAGGAAGCGATCCACACACCATTCATTCCCGTCACGGGAGGAGAGCTCCACTTGGGCCAAAAAGCAGCAACCGTATACATCCACACGAGTCGAGTCCCATCACGTACGCAACCAACCCACGCTCCTCCCAACCTACCACTCCGCGCTGACCAAAACCCTGGAGAGGGCGTGAGGCTACAACTCTTCAAACCCCCACCCGCCCCACCCCACCCCCCCAAAACTCACCCTCATTCTCATCCACGCCCCTCGCCCAACACCCCTCAACTTCCATTCTGTTCTCCCAGACAATTAATCATCGCTATTCATTGAAGGGTGGTGCTCATTGATGTCTTAGCTTGCATCCATTGTTGTGGTGTCAACATATAAACAAACACAGGAGATAAGCTGGCTGTAATCTTCTCCGAAGAGTAATCTATTAAAGTACTCGGATGAAGTTCATTGAAGGAATTATAACAAAATCATGGATTAATACAATACAAGAACCAAATTATTTCATGCAGAAATAGCACTATTGAATGCCATGGAAAAAGTACGAACTCTGGCGATCTAAATTTCAGAAAATTAATATCCATAAATACGTCAATATAGATATTTTCGGCTTCACGGTTGCTGCAATGAACAGCCTTAAGTAATTGAACCAATCCCATCTCTTGTTTGGTCTGACAATAATTACGCTTATTATTGATTACATCCATGCATTAATCGATTTGATTAATTTTGGTCGTAGTAGTCTGAGATGGAGTCACTTTACCGGAGCATGGCATTTTAGAAGGCAAATTGGGGTTATCAGCGAGGGAAAATGCCTTAATAGCATCGCATTACACCCATCAACCAAATTACCCAAAGCCAATAAAGAGATCGGATGATTCAAAGCCAAAATATTGAACCACCGACACGACCTCAGCTCCCATTTCACATTGACATGCCCTCATAATCCCTAATTGAGTGGTTTGAGCGGCGAAATCCCATCCATATAATAGTGCGCTTCCATTTACCAAAAATGATAAATTTGACTCCAAAGCAAAGACTAGTATATTAGGAAAACAATGACTCTATTGCATTACAAAGATATTTTTTCATTGTAATTTGCGTTCGTTTTCCCTAGACACTCCATTTTCAAAATTGTAATAAATACATAAATTCACCCTTTTTCATAGGATAATGACCTAGAGTCGTCCAAATTTTTAGATGCACTGAAGAGGAGAAAAATTGAATGAGTTACGAAGTATTTTGGTGAATTATTTTGTCTGATTTTTAAACTTGTCCCCCCCCCCTTCCCCAGGTGAGACCGATTGAGTCTCAGCTGAAAGTGGGAATGGGAGCTGACAAAAATGGAAAAAGAAGAAACGCAGCGGGCGCAGTATTATTACGGGAGGCCGAAGAGTCCGAGAACATGAGGCGCCCTACGAGGTGGACGAAGCCTTTAGGGATTCTTCCCAACTGCGCAATCCGACCGAATATCCTTCCGCTGACACCCACGGCACAAACGCACACTTTTTATCGCCAAATTGGATCGCTTCCCTCACGATCACTTCTCTCCACATTCCCCTTGCTTCATTCGTAAACCCCACCAACCCCTGACACCGACTCCCAGAAAAAGAACTTTCTCTCTCACGTACAGACCCTTGAACAAAAGGCTTCGCACAAGATCGTGAAAGACAATTTTGCGACAATCCTCCTTGAAGTTCTTCGACGAGGAGAGTAAAGCTCTAAAATAAATACTAGCAATTAGTTCTTTATCTCAGCAAAGTAACGCAATACAAGATAAATCTCTGGATATAAAGATATGCCCAATATGGAAAATACGAACGCATGCATCGATTTGTTTTACCTAAAGCGATGAACTTGTCATTGTAAACGCTCCAACCACGCACGTATATCTATAGTTTAGATTAAAATTCTTGAAAGCAGTAAAAATTGCTGTTCCCAAACAAAGATGAAAGACTATTTTCTACTGAAAGATGTAGTTTTTCTTTTCAAGAGCAGAAACAGCATGAAAGTATACACTTTCCTCTGAAAATTCACTTGAATGATGCATGAAACACGTTGAAAACGAGTAAATAATTATTTCCTGTACTTTAGCACTGAGATTTTCACATTTTCACGTCAATAGGACGGGTCCATCATTTAATTAAAATGTCATCAAAGCTAAAAGTCAATGATCGCCAATTTAAAGCAACAAATCGGGATATATCGTGCGGGTCTTCTGCAGAGCCGAGGCGGTGTACCCTCTTCCCACACACTCCGAGAAAAACCCTTTCCCCTTCACCTGTAGAGACCCTTAGGTAAGAGGATTCCTCGTCACGGTTCTTTGAGTGCTCTCCCCTCGAACACGACCTGCGATTAGGGCTATAATAAGGGAGGCTACTGCAGCTCAGCGCAAGGAGGTTGTAAATACACAACCGCCTTGAGCTCAGCGTGTTTTGGCTACCAGCATCAGCGTCGAGGACAAGGTTGAGGGAGACCGATATAATCCTCCGTTTGGAGTGTCCTGGCACGTCTTAGACATCCGCCACCTTTGGGAACAAAACATTGGTTTTGTACAAATAGTGGAGTCGTCAGCGAGTGGTGATGGATATGAGAATTACTTCAGATTGATTTAAATCTCGGTCTGGTACTTCTATCATCTAATTCGAAAGAAAGATGCTGCCTAGACATGCATATTTGGCGTAAATGATATCCATAAGTGCTAAATATAAAAGATTTCGGCTGAAGATACAAGTGTATTAAGATATGTTTTCCAGACATCAAGCTTAAAAAAGATAAGTTTTCAATTATCTCATATTGTTTATGAGTTTATTTTAAGAAGTTCAATGGAATTTTCATGGGAATAAATGGAGAATAAACCATCAAAAGATGCATCACGTCTTTAAGGAATGTATAAATGCCCACCTGCTGTAAAATATATCAAGAAAGTCTTAGGCCTCCACCATATCACTTGACTCTGAGGAAATACAGACAGATTTCTTATTAAAGAATCATTAATCTTAGGAAGGCCTTCCGAATTCTAAAAAAAACCTCGTTCATCACAAATCCAAGCAAATCAAGTCCTTATAAAATCGTTTCAGGCTTGACTCGGTGGTAATTCGATATACCCATGATAAAATATAAACTACGAATGGAAATTTCCACACTTTTATATACAACTCTACTACTGACCATTAGGCCGGCCCTTATTTTTCAGAATTGCGAAAAGTTATGTTTTCCTGGTCTCAAAATGATCCAAATGGTGTTCATATTCACGTGTTAAAATTTGATTACTTTAAAATAACGGCAACCCGTGCCCCAAGGGCCCTAAGTACTAAGGACCCTCGATTGAGTTTTTTGGGGCCGAAAAAGCGCTATTTGTATGTAAAACGTAAAAGTAAAGCCCTTTAGGGCCGATTTTCTGTTTGTTTTAACCTATCTCTAAGCGTTTAGGAGATATCGTCCGTCGTAATGCAATCCCCCCCCTAGGGCGCCACCCCGCACCGCGGCACCGCTGAGGTATGTCCCGCACCACTTACTAGAGACTTCCCCTCAACCCCCTCCCCTCCCTCGGCAAAGACTTTGCTCCTGATGCAAAGATTTACATGCTAGTGGTACAGTATTGAATAGGTTGTTCCTCTTGTGTCATGATTAATGTTGTTAAAGCCTATAATGTCAATTTTAACCCTTCAACGCCGTCCTATGTACTGGGTACCGACCCCTTAAACCTTGATTTTTTGCCGCCAAACGGCTGCGAACCATTCCAGCAGGCTTTGTTCCAAAGTGCTTTTTATGTACAAAATATTATAAGCATGTGATAGAAATGTGTCTATGAATAATAAAGGAATGAAGGGAATGAGCAGGGCTTCCAGGGCTCCAACAGTAGATAGAAATATTCAAGGAAGAAGAAACGAGGCAGTCAGTTCACGGATGTAGATCACTGTGGATAGATAGAGATAGTTCTTGTGTATAGTGTGCAAAGGATAGGAAGTGCTAAGTTTTTTAGGATGTAAGGAGAAAAGTAGTGAAATAAATACTTTATCATGAACGTGACGTTCATTTTAAGAATAGAACAACAAGGAAAGGCATGTAATCAAGACTAAATCCAGGCATTCAACTGGTTGGAAAAGAAAGTGAAGAAATACTCGGCTCAAATTTACCGACAGTGAGAGAAGTACTATGTGTTTTCTCTATCACCTAATGGGTTCGAAATTTGTAAGACTTAGTGCGAGAAAAACCGTGAGAAATGCGTCTCATCCATAGTATAAAACTAGAATTCCTGTTGTTACGGAAAATAAGGCGATTGAAAAGTTAGAAAAATGACGCAAAGAATGAATGAACGTGCAACGACATAAAGAGAGCGCGAACTACAGTGGATATGAAGAGAAGAGAATCTTTCGTAACAAAACTTGATGATTTGCTTGACATTGCAAGGAGCGGTACCATTGGATTTTTGACGAGCAGGGAGGAAAGTGCAGTTAATCTCTCGGATAAATGTGCTTGGGCTGAAGAAATAAAGTTCTTACGCAAATAAAGAGGAGAACGAAATGAAGTTGTTGGTTGAATAGATTTCAATATATTCAAATAGAAATGAAAAGATGTGGTTCTCCGCTCCTTTTGTTGCATTAGCTCCCATCAATGACCCGCAGTTCCTACGAAGACTTGTTAATTACGAAAGTGTTAACCTAGACATAGCGAAAGCAGCACAAAAGAGGTTTTCAAACCACTTGTGGTACATGAGTGAGGAGTTGGTAGGCCTGTCATTCTTTGACGGATCCATTTCTAGGTGTGAAAAAAAACGTGATATGCCGTATGTGGTCTTGTGTGGGAAAATATGATCCACCGAAGAAGGCATTCTATAAACGTAAAGACATGACTAAGGTATCTATACCAAATTTTGTCACCACTAATTCGAGAAAGCTATTTAATGTATTGTAAATATGCATTGAATTCTTTGATGTGCACATGCGAGAATGGGATGAACATACAAGAACGATTTGCAAATTATTCGGGGTCATCAAGTGGGAAATGATTGTGCAGCGAGAAAAGTGAAACTAATTCAAGATTTTTAGGCAGTCACGTTGAAGGAAGAGAGCTTTCAAAATTTATTACTAAGTGTGACTTTTCATCGCAATACAACCCTTACGTGCGGAAAGGCACTTTCATTGCTAAATATAGGATGTCAGTGAAAAATTAGAAATACGATGAAAATCTATTTTCTTTTGGTTAATGTACCGAAAATCATGGACAGAGTGAAAATAAATTGATCTCTTGGATTGGAAGTATTGATATGACAATTAAATTATTTCTAAGGTAAGCACATTTCTTCAGAGGCTAGATCTTGACATCAGGAGCAAAGTCTTTGCCGAGGGAGGGGAGGGGGTTGAGGGGAAGTCTCTAGTAAGTGGTGCGGGACATACCTCAGCGGTGCCGCGGTGCGGGGTGGCGCCCTAGGGGGGGGATTGCATTACGACGGACGATATCTCCTAAACGCTTAGAGATAGGTTAAAACAAACAGAAAATCGGCCCTAAAGGGCTTTACTTTTACGTTTTACATACAAATAGCGCTTTTTCGGCCCCAAAAAACTCAATCGAGGGTCCTTAGTACTTAGGGCCCTTGGGGCACGGGTTGCCGTTATTTTAAAGTAACCAAATTTTAACACGTGAATATGAACACCATTTGGATCATTTTGAGACCAGGAAAACATAACTTTTCGCAATTCTGAAAAATAAGGGCCGGCCTACTGACCATATTCTCGACATTCTGCGTCATTTTCCTTGAACCATGGTCGGTAGTAGAGTTTTATATTCAAGTGTGGACATTTCCATTCGTAGTTTATATTTTATCATGGATGTATAGAATTTCCACCGAGTCAAGCTTGAAACGATTTTATAAGGACTTAATTTGCTTAGACATATAGTTTTATAGTAGTATAGTGGTACCATTAGTAGTATAGTTTGTTGGTATACGGGACGTTATTTGGACGGTGTGGTGTGCATGTGGGAGTGCAAATGCATGCTGCATGCTGGTGATTGATAATTCCCTGCCAAACACCCTAGAGGTGGCTCGCAGGGTATTATGTAGATGCAGATGTAGATGAGACATTTGGTCTCGACATTCTATGTCATTTCCCTTGAACCATGGTCAGCAGAAGAGTTTTATTTCAAATGGTGGAAACTGCCATTTGTAGTTTCTACCATCCATAAATTACGCCCTCTTTTACTGACTTTTCCCAATCTTCCCAGATTCCTCATCCATCCCGGCCCAGCAAATGAACATCTTCAACCGATGTTCGTGTAGGAGGGCGGTCAAATTCCTGCCACGTACCGCACACCCCCTCTGCCGCTCGCGGGAGCCCTGCAGGCGGAGAGGAAGAGCGCGAGGTGGAAGCGCGGGGGTGCAGCGATCATGCCGCACCACCACTCCGTCCCACATGGTTCCCTATTCGCCGCTCCTCCCTCTACCCACGGACCCCCTTCGCCCCCCCTCCATTCTTCGGCCTCTCATCACCGATGCAAATCCGTTCACGCCTCGGAATTTAGAGTTCGGCAATTACCTCCGCTTATTGGCTCTAATCTAGTTTACGGAGACCCTCGCACGGACCAAGTTCCGCGCCGACGCCTGACTTTCCGTCCGTCCCACGGAATAGATGAGGTGGACCATTTCCTGGAGAATACCACACGGACCGCATGGCAGACGGGCAGTGCAGGTAAAGGAGAGAGCAAAGGGGTTTCTAAATTAACTATAATCCACGATATCTTTTCCGTCGGTTAAATCCAAATGTTAGTGTGAAAATCATGATTGATTAATCGCGACTGGTTTTATCCAACATCATCAAGCCTTTAGTTTTTAAATCATATCAGCATTTTAAAAATTACATCCTCTTCCAAATTTCAAGGGAATACATCCATTTGTAGATGATTGGAACATTTCAAATTAAATAATCCTTCTTTCCCAAATTTAATTTTAATCCCTAACGTAAATCAGTTAATATACCAGCAAGTAAATAATTTTGAGTCCAGGCAAGTCTTGGCAACTAATAATATAACTAACTTGGCAACTAATAATATACCATAAACAGACATTTGGAATTATGATCCAACAATTCCAACAACATACTTACTGATGATCTCTGCATTCTCTTCGGGTTTTCACCGCGTCCGTTGGCTTTTGGCGACAACTGTTTCCGAGCATGCTTGGAGTAAAAATATTATCAGAGATCAAGGCTACCACCTGCACAATGCATGGAAAAGGATTCTCCAATCACCAACCAATCGAAGGTCAGCAATGAGAGATGGACAACCCCGACCAATGAGAGAGCAGCACCGGGATGAAAAGGCGGAAAGTTCCGAGTTACTTCACCTTCTACCTGAAGACGCTGACTGCAATATCAGCGAAACTGTTGTCACCAAAAGCCAACGGACACGGTGAAAACCCGAAGTGAATGCAGATCATCTGATCAGCGCCGCGAAAATCTTCGAACCAACAACATACATACTGCCGCATCAAGTCACTATTCTATGAGCCTCTCCTTCTTTTTATTTTAAGAAATTTCAATTTTTCCATATTTCTTTGTTGAAGCATGCCAAAAAATACAAACGATAATAAAAATGAGAAAATAAAAATGAAAAAATATTATTAAAATTTCCTCTTGCAACAGAAAAAAAAGCTTTAAAATTACTTGATATGAAATTAATGGACAAAATAATGGAAAATTTCAAAATAATTACTCATTTTATGTTTCAAAGTTTTTATAATCAATGCAATCATTTAGAATATAAGTATTAAGCTATTACAAGCAACATATTATTACCTGTAAAACACGAACAGATGCGCATAATAATTATTTTATTGATAACTGGTTGGTTGTGATAAACAAAGTTTAACGATTCAATGAAAACACTCCTAAGGCGCGACAAATAACGTGAGTCGCGCAGACACGGACTGTGCAGGAGGCTGAGGGCAAAATATATTGGCAGTATAAGAGATTAGGGCGATCATTTGAATTATAACAGTTATTAAAGACATTCTGCCGATTTACTTGTTGAAATTTCGGCCTCAGTTTTGTAAAAATTCATGGCTGATTTAGCAAATAAACTTTGTGCATGATTTTCAAAAACATACCGAAAAATGGTTGCATCCAACATCATCAAACCTTTATTTTTAAAACTACGTTACGTTAAGACGGAGCATTTTTGCAATTCACATCCTTTCCGAAATTTCAAGAGAATACATCAATTTGGAGACGATTGGAACAGTTCCATCGAAATAATTTTTCTTTCCAAAATTAAATTTTAAGCCTTTAAAAATGTTCGTAATAATTAATATATTTTAAACGTGATGCTCTTCATCAATCTTTCCTCATTCTTCCCGACCGTAGCTGATTACTGGGGGCAAATCGGTCATCACTCTATCAGGATTCTATACGCCATCACGACTTCAAAAGCATGAAATGTTTTGTTCATTTCGTTAAATCCTAGCGAGATAAATTTACGTCCATTGCAAGCCGCATCATCAGGCGATGTCGCCTGACGATGCGACCTGCAATAGACGTGAAAGCTCGCACGACAAAGCGCAACACGCAGCTGCTTCCGAAAGCCGTTAGCAACGATGCCTCTCCCTGCGAAAGCCTTAGTTATGAGATATATTTAGTAAAAAAATTATTTTCACTCACTCATTTAAGCCACTCAATCACTATGCGTCACTTAGCGATGGGATTGATAAGTGACGCATTGTGGTACGGTATTGGATGGAGTAGCATAATAAAACAATAATTCTAAAGCCAACAGCCAAGAGTTCATTCAACGCATCGCGGAAATGCTCAAATGGCTGAGGACAACGCCAAAAATCGGATCTTCCAATACACGAGCAACTTCAACCTGATTTTTTCAAAGGTTTAAAGTACTGCAAACGTACCATAAGACGAGCGTACCGGAAAATGAAAGACTCGTCCTCTCCGTATTGGAGTTGGAGACGGGTCGATGTCACATTTTTACTTCGCAGCAATATCAGACTTTGGAGGGATGCTGTGGGCGAGAAATGGGAAGAGAGGGGTTGAAACGGGGTTGGAGGATGAGAGCGGAGCAGTCAGTGGAGAAGCGTCAAAAGGCATCCATCCATCCGGAGAGCACACTGCTAGCCTGCGGCCACATCAGCCGGGAACAAATGGAAAGGGAAAGCGCGCATTGGAAGACACAAAAACATGCACCCCTTTCTCTTACAAACTGATGCTGCACCCTCACATTCTAAGCGCAAAACCCCCGTGGCGATGAAATCTCGGAAAAATGGGCGCAGGGCAATCTAAAAGAAAGGATGAAAGCAAGGGGAGAAGATGGGTTAGCGGAAAGAAGGACCACGGACGGGTATTCTCATTTGACAACAATGACCTCGTCGTCGCAAGGCATGAAGAGGAAGGAATTTAAAAAAAAGTACACATTACACTACACATGCGAATTAGTACAATTATATTTTATATTGGTACGCCTCACGAAACCTCAGAGCGGTCTTAAGGCCGTTTTACACGGTACGCGGAATTGCGCAATCTGACGTACGTGCGAAGGCGCAATCAAAATCGCGTCGTGTAAAGTGGTGAATTTCTAGAACACATGCGAGAATGCGTGGATGCGAGACGGCAAAATAGCTCCTTTTCTAATTTCGTTCATGCATGCGCGCAATTCCACGCCATTTTAGAGATAAATGCAGATCTAACCTGCGCAATTCCGTGCCCCGTGTAAAACGGCCTTAAAACTTTCATCCCCAGATGTGGAAAGACTTATTGTGGACAGAAATGTAATTTATTCGGAATTGGGAAACCCATTTGATCGTACTAATCTACGTTACTCACTTACTACACGAGTTCTGAAACCGAAAAAACTACAACGAGGGCAACACTATTTCGAAATTGACCCAACCTACTTGGAGTGATGACAGCAAATTCGATAAGTTATTAAAGTTATATTTGGGAATCAATACATGCTGCTTAGCAAATAAATATGAAAATTGAAAACTATTTAACAAATTTGAGCCTTTATTAACCATAAAAACAATCCAAATTTTACATTAAAAATAAAGAAATATTTATCTATAAATTCAAATGAACTTTTTTAAGGTCATTATTTCTTGAGCCAATTCCTTAAGTTTAAAGGAGGATAGAATCTGCAAGTGGAAATCGCGTTAGAGTCTCATCATCATCATTGGTCAACAATCCTAGGATTGGTTTGACGCAGCTCTCCACTCTAGTCTCCTATCAGCTAATCTTTTCACACCTACGTATTTCTTCTCTTTCACATCTCTCTTTAGAGTCTATTCACCCCATTTCGTGGACCAATAGGACCAGACCACTAAAAACATAATTACATCTTGCCAATAAAAATATTAAGATGTCTCAGGCAATGAAACAGAAATGTAGGCCTTGACACATTAATTGGCATTGAATTCAGTGGGCTGTTTTACATATACTAAAATTTATAGCACATGTAAGTTGAAAAGTGAGTCTATTCACCCCATTCATTGGTAATTTAATTTTTTTTAATTGTCATTCGAATTCATTCGTGAAAAATGCAGTAAACCGAACAGATTATTGAAATCGTTACGGTATTATTATTGCAATGATGGACAGTGGAATTTTGTGCGACGATATTGACCCGTCCCAGGCTAAAATTGTCACAATTAATCATTTACTGATGTGTTCCATGCTGATATCAGCGGAATGTCAACGAACTCAAGGTAGAAAACAAAAGAGAGAAGCCCGATATTATATTCCGGTAATATGATTAAATATCTACGTTTCCTTTATTTTTTTATATTTTCGTCAACATTCGCGTCGCTTACATTGTGGCAAAATGACGAAACCTTTTTTTCTGACAAAAACTAGCATGAAGTAGACAGAATGTTTAGAGTGAAAAATAAGTTAAATATATGCTCTCCGATTTTTCATCGGGGTATTTACTAGAGACAGTTTAATAGTTTCGAGCTATAATATTGGAAAAAAGTTTGTGGCTGCAAAAATGAAGGCAATTTTTCGATCGCGCTTGACGTACCGGTTCCGCGACGCGTCGCCTCAATTCTCAGCGAATGACAAAAGAGTGAGAGAGAACAGGAAATGAGGATGAGGGCGTTGAAGTCACCATTGATGGAGAGGACGCGGCGCCAACGTTACGCGTCGTTTGGCGCTGATTGGACGACGCAATCGATGCCACCCCCATTGATTTTCACTTTGTAATGACTGCGAAAAACATCCGTGAAAACGGCAGATCCTGCACAGGCGAAACATCCGTGACGAAAGACTTCCTATCCTCTGGCTCGATAGTCTTGTATCATCAGCTGAGATCCTTCCTCTTCACAGCCTCGACAGTCCGGTATCATTAGTGTCTTCAAAATCTCAACGTGAACTGAGATACAAAAATGAACACAAATATCACAACGACTAGTCCACCATAGAAATTCAGACTTTGACAGAAAATGCTTTTCACAGCTTCTTACCACATACGGTCCCTTTCCGAAGATGTTCTACGGACGTTATTTGAATATATAAAACCAGATAGGTGGAATACCCTAAAATAAACACATCACCTCTTTATCATGGACTCATGCAAAGTCAAAATCTATTTTGATCCGATGACGCCAGCCATCTCTCACCAGCGACGAGAGCCATCACTTCTAATCTGAAGACAGGATGGCTGGAGAATCTGTCGTCACCTATGGACAACTCAACACGGAGGAACGCCCGGAAACCGAGACTCTTATGAAGTCAAACTCTACGTTCAAAATGAATCACGAAAATCACGGAAACGTAATAGCAGAAAAAATACGCGAACCCCTTTTTTTGTGCTCCGATGAGCAAGCAAACAAAAGAATAACGTTCACCGAAAAATGCAGAAGCATTTTTGTGAAGCTAAATGAATCATGTTATGGAATATTGTTAAAGTTGATGTTTAAGAGATTTCGAGCGCAGTGGGCGGCGTATTTTTTCTCACACACTCAAACAAAGAACTGTGGCCATTTCAGTTGCGTATATTTAAATCCCTAAACTTTTCTTGGACACTTGAAATATCTCTAAAGATAAAAAAAAGCATAAATATTTCATGAAAATAAAATTACTTTGAGGAAAAGCTGGTTTATACTACTTCCCATAACGTCTCGCCATGACATGTTATTGAGACACAATCTCTCTTTAAAAGATCAACATTTTAATTAAAATTGAAAAAGAAAGAAGGTAGCACTTTTTACGGGTAAATGATATGCTAGAAATTCAGTGTTTGAATAAACCAAACATACTCTTATTTCAATGAGAATGGAAAAAGAAAATTCTGGAGAAACTATAAAATTCCAACTTTTATAGATCTTCCTAACACGTAATGATATGCCCCACATATGTGAAATTACACGTATCCGCCCTATGGAAGTGAACGTTATGTAAAAGGTGAGTTATGAAAAAGTTCTTTCTCTTTATACCGTGGCCCATTTACTTCATGCCACCTAATACACATATATCATGATGCCGATCTTCGAGAGGAAGAAGGAGGGAAATGAACTCGGAATTAACCAAAGTCTTAGTCGGAACTTTGACGTGAGAAAACTATTTATATATGTGCGCCCATATGCGTGAGTTATAACTCTAACGTTAGGGTGATGGAAAAAAAGCTGAACTCCGGGAGTGCCGACAGAAGTGAAAACTTGAAATAGCGTGAGCATTTTTGAATGTAAGGAATAATTTCTAATGTTTATATTTCTACAATATATACTTGGAATCACTTCACATTTATAAATTATTTTTATCGCACAACATCCGAATATGCTACTCAAATTGAACGTATTAAAAGAAATTGAGTTACATTGTATTAACCTTCACTATTCTTGTATCGAGTACACTCTCCTGCACGAGTATAGACTGGTGACGGTGATGCGAGTCTAATGGTTTGAACCCCTGCACAAGTACTGTGCATATAGCGAGTATACTGCGTATATACAGAATAGACACAATTATACATACTTGTAGTAGCGGCGACGGAGACGGTGACGCGAGTCCAATGTCTTTTACCCATCTACAAAAGTACTCAACGCGACACAAGAAGTTTTCACTTCAAAAATGAAGGACGAGTCACGACTCGCGTATTGGAACCTGATGTCCCTCCAACTTCGCCTCCAGTGAGCGTCAACCAATCAGGAGGGGACGATGAGGAAGGCAGCATCCGCGTAGCACGGATGAGTACGGACTCAGAATCACGATTCTCCGATGAGAACATTCCCCATGGGCCACTTTAGAGGCAGGATGATGTATCCTTCGCGTTCGGTCCCAATCCTATTTCGGAAGAACGAGATTGCCGACTCTTTGAAGGAACGATGAACACTGCCTCCTAGGATTCTTTCACACGGGGGGCATTTGACCTTTGATGACTACTTATGGGATTGGGTGGAAAGGGTAAGGAAGGGGTCAGTGACAGCAACGCCCTTGAGAAAGGGGAGATGAGAAATGGCAGATTCGGCTTCGGATGGGACGTTTACAGGTCGGTGTGATGGCTGTGGGCTTCCATTGTCGAGGGTGTTACATCAAATATGTACCGCAGTATTTATCCAAGGAATCACATCCACCACGTGCGCCGTTGAATGGGAGCAATACTTCTTCAGCCGGATTTTATATTAAGAGGATGGATCACTTCCTTTAGCGTATTTTTCGTATT
The DNA here is from genome assembly GCF_921293095.1 of Ischnura elegans. Taxonomy (NCBI): domain Eukaryota; kingdom Metazoa; phylum Arthropoda; class Insecta; order Odonata; family Coenagrionidae; genus Ischnura; species Ischnura elegans. The sequence continues at coordinate 10,454,575 of NC_060247.1, read as the reverse complement.
TTATCATTTTTTGAGCGGACGTTTCTATTATTCATTTAAAACTTATGCTATCATCTAGAAATTTTTGTGGTGCAACGAGTAGACCTTGGTCAATATTTTCCCACATCTGACATAAAAAATTAATATCTGAGAAACTACTAATGGTGAATTTTCAAATATGACTTGGAGGCCAAAGTTTTTAAGGGCGTATTATGTAAATTTCAATGTAATATCATGCGTTTTAAACCAGTAATGGTGATAAAAAAAACATCGGTACATCTAAATAATACCCTGAAAACCACCTGCGGAGCATATGGCAGGGGATGACCAATTACCATCATACAGCATGCAAGAGGATCCACTCAAGCACACGACAAGGCCATTAGGCCGGCCCTTATTTTTCAGAATTGCGAAAAGTTATGTTTTCCTAGTCTCAAAATGATCCGAATGAAGTTTATATTCACATGTTAAAATTTGGTTACTTTAAAATAACGGCAACCCGTGCCCCAAGGGCCCTAAGTACTGAGGACCCTCAATTGAGTTTTTTGGAGCAGAAAAAGTGCTATTTCAATGTAAAACGTAAAAGTAAAATCTACAGGACCGATTTCCTGTTTGTTTTGACCTATCTTTAAGCGTTTACGAGATAACGTCCGTCGTAATGCAATCCACCCCCAAGGGCGCTACCCCGCACCGCGGCGCCGCTGAGGTACGGGCCGCACCACTTACTACAGATTTCCCCTCCACCCCTTCCCCTCCCTCGACAAAGACTTTCCCCCTGATGACAATATTTACAAGGTAGTGGTACAGAATTGAACAAGTTGTTTCTCTTGTGTCATGATTAATGTTGTTTAAGCCTACAATGTCAATTTTAACCCTTCAGTGCCATCCTATGCACTGTGTACCGAACCCTTAAGCCTTAATTTGTGCCACCATACGGCCGCGAACCATTCCAGCAAGTTCCAAAATGCTCTTTATGTACAAAATATTATAAGCATTGTGTCTGTGAATTATAAAGGAATGAAGGAGATGAGCAGGGATTCCAAGGCTCCAACAGTAGATAGAAATATTCAAGGAAGAAGAAACGAGGCAGTCAGTTCACGGACAGTGGAGAGATAGTTCTAGTGTACAGTGTGCAAGGGATAGGAAGTGCTAAGTTTTTTTAGGATCTAAGGAGAGTAATGGCGAAATAACTAGTTTACCATTAATTCGCGTGACGTTCATTTTAAGAATAGGCCAACAAGGAAAGGCATGAAATCAAGACTAAATCCAGGCATTGAACTGGTTGGAAAAGAAAGTGAAGAAAAACTTGGGTGAAAGTTACCTACAGTGAGAATAGTACTGCGTGTTTTCTCTATCACCTAATGGGTTCGAAATGCATGAGACTTAGTGCGAGAAAAACCGTAAGAAATGCGTTTCATCCATGGTAAAAAACGAGAATTCCTATTATTACGGAAAATAAAGCGATTGAAAAGCTAGAAAAATTACGCAAAGAAAGGATGAACGTGCGACGAAATAAAGAGAGAGCGCGAACTACAGTGTATATGAAGAGAAAAGAATCTTTCGTAGCAAAGCTTGATGCTTTGTTTGACATTGCAAGGAGCGGCACCATTGAGTTTTTGACGCACGAGGAGGAAAGTGCAGTTAATCTCTCGGATAAATGTGCTTGGGCTGAAGAAGTAAAATTCTTACGCAATCAAAGAGGAGCACGAAATGCAGTTATTAGTGGAATAGATTTCAATATATTCAAGAAGAAAGAAAAACATGTGGTTCTCCGCTCCTTGTGGTGCATCTGCTCCCAACAGTGACCCGCAGTTCCTAAAAGGATTTGTTAATTACGAAAGTGTTAACCTGGACATAGCTAAAGCAGTACAAAAGAGGTTTTCAAACCACTCGTGGTACCTGAGTGAGAAGTTGTAGGCCTGGCATTCTTTGACGGATTCTTTTCAAGGTATGAAAAGGGAAACGTGATACTCCGTATGAGGACATGTGAGGGAAAATATGATCCACCGAAGAAGGCATTCTATACACATAAAGACATGACTAAGGTATCTATATCAAATTTTGTCACTACTAATTCAAGAAAACTATTTAATACATTGTAAATATGCACTCCATTCTTTGATGCGCACATGCGAGGATGGGATGAACAACCAAGAACGATTTGCAAATTATTCGCGGTCCACAAGTGGTAAATGATTGTGCAGAGAGAGGGGTGAAACAAATTCAAGGTTTTAAGTCAGTTAAGGAAGAAAGCTTTCAAAATTTATTACTAAGTGCGAATTTTCATCGTAGCACAACCCCTAACGTGCGCAAATACACTTTAATTGCCAAATATGGGGTGTCAGTGAAAGATTAAAAGTACTCTGAAAATGTATTTAATTTTGCTTGATATCTACTGAAATTCATGACCAGCGTGAAAATAAATTGATCAATTGGATTGGAAATATTGTCATTGCAATTTAATGCTTTCTAAGGTAAGCACATTTCTTCAGAGGCTAGATCTTGCCAGTGGGAGCAAAGTCTTTGCCGAGGGAGGGGAGGGGGTGGAGGGGAAGTCTCTAGTAAGTGGTGCGGCCCTTACCTCAGCGGCTCCGCGGTGCGGGGTAGCGCCCTGGGGGGTGGATTGCATTACGACGGACGATATCTCGTAAACGCTTAAAGATAGGTCAAAACAAACAGAAAATCGGCGCTAAAGGGTGAATATAAACTTCATTCGGATCATTTTGAGACTAGGAAGACATAACTTTTCGCAATTCTGAAAAATAAGGGTCGGCCTAATGGTCATGAAAATAATACGTACCTATACGAAAAAATATACGTCCATATTCATTCCAAGGCAAAAGTAACCCATGGTTTGTAATTCTCATAGCAAATCCATGAATCGTTAGATCAATCGAAAAAAATGCAAGGATTTGTACATTCATTTCCCAAACTTTATCACCACAGGCTGTTCCAGAATTAATATTCACTCCCAATCACGGCATTATTTATAAATGGCGGTGAGGTCCTTTTCTTGTGCCAATATATCGCAATGGCCATCAATTTCTCTGGAAGAGCAACAAGGGTAAGTCCTCCTACGAGGTGGTGTCTTTGACGCCTTCAATTGATTCCCACCGATGCCGGATTCCTCTCCACTCTCCCCCTTCCCCTCTCTTTTCTCAAAGGTGCTTCGTTGTCGGTCTCCCTTTAAAAAACAATCCAAGCACACATTTGGTTCCATATTAATTGATACGGCGCGATTATTGGTCATAATTTTTAAAGATAAGATAAGACAATGCGATAAGAGGCAGCGATGTTCATTTTGGAAATGATAAATGGGACGGATTCAAAGAGGTCAAGTAGTAATAAATATATATAAATGAATGAATGAGAGCTCTGTGCGTCAAAATGCATAAAACCAGATGACAAACATGCCATCCATCTGCCTAGGGCCATATCACGCACACATTCCCCGTTCATCCGCTCAAATGTCTCGCCCATTAAATTCGCCAATCCAGATAATTTGAACGACAAAAATATCTTGATCTTTTAGAACCTTGTACACGAGATGTACTGGAGAGAGTGAAAAACGAGGGGTAACGACGATAAAGTAAACAACTACAACTTACTCACATATTAAATAGCATATCGATGCAGTCTAGACATTACTTTAACCAGACCAAAATACTCATGAGTGATCCAGGTTATTTATTCACACCACATTTCATTATAACTGATTATTACCGGCTATTACATTACATGAACAATTTTTAATGACAAAAAGGTCGCAATAAAGACATGGAGGTGGATTACGTAAGGGAGCAACACCTAATAATCGCAAAAAATTGTACGTCACCGTTATCCACGTTATTATGGCTGGTGTACTATTTCAGATCCATTTATTTAAGATAAAAGACTACTCCAACGGTCCCTTTACGACGATAGTCTGCAGGCATTGCTTAAAAATAAAACCAGAGAGGTAGAATACTCTAAGATAAACATATCACCTGTTTATCTCAGACTCATACAATATGCACTACTCAGACTCTACGTTCAAATTAATTCACGAAAATGATGGAAATTTAATTGCAGAAAAATTGCGCTCTCCTTTTTCTGTGCTCCGATGAGCAAACAAATATATGACATAACTTTTACCAAAAAAGGCGGAGATATTTTTATGAAGTTGAATGTTTTATAAATGGAGAATTGAAAAGTGGATAGTTCAATATATTTCGAGCGTAGTTGGAGGCATACATCTTTTTCCTCACACACTCATACTCATGTGGCAATTTTAATAGCGAATATTTTAGTCTCTAAACTTTACTTGGACACTTGAAATGTCTCCATTTAACGCACTTAAAAATGTTATAGCCACCATGTTATCAAGAATCTGTTCGACCAGCACAAACAGAGAATGAGGGCTCAAGGGGAGCCCTTCGAGGATACAACACACCGGGGCCGGGAACCAAGTCAGAGACTTATACGCCCGATCACCCGGGGAGGGGGAGGAGAGGAGGGAAAAAGGAAAGAGGCACCGCCGCGATAGGAGCCCGTCGACGCCTCTGGGGTAGGATAAGTTCGGAAGGGACGGGACTGGGAAAAACACCTTAACGCTATAGAAGCGAAAAGGGCCCTAATAAAAAGCGAAACCAGGCAAATCCATTACTACTCTAGCGATTTTGGAGGATTTTCCTATGAAAGAGAAAAACCCAACGGTCAAATCGCTAGATGGCCAGCAAAAACAGTAAACTTTTGAATGTGCCTTGGAGTGGACCAGCAGCGCATTTCAACGACTGCAAATCCTCTTCCCCGCGCATGTCAACCCCTCCCCCACCCGTCTGCCGCTGTCTGATCGTGCTCGCTGCCGGAAACATAAACATAGTCCATCGTTCCCATCCCATAACTCCGCCGCAGCGCCACCGCCGTCGCCGTCCAGACTCGCGTCGTCACCGCTTTGCCATCCTCGCTTCTCCGCCGGAGTCTGTCCGTTGCGTCAGATGTCGGGAACGAAGCGGAGAGGAAAAAAAATGACACTAGCTATCCGGGGAGCACTCCGTGACAGTGTGCGGACGGAGGGCCGCAGCGCACGAGATGGAGGAATGGAATACAAAAAAATGAGGATGGAATGAATTATTGCGCGGTGAAAAAAAATTCCAGATGAGCTTGATGATGAAAAGCCTCGTCGTTGTGAAAAACGGAAGATATAACTGTTTTTTTTCTGTGAGGATAAAAAGAAAGTGTGGTCGAATCAAGTTCCGTACGCAGCAGTACCGTTAAAATGTCTCCGCAATTAATGCCATGCTAGGATGGAGGGAGACAGTTTACCCCCATACGCTGTGCAGAAGTTCTCGAAATATTTTCCGAAATATGGCAAGGATGTTTTACCATTATAGGTTTTACCATTATAATTTTTTTAAATAAGCATATGTGCAAACACCTAATTTTATTTTATCTATTAAAGGTTCAATTTTGTCCGCCTATTCAGGAGATTTTCCGCCTTTTTCGACACGTATACAGCGAGTTATTTTCCACCAAATATTCTAAAATCTCACAGGCCTTTCATAATTATTGAATAAGAAAAAAACCTTGATTTGTCGAATTCACGACTTCCTAACGATCCAACTGTAGGGCTTTATCTTCATCATCTACGAAACACCTGAACTGAAATGTAATTCAGATGACTGAAATCATTTAAATGGTAAATAATCGTATACGCTGACTAAGGTAGAGAATCACCAGTCCTAGGAAAAAGAGATAATGTGGTTGACAGGAGGCTTTCACTATCTTAGAAATATTATTATTATCTTTCTGAAATTATACGAGAATCATTCCATAAAATATATTTACACACCAAAGAAGCGGAAGGGGGATTACGAGGATTTTTTTAGGAAGATCCACAATGAAGGCTGGGGGAATTTCTGCAATGACCGTTACGACATGAGTTACATTGTCACGGGGAATAAAAAGAAAAGCCTTCATTGGCAACATGCGAGGGACGAGGAATGAAATCAGCGAACGTACACGATAAGATTGAGGCATGGACGTAGTAAGGGGGTGGCAGTGGCAGTGGAGAAAAGGGTCAGCGGGTTCGTCGCACCTGTGAATTATAATTTACAAATTAAAACATCAAAAATGTCGGCACTATAGAAAAGTTTAGGCCAAATTAAACGTCTGCGAAGGTTAAACTTAAAATGCATTCCGGGAGAGAAACAGCCCCTCTTGACCACCCCCTAATTCACTGGAAGGTGGACTGTCCTAGGGTGGACCACGCCCCCCCCCCCTCCCAAATTCCCTAACCATGCCCATGAAGTAAGATCAGGAGTCAAAAAGTGGCTCAAATTATTGTAAACTTGGATATTAACAATGAAAACACTTTGTTACTTCCACAAGATACACAGTTTCTATTTATTACCGGTTTCGGCTATTACACCATTTTCAAATACTATTATTTCAAATACTAGGTATTTGAAAATGGTGTAATAGCCGAAACCGGTAATAAATAGAAACTGTGTATCTTGTGGAAGTAACAAAGTGTTTTCATTGTTAATATGGAACCCTTCCACCACGTAAATGCTTAAAGTTTTGACTTAAAGTCAACTTGGATTATGGAATGAACCAAACAGGATAGCTATGTTTTTTTCCAGAGGGAGCATTATCTCCGCGTGACCCGAAATATTTTTTTCTTGATTTATTTCTTATTTATGCATTACTTATTTTTAACTTACGCCATAATATTCGAATTTTTAAGATATGCGCAGTACCCACGTATTTATCAAAACCTACCGAATCTCAAGTATGAAAATCTTACTTTGGAAATTTTATTTCATTTATTTATTTTCAATTGTCCCTGAACACAGTAGCACAAAAGCACATTATGGCCTTCACATCAAGGATTCAAACAACCAACAATGTACGGTACAAACAATCATGCCTTGGATGTTGGGACTCGAACCCGCGACATTCGGTTTGGCTGGCAAGGACTTCATCCCAAGAACTTTGCAGTTATGGTAGCAGTTATATTATCAGCATCCCTATTTTAAAAGAGTCGGTTTAACAAGAAAGGCAAAATAAGACCAGTCGACCGGTGGCCGTCCGTCGTTCAAGTGGAAGAAGTGAATGAGGATTTAAGGCTGAGAAAACAAGAAAAACGTCTCAAAAATATTATCAATGGAATAAAAAAAAATCGACCAGAAAAGGAATAACTTATCGTTTTATACGGTCAAAACCTCTATTTTCGTGGTAATATCTAAGGCTAAAAATTCTGAAACCTCCTCGATGGATTTTTTCAAGTTTTATTCCAAGGTCGACGGACTTTGGAGTTTTTGTAAGATAGCTCAACGTACAAAGAGGAAGGATATGAGACACGAAAATATTTCGTCAAGCTCCTGCGGTCAGAGATGTGATTGCGGCCGGGTTAAAATAAATGGTGACGACAAAATAGCAAGACTGTTGGTCGTCGTCGTCCTCTCTTCTTCCCGGATAAGAAAAAAAAACGGATATCGCGGAGTGAAAAGATAAGATTCCACAAGCGGAAACAAATTATCGCAGCGCTTCCTCTTACTTTGAAAATGAGAAGCCTCGATAAGAGAGACATTACGGTGAGAGTTCAGAGCAATTACACTATCTCTCAGTTCATGGATGGATGTATCGTAAAATAATTTGAAATATAGAACCGACCTACCACACATGTATCTAACATTTTGTTGAATTATTCAAAATGTTAATTATCGACTATTTATGTATTTAAGTTCAAGTCATAATTTACGTCGCCAAAGGCCAAATAATATTCACCAAAGCAGTAGCATAATTATCCGCCGCCCTATACCTTAACATGAACCATTGTCTCTATCGTCAGCTGGTTTAAAATAATGATTTTCTACTTCCCTACTGAATTATTTTGAAGAGTTTTGCTATGGTAAGAATATAAACTACCTCAGCCTCTCCCAAACTTTTTCCTCTGTGACATGTGACCTTCATCATGTCTACAAAAATAATATCCTTTACTCCTCCCCCGATGATTGTTCAATCTCTTGGGAAGAGTCACAATATGTGCCAGTCGTATTTTGCCTTTTTTATTTTCCACGGCTGAAATTCTGCTACGTAACCTCTGCGAGAGCTTTTAAACAAAACGGTGCATGAGTAGGACAAGAATCGCAATGCGACGGCGCATTCGAAGAGAGAATCGGAACTCTTTCCACCCTTATGGGGTGTTCCATTCACTGAAGCTATTATTTAAAATTTCGGATCCAGATCCGATGTCTTCCGCGACTTTGGATCCGATGTATCCGATGAAGGGCAATATCCGCGGATATTTGGATCCGAGGTATCCGTTCCGACCATCCCTACATATCAACGAAGATGATTATCGGTAGATTTAGTTTCAAGCGATGGTGAATTACAAGTTTAATCTCAGTGTTTTAAATTAAATAATTCATTTTTTTAAATAAATTTTATTTGAATTTACCCAATCCAAAACATAGATAAAACATTTCAAAATTTTAAGTGTGTGGAGATCAGGCGGATCGATAAATTGCCTTGGCATCCTTAGCTGCATACTCAGAAGGCAAAATTCGCCCTTTCCAATCCTTACTCTGATATCTGAACTCTATAATGCCGACGTTTTAGGGGTCACCCGCGTCTTGACGCTATAATGAAGTTCCCTCTCCCTTACCGGAGACATCTTCAAGACTGATTGCTACCCGAGAAAAACTGCTCTAGAGAGGCCCCTCTCCAACAAGGTAGAGGAAACGTCGTCCTAATGTTATCATAAAGACGGAAATAGCCCCAAAATCGCCATCAAATCATGTATGGACCGCAATGAAAGTTAAAGCCATTCAAACCCAACTACGATGAATCTGAGTCTTTCCCGGTTAATTACTTGAATGAATTCTTCACGGGCTTTCAACGGGGCACATCATGGTGACCGTGCCCCTGTTAGAAACCCAAGAGGAATTTATTCAATCCCAACTAAATAAAAAAATGTAACAGAACATGGGACGCACGTGCACCGAACTCCAGAGGAAAGCAGAGAAGCGTGAGGAATAGATAGCCGACGCTACTAACCCAAAAAAAAAGATGCTTTGCGGAGGAAATACTCGGGATATCGTGAAGTGTGAGCTGAAGAGCCAGAACGAGGGAGGAGTTGGGTCTCCCAAACACAGGGAGGGGGAAAAGGTTGATGAGGAGCAGCACGATTGGGGAGAGAGAGAGAAATCGATGCGAACGGGAATAGAATAGAAAATATATTTATTCATGCTCTGGGTATACCCTTGGAGCAAAATACAATTTACAATAATTGGCTCATCAAAAGCACAAAGTTCATGGAAATATCAAGTAATAACAAAAAAGTAGTTTGATACACAAATAATAAAGAAAAGACACGTAAAAAAGGATTGAAATTAAACAACACACGGAATATGTTGGCTGTATTTTACGTAGGAGTTTATTTTCGCTCTCCATTGAGTAAAGCCATGCATAATTTATATTTAAATGCATGGTTGGAGCCCTTCTGTTTTAGATCATCAGGGAGAGAATTCCAAAATTTAGATGCCGTAACTAGAAATGATTTCTGGTAGGTAGTTGTACGTGGAGTAGGATAACGTAAATAGTCCTTTTTGCGGGATGACATGTGAGTGGTTACTGATCTGTTCATGAAAATTTCCCGGAGATAATTACAGATTCTCTCTCTAAAAATCTTAAAAAGAAGAGCACCGAGTAGATATTTTATTCGGTTACAAATATATAGCCAACCAAGGCTGATTCTGTACTGTGATACATGAACATCCTTTCTTAAATTAAATACATATCTTAAACATGAATTAAGTGGCCTTTGTAACTTTTTATCCAGCTCCTTAGGCATGCCATTATAAACAAAACTACAATAATCAAAGGAAGGGAATACCAGGGTAGAAATTAACATTTTTCGGGTGGATATAGGAAGCAAGTGCTTATGAAGTTTTAGTTGATACAGTGTGATATTGACTTTATTACAGATGTCATTGACATGGTGGTTCCAAGACAAATTTTTTGTGAGAAGGAGGAGAGCGGAATTAAACTCACCCTTCCACGTTACCAAAGTTCCATTCCCCATAACCTATCCACTCTTCCTCCCCACCCCTCCTCAGACGATCGAGGCATACGCAATGCCTCACACACTCCCCAAGGGGCGGAAGGGGGTGAAATCGCCCCCCTCCACTTCGCTCCTAATTCTCCTGCCCCCCCCCCCCCCCAATCCCGCAGCCAAAGATGAGAGTATGCGGGGCGCGTCGTCGCTCTCAGGGTGCGGGCGCCCCATCACGTGACCTGCATCCCGGGTGCGGTGCCCGGCGGAGACGCGAGCGGAAAGTGGAAGTGTTGCGGGTGGGTGCGGAGGGTTGGGTGCAGGGTGCCGAAGATGGCGGGGGAGCGGTGTCCGAATGAGTTAACGAAGGAGAGAACCAACCGGTATATATAAAACAGAATGTCACTACATGAATGGCGCTCTACAAACAAGTCGGAAAAAAGCGAAAGTGGACAGTGAGAACATTCTTAGGAGTAGCTATCGATACTTGTGGGCATCTTCCATCTATCTACATCTGAGCATCTACGTGCAAGCCACCACCGGGGTGTGTGGCGCGGGGTGATTTCACACCAGCACTCATTCTAGCCTTATTTAGAGACGCGGTTGCTTTGCGGGTACATGTCAAGCACATAGCACAGGGAAATGCGGTCAGACTAGAAACTAGACTAGAGTGCTAACGACATGAACATGCCACCATCCAAATAAAACTATTAGTTTGCAAAAGAAAACGAAAAGTTAGCTTAGCAATTGAATTCCTTCCTCGACGACCTGAAAGCAAATAAAAGGCTAATGGGATACTCGTTCAACAATTTCGGTTCATTATCGATATTGACAGAGTTTGATAAACATAGAGACTCTTATTTTTATGTTTTTATGGACGCGTTATCTACTTATCGAGTTATTCGCGGTGGAAACGGCTTAAAACCCTACCGCAGCTAAGTTGATGACATCATGAGCTCATGCCGAACGAGTCACCGCTTCCCAGCGACTCCTCTTCCCGTGTTATTGTTATCATATGGTTAATTGTCTTGTGGGCGATTCCTTCACTCAATGAGATGTCATCCCTGCACGAATAAATGAACCAGAACCCAAGAAAAAAATAGGCGGTGACAACTTTCGGTTTTCTTAATTTGAACTTATGAGGGAATCGCTGAAAAATGAGGAATATTTTTATCCATCGTAACTTATCTCTCGCTTCGGTTCGCCGACCGACGAGGTCAAGGACCTTACTACAAACGCATAAATATATTTGTCTATAAATAAAACAGGAAAAAATTAATGAAGTGTCATCAAATACATAAAATCTATTGACAAATAAACCTTTTAGGGGCTGAAAAGAAACTTTTCTAGTAGCAAACGTTTTCTTTGGACGATTGGACGAATAGTCACAGCTAAAATTTATTTCTTCATGACCACACGTATAAAAATTCTACGCGATAAATATATTGACCCACATTTTTGGGAGACGCTTTGCTGAGTGCATAGACAATGTGGCACAAAAAAGGGCACGATTTCCCGAAGATTTCTCCTGAGGTTAAACTTCGAATATATTTTCCCACGAGGTATTTTGTTTAAATAATAATAATAATCTTTATTCGACACACAATTACAATTTTTAATAGTACATATATTCCTAATTGGAGTAGAGGCACCCCATTAGAATTAAGTCTCCGATTGGGGGGTACCAATCCGTTTAACATTTGGAATGTTTTGGATGTGTTGCTGATCATTGGAACAAAGGTGAATCAATGCTGGCAGTTACAAGAGAGAGCCAGGTGTTTTACAAAAGAAATAAATTTCCATATGAATAATACATGTGAAGAGGTGAGAAGCCAAGGGGTACAAGTGATTTTTTTCTCAACATAGTTAGGTAAACTTAATTGTTAGAAAAAATACACAAAGACTTGCGAAGGGATGTGAGTGAGTCTCTGTTCTGTGCTGACATCGCGTGGAAAATCAAATGCACTACCAAGTATCTAATTGATCTCGTTTGTTTTCTATACCTAATGTCTGTATCAAACTCTGTATAGAAAAAAGAAATCACTTGTACCCCTTTGACTCTCACCCATTCATATAATATATGAAAGCACTAAACTAGGACATTTGACGTTACACTGATCTACCTCATTTCATACATTATCTAATCAAATTCGATACAATCATTAAAGGTCAACGACAAATATCTTACACTTTTACAACGGCTGTTTTCATTCTTTGCATCAGTTATAAATTTAGGCGACCCACAATTTATTTTTGATCCCAGGAATTGGAAACTTTGCTAAAAGATTTCCATTCTATGTTTGGGTACATTTACAACGTTATGACGTCGGAGGCATGCACTCTTGTTGAAATCTTTTCACCACCTCGATTATAGATGACCTGAAGAACCTTAAAGATATAGATATATTTGCAAGCGGCATTTCTAGATGGCGTAAAATAACATACAAAATAAGGTATCGCGGGAATAAATCATAATTATACCCAAACAAAAACTAATTTGTTCAATTTTTTGCTCGCATAATGTTTAAAAGTGGCAGCTGTTATTCCATCAACAACTGGGTGAGCAAATCGTTTCCTTCCGACCGTTCCATCCATCTCAATGACGTAATCGCGCTAATGCAAGGATTGAGCAAGAGAGAGTGGAGTGGCTGTCACACATAAACATATCAGCCGTCACAACAGAGGACGGCTGCGGGTTTGTGTTGCGCCTCAGGCAGCGAAGGACGAAGGCTGTTGGTTCAAGAGAATACGCCGATAAGGAGATTGAGAAAAGCGGAAGGACTGACTGAGAACAAACAAAATACACAAGCATGATGTCACCAATGCGACTATTTATGTGTGGAGGTCTATCAATAGCCGCATCCGCAATTCCATAGCCGACTGTATCAAATGATAATTACCGCTGCGCGGAATGATGAATATTATACTCGGCCATATTAAATATTCCACGTGACACTCTATCAGTGTGTGTAGAGAATTAATGTGGATCGCATGATAAGGGCATAATTAAAGAAACAGTATTGATGCGAAAAAAAATTCCGACAAACTCGGTATATTCCACTGCCGATTAATCCAAAAATTATACTACACTGATTGGCTAATCATAATACATTTTAAGTTTTTATAAGATTTGATTTTGCCGTATAATTGAGAAATATACATCTCTCTTCGATATAAAGGCGAAAGTTTCGCAAATAACCTTCGCCAAAATATGGGTTCTCCAATTCAAAGACTCAGAGCATTATTCGTACCGAAAAACGAGTATTGATTCTCAAATCAAACTTCAACAGCGGCAATTTATACCTTATAAAAAAGTTTCCAAGTTACTTTTGGCTATGCGAGTGGATTTACAGGTTATATTAATATTTTCCTCCAGCCAATAGCTTTGATTTCAACAAAATTACAACAACAACATGTTACTACGAATGCTAATTGCTATACTAAAAAATATTAAACGCAATACTTCATTTATCGGCCAAGTAATCGGTCTATGCCCCAAAATATTCAGTGTAATCGCTGGCCCCAAGAATTTTCATTCATGACCAGTAAGATTCCTAGCCTTTTCGTGGAAGTTAAAAACAGTATAAATTAGTTATCCAGTATAAAATTGGCATAAGTTAGTTATCCAGTCTCTTGTTATTTGCTATATCTTGTATTGATATAGTTTAATTTTTTCACCTTAATTCATTTCATCAAGCATAAAGTGACCAACAGTATACTCCGGCTTCCTCTTTCAAAAAGTACAAAAAACCTGTCACATTAACTCTTTGATGCGTGGCAAATGAATGGCAAAACGCTTCCACTTGGGTCAAATCAGCCATTACCACTTGATTAGCATCTTATTCTCTTCCAGAAATATCGCAGTAAAGTACTTTGGCACGACTGGTAATTGAGTTGCGAGAGATATCGGCGGAGTGGTGAACGAAGGGATGATTGGGAAGGGAAGAAAGGGAGTCAAGCAAGAAAAAGGCCGATGAAGGGAAAGGAAAGCACGTATGATGATATGACAGGACAGGAAAGTGGTACCATCGAGTTATCTCAGCGCAAGAAGAACAAGACCATTTTGGCTGCGCCCTTGAAACTATAGGAGTACAATCCGATGCTTTAATACAGACAGATATCATATCACGCAGGACATGGTAATTACATATGTAATTGTAATGTAAATCAAAAGTAGTTAAATTTATATTCTATTTCTTGATCTTTTTGGATTATTTCCATGCTTAAGAGTTGAATCAATGTTGATAAGGATCTATTCTAACAACACTGAAAATTTCCAGGCGATACCTTGAGTTTTAAACGGAATTGCTGAATTTATGTCACTCACTCAGTGATTCAACCCAAAGGTTGATTTGGCTAGGTAAGGGGAGAACTCACTCCGGACTAAGCCGCAGGAGTATGAATATGACACACTCAGAGTAAGGAGAGGAGTTACTTTATCTGGACCACCTCACACTTCGAGGGCTTCAGCCGGAAACAAATAATAGTCACGAAAAATGATCACGAAAAATGGGAGTCAAGAGTCCTCTTACAATTAAGTTTTAAGGCTTATTAGCATACATATCTTTCACTGAAGAAAATAAAACCTAAATGTAATTGCACTTCATAATAACTTAAACTAGACTTCTGACCCCCGAACTACTTTTGCTGTTGAATTTTAGGATACCAACTCGTTCCACCCGCTCGCTCTCCCTACTCCTTCTGCCTGTTCTATCCAGGATCTCCCGGACCAAGCGCTCACCTTTATATTCCCTCTCCTCCCTTATAAATTCACTCCCTCCCTCCATCGAATCTTTCTAAAAATCATATTACAATTTAACCATATAAGAGTACCCCATCTGCCTGCAAATCGAATGTTTTCTTCTCTCCACTACTTTATTCTTTGTTATTTTTTACATTGTTATTGTATTTTGTCTCAATCATTTTTTATCAATTTTCACTGTGAATTGGCGTCACGGTTGCAAGTAGAAAATGATTTTAATAAATAAAGAAATGATTTCAGAAAATGTTAACTACACTGAAACTGGTTTCAATAGCAAGGTATGAGTTATCAAGGTACCAATATGACATCATACCCAATGAATGTAATGGAAAATTTCCCCTTAAAACTTGAAGTTTTGCGACCGCTGAAATTAGAACGGGAATGAAGGATTGGGCGGTGAGAGGCAACGGGGCGATTAAGAGGTGAGTGAGGGGGACGGGAGAGACCCAGGATTCGACTGGTTACGACAAAAAGTGCAGCGTTTCCAGTATGTTACACGAGTTAGGATGGGAATCTTTACAGGAGCGTAGATCGAAGTATAGGCTTAACTTACTTAGGAAATTCGAAGAGGATATTTTCTCAGACAACGTGATTCATATCCTTCGTTTACATCGTACTACGGCAGACGTGATCATGAGAATAAAATAAAAGAAATAGACTGCAAAACAGAGAGATTTAAAATGTCATTCATCCCTCGTGCTATTTATTAAGGATAGCAACGTGGTCTCAATTGATAGGATTAATGGCGTCGCTCGCAAGGATCACTCGTTGCATGTTTTTTCATAGTTCTAACCTTCAATGTATTTGCTCTAGGAATTACTAACCATTAGCAAGTTTTTTTTTAATGAATAAGCATGTATATTTTCCTAGTATGCGTAATATTTCTATGACCGTGCGGTGTGCATGTGGCGGCCCTTTTGCACGCTGCATGTTGGTGATTTGTCACCCTCTGCCAAACACCCCAGAGGTGGCTCGCAGGGTATAATGTAGATGTAGATCCGAGTGGGGGAACGGAAAGAGACAAATGCGAAGAGGGAAACGTCAGGAATAAATGTGGAATTGGGATCTCGCGTCGATCGTGAGGGAGTGTGCCTCGAAAGGAGGCTGTGGGGAAGAAGATTTCGTGAGGGAGAGTCCAAATGAGGGGGAGAAAGGTTGGGTGGATGGAATTGTGGAAAGGGGAGGAGGGGGACTTTGGGGGGTGGCGACGAGGTGAGGGGTGCAGGAGGAAGGTTGGAAAGGCGGGAGGAATGAGCCCCCCTCCGCCCAATTTATGACTCTTAATTGCTCCGCGACGATCTTTTACCCGCACCCTCCTCCTCCTCCCTCTGGAAGTTTCCCCTCTATCAGCCTTCCTTCGTTTTCTATCTTTTCCCGAGAAAACATCCCAAGTTTCTTAAATTACCTCTCCTCTCATCAGGGGATGGTACCTATTAGACGAATGGGGTGGATTTCATCATCGACTGTACGAATTAACGGTTTATATTTTTCATGATCAAGGAGGATTTCTGTTATCCCGGAGACAGGGTGAAATTTTCCGTCGGTAATAAAATCAACTGATTTGGGCGTTACTTGGTGGTACGATGAAATAATAATGGCGAAACAAAAACCAAATCAAACAGTCTGTTTTGTCTTGATATTGACGAAAAAGGTTAGTAAAAAAAGGTTTGTGGAACAGTACTTTGTTTTTGTTTCACCATGAATTTTCCATTGGTATTTCTATTTTCAATACTACTCCTCTTTTCCATGGTAAATCCTCATTTTCAACTTTTATTATTAACCAATTTCATCTTGTAATCCGTTTCATTTAACCCCCATACTTTAAAATTTAGCATTTATAAGTGGATTAGCTCAGTCGTAATAAATTCTCCTTTTAATGGTTTTATAATGTTTTATTCATTAATTAACTTTAGCCGACTTCTTTTCAAACTTTATGCAATGAAAGCTCTGCTATTCACAATTAGATTAAAACAAGACGTGCACCCACAGATAGTGTTGTTTGTCAATTTCACACCAGGGAATAGAGCAAGTGACACATTCACTCAACCCGGTCGGGTTCTTCCATGAACTTGACCCAAGGCACCCAGTCCTAGGATTGTGAAATCGTCAGTCAGACTGTCCCAGCTTGTTTCCGCGAAACTGCCATCGGAAAGAATCACGAAGAGCCATCATTCAAAATAAATGCAATATTGCGCCACATTTTCGCGAGAAAAACGAAATGGAACTGATCGATTGCAGATGCGCGTACAACCGATGATTAAACTCTCGTAAATCATTTTTTAGCTCACAGCAAAATCATTCAAATATTCACGCAATGAAATTTTCAAGTACTTACTAGGCTTGAAATCCGATTCTAATATATTATTTCATAGACAGTGAATACTACAGCTGTTTTACATTTCCTTTTACATGGCCAAATTTTTCTTACAACATCCTTTCCATAGTCGAGACAAGCATTAAAAAAAGAGAAAACCTTAAGAAATATTTAGAAAAATATGAACTCATAGAGGGATTATAGTAATTAACCTTAATGTTTTATCAAATTTATTTTTATTACAGAGTAATATTCGCCCGCAAAAGAGCACAAAGAATAAAATTACTCTAACGCAAATCAAACACCAGAAGAAACGGACCCTGAATTAGTAGTAGAGGTCGTGACTTGGTGGAAATCCTTTATCGTTGGACTTGAAAGAATGAAAACTTTGCCTTTTACACATAGTGATTTATTTTGTTCGGCCGTGGCTTCGTTACAGCGTAACATTTTTCACGCACCATCTTCAAGAAATTTTCAAGTTTTCTACTCCTACGGCCCTTGAATTATAATACTGCCATTAAAAACCCTTAAATTCTCCACGCATCATCCTCCTATAAAGTGGATTAAGTATCTTAAGGACAAGCAATTTACCGTATCCTCATCCAGAATATATTTACCTTCAATGGCATGAGTACATCAAGGCATGTGGGAAATTACCCTCCTCATCAACGGTTGGATGACCAAGTGGAATCCGCAGACAATGCCACATCCTTTGATGATGTGAAGAATTCGGTGAGATTTCAAGCGTGAGATGCGAGCTTCATATTTAAAAAAAAAAGAGTGCCACGTGAGGCGTAAGAGAGAACCCCTACCACACGAGGCATTACGAAACAAAGCCGTCTTTTCCGTCGGTCACGCACCGCGTGGCGCTCACGGCTTGCTCACGGGCGTGAAGCACGTCAACAGTGCGGAAGGTTGCGTGCCCGGCGGGCAATCTTCGGTTCGACTTTCGGTCGAGTGGTCACGGCCTTGGAAGCTAATTGCGCCCTAATTGGCGATTAGATTCACTATTTTGACAGAAAGTTGAGGGGCGGGGAGGGGGCGCAAAGGCTTTCACCGATCAGGGCCGCGTGCGTTTCCCGCGGTGAAGTATTCCGTGGGAAGATTCGGAACCGGAACGAGTCGAACGGTGAACGAGCGCACTAATTAACAGAGGAAGGCTGCAGTGCGTGAGTCCAAAGGAAAAGTTACGTGGAAGCAGCGAGAGAATCATCAGCATGCAGCGCGAGGTGTATTAAAAGGACCCTGGAATTAACACCTACAAACTAACCCGCGAGGCACCTCAAGAAGCATGTGGCAGGGGGTGTTCGGAAAACAGACGTTAAAATATAAAGAGGAAATGTACATATGAAGTTCTGCTAAGCATGTACAAAAGCCCTTTATTGCTACGGGGGAAAACGAATTCCCATACCTATCCGTTCTGCATAATCTCTCTCTACATATATATTATTTATTTCTATTTATTTCATTGCTATAGATATTCTACTGGAGGCCACCAGTTCTGCCCGTTGGTGCTGGGGAAAGAGGGTGTTATGTTATAACCTGCCTCCTGATCAGGCTAAATCAGCACAAGAGCATGAGAATTTCTATCGGCCTGCCCGCCGAATAATGACATATATGAAGCACTATTGTTTTGCTGATACTTGAACTGAACATTCTGTAAAAGAGCCCTGGCCCGGGGGAAGATGGGGCCGGATTGTGGCCTCACCCGGGCCAGGTGAAATAGCACGGAAAGTCAAGTCGTAATTTATCGTTACTTTCGGACCGAAAAATAGAAAGAGCTTCTAATACGATGCCCTCTGATTTGTTCTGAAAGATGTCTAATCTCAATTGCTCAAGCAACAATGGCCTATAGCGCAGCCTTCGAGTCTCCAGCAGTGCCTAGCCAAATACGTTTAAAATCAAACCAATCTGTTCGCATGTAGCAGTTTTTGACGAACCGTGCACCTTTCTTATGTATTTTATTAAGTTCACGGATTAAGTCTTTCCAAGCCGCATATCGTATACTCGCTGCATATTGAATGCAGGGCCAGACGAATGTGAAATAGCACCTCTTTTTTAGCTTTTTCATCCGAAAAGAGTATAACAGTAATATTCTGACGATAAAATATGAGATATGTCTTCAGACTTCACCCAGTGGAAATACGACACGATATCGTATTTTGCAGACGTTGAATTTCCACGGTGCGTACC
Source organism: Ischnura elegans (assembly GCF_921293095.1). Lineage (NCBI taxonomy): Eukaryota > Metazoa > Arthropoda > Insecta > Odonata > Coenagrionidae > Ischnura > Ischnura elegans. Next base: position 10,435,288 of record NC_060247.1, on the reverse strand, counting down.
ATACTCGATGCTTCACAAAAGTTCGAGTAATTATTCAGATAACATTCACTAAAAACTGAATAAACCATGATGAAATGTGTTTTATGCAATTGCAAATCTAAAATCCCGGTATTAGTGCTTCATGTATTATCAATAATCTATGAGTACTTAGTGAGTGACAGAATTTGATAAACATAGGATTACAATTATTTCAAGACACTACATAAAAATTTTCAATAATTACCCCGTTATATGATAATATATCTCATAAAATATCATAATGAAGCTCTTAAAAAAAGATTAAAAATCACTCAATTCATCTAATTTCACTACACATTGAATGCCGGTGAACCAAAGTTCCTCAGCCTATGAGTACAAAAAATTAAAATCTTTCATCTCTCCATTTCCATAGCTCACTAATTGACTTTTAGCGGAAAAAGCTGACATGCGAGATAATTACGAATGCTCGAGCCAATGATTATGCTTGTGATTATTCATGGGGTAAAAACACGACCAAACTGATACTCTGGAATCGCTCCAATTACCGACTCCGAAAAGCGAATTGCCTCCCTAGACAGAAATAAAACTCACCTGATTGACAGATAACTAGCAGACTTGAAACAATCAGCAAATATTGACGACTTCCACGAAGTAAATAACAAGGCAAGGTCATAATACAGACACAATTCTGTTCCTCCATTTCGACATGCCAGCGATCACGAAAGTAACGAGCATGAAATACACAGGACGGCAACGAAAGATGAATCTAGGTCAGCCCCTGAATAACAACGTTCCTTCTAGATGGAAAAATTACTATTATTTAATAACCAAGACGAGCAGCGTTCTGCACAGCTGGTTACTTCCGCTATCTTTGAAGTGCATCTGACGGAAAGAGTTCAAATTATACTCAGCCATGGGAAACGAAGTTTTTCTTGGAATGGGAAATCCTTGAATAAGATCGGGTTTTGCTCTATGACCTGGAATTTTATATCATTCGCGCAGTATCTAAACACTATGAAGTCTTGCTATCCCTTATTTTAACAGCCATAAACCCTGAAATTTGCGGCCTGCTACACACCCTTCCCGACACCCTGATATATATTGCTAATCTCTACGCATAGAAATAATTTTATCAAAGAGTTTTCGAAATATCTGTAATAAAATAAATAAATATAACAAATCCATTAAATCTGATAAATAAAAAACTGAGAAAACAATTAAAGTACCCAATATTCAAGACCCTTTATTTTTATTTTCCACTTGCATGGCGAAATAACATAGTCAAACACTAAAAGCTGGAAGAAAGTAATTTTGGACAAGGAAGCAGATAAAAAATCATATACAAGAGCAAACAGAACAAATAATACCTATCTTAAATAAATAAGATAGAGGCCAGTATCAATATTTTTAAAATTAACCAATTATCTTTTCAACGCTTCCCAATACCATTTTTGCATCATGAGGGATACCTTACAGTACATATCAGAGGAAGTTCTACTCCTCCAACAAACTTTGACCTCGAAAAATTGAGAAACATCAATTTCAAGATGAACGCGTTGGAGACAGAAAATTTCAACCCGGGATAGCGAATGCCAGAAAGAACCAAAATTACTAATGATATTTCGGTCGAAAACGCGCCATTTTTAAACTACAGAGTCTTTGAGCCAAGCGCTCCGATTGGCCGCGAGTTTGTCCTGTTGCCAGATACTCTGGGCAAAGGAAATTGCAAATTCAGACAAATCATTCGAAGTCATTAGTTGTCGGCCTTATAGGCCATATCTTGAGACATGATGGCGTGATGAAGATAATCGTCGAGGGACAAGTGGAAGGCAAGAACGGAAAAGGAAGACCTCGAACAAAATATATGGAACAAGTAAAGAGGAATGTGAAAGAGAGGAAATGCGTAGGTGTGAAAAGATTAGCTGATAAGAGAACTGAGTGGAGAGCTGCGTCAAAACAATCAGCAGATTGTTGACCACTGATGATGATGATATTAATTATAAACGGCCAAGAAAAATTAATCATTCCAAAAAAATAATGATTATTTTATTGGTCTTTTCACTCTTCATGAATCATGATGGACGAATTGCATTTCAATCCCTAGCTCCTTGTGTAGCATCCGTTTCCATGGCGGCGGGAAATGCTTCTTGGGCCATGCAGCTTGCCTGTGACGCGTGCCAGGAGGGGAGGCGGAAATGGCAATAATAGGAGGGTGGTTGATGCAACGGGAGGGGGGTAATTGGGTGCGAAAGTGGGGTTCGCAGCCCCCCTCCGTCCGACCAGGTGATGCGTTTAGGGAGTGGGAGGAGGGGAGCAAGGGTGCGACGCACACCTGGAGGAGAACGAACCCTGGCGAAGGAGTGACGTCACCGCGGGACACAATGGACCCATCCGCATTGGGGATGAGGGGTGCAGGCTGCGATATACCTATAATACTCGATCGGCTCCCAAAATTTTCAGAAGATATGCGATCCTTAAATGGGCATGAACTACGTGGGTGATTCGTTGCTGTATTTTTTTAGATTAGGATGAAGTCAATATTCTTACTATTTCCCACAAATTTGCAAATTCCTCTTTTGGATTAATATGAAGTTAATGTTCTTACCATTACCCACAAATGTAAAAATCTTTCCAAAGTTCGAATAAATGACTTTTTTAATATGCCGATGAATATTTTAAACTTTCAACCAACTCAGCTCTATCTTTTGATGTCCTTTCAAAATTCGGCTCCATCTGTTTCAAACCTGGCCAGTTTCAGGTCTGACTATCAATCTCTGCATAACCTGACATGCAATTGGGAACAGCTTTTTGAAATGTTAGATTTTTATGTGATTAAATCATGCATGCTTTCATAGCCTGCAACCAAGCGTATTTGTTGATAGATAAGATGGTCGCGGCACATTAATTTTTCCATCTTAATTTACATGTAATTCTTCATTTTGAATTGGCGTTTCATCCCTACGAAAATATTTAATGCATATTGCACCTTCCACCCGGAGTTTACATCTACATCTACATAATACCCCGCAAGCCGTCTAAAAGGCGTGTGGCAGGGGATGTTAGGACACCAGCCGTTTACAGGTAAAAAAATGAAGTGCTCTAACGAAGTTGGGACTAGCATTTATTAAAGTCCTTTATGGTTAGCGGGAAAAACGAATTCCCCTATCTATCCGTTCGGCAAAACACCTCTCTTAATTTATCGCTTCTATCGGACCTGGAAATATAGTGTGGCTCTAATATTATGTTCTCTGTGTCGCTCTTAAAGATATCCATTCTCAATTGTTCAAGCAATCTAAGCCTAGCGCGCAGCCTCCGAGTCACCAGCGGCTCCCAGCCTAATTCGCTTACATGGATGGATGGATGGATGGTTTAATGGATGAAAATACTCATTCTGAAAGATTTAATTCTCAAAAATGATACATTTTTTTCTCCGTTCTTTCGTCTGAATTCCAGGTTTCGGCGTCATCAATGAGGACGGGCCTAATTATTATTATAAGACACGGTCTCAGGCGTTACTTTGTGGAATTGCTTCATCATAGAAAAATAAAATAAAATCACTTTGTTCTATTCCACACTTTATTTTAAATAGCACGACCCGGGTTTCAGCGTCATGCTATCATAGAACAAAGTAATTTTATTCTAATTACTATTGCTTCGCGAATCTTGCAAGCCCACGGTCTTTATATTGAAGAGAGCGGAAGTGCATGGCCCCAGTGCTTCGCCAGACAAGAAGAAGACAGCTGGCAAGACGTGCCCCATTGCCAATCGCATCGGGACACATCGGGACAATGGGAGGTCGACGGTGGCGGTCCTCCGTCATGCAGACGCGAGTCCTTGATATGACGTGCCCCGTACCCCGCTTCCGGCCGCCAAGAGTGACAGAAAACGACTCTCCGCACGCGCTGTGCCCAGCCGCCATTCCAGTGGTGGCGGTGGTCTCTACTCAAAAAAACTCATCCCGTCGCATTCATTCAGTCAGCCGGAAAGGAACGCGTGGACAGCGGAGGGGGATGAGGTCGCGAATGGAAGGGGGACTACTATACCATACTGAAATAAGTACTTGCAATTTTTACGCGACTATTAAGTTTATTACGACCTAGGTTTGTCTCAAATGCTAATCTACAAGATTCGTAGTTCAAATTTCAATTCATTGTGTAGTCAAATTGAAACCTAGGTCGTCATAAATTTTATAATCGTGGAAAATTGCAAGTATTAATTTCATTATGAAAAAAATTCGCAAGTATTAACTTCAATACGGAAACATTCCATTCCATCACGTTTGAATCTTCGGATTTTGTAAGGGTACTTTACCAGTTACAATAAGAATCGACTAATTTCAAATGGTCCGGTATTACCAATCAAGTACTTACTTTCCTTCCTCTCAAAATGGCGACATAGCAACGTAATTGTTGATCGGCAGAACAATTAAACCTGGGGCACCAAAGTGAGCGGATTGTATTTCATAATTTTAACTATCGGATTTTTGTTCATTGTCTCTTTCTTCATCAAAGGAGAGACATCATAAGTCGTCAAAAGGTGGTTACCAAGAAAAAGAATCCCTTGGCTTAACCTAGATTCGAACCCGAACTCCCGACTGCCGATCAGGTGGGCCACCAGTTAGACCACCAAGCCATATGAAAATATTTATTAGTCTAGGGTATGTTTTTTAAACGTTTTCCTTTTTTGCAAATATTTGTTTATCTATTGCTGCTGCAATGACGATGTCATTGCGCGCTTTAATTTGTCCTGGTAGTTGGACACGCATGGAGGATACCATGTCCGTCGAAGAAAATTTCAATATTATAAAAGTTATGACAGAAGGTTAGAAAAACTTTACATTTTGGTCATTTTTTGGACCAGAAATACTTGTGGACTGTATCGCAAAAGACCTCACCGATGCAGAAGTTCATGAAAAAGCCATAGCTTAAGTAAAAAGAAGACAAAAACTGAGCCCCATTCAGGTTGGGAATATATTCCGTCCTCTAAAATAGCAGGACAGAAGAACAAAAACCGCTGAGGAAAATTAACAGGTTACACCAAGAAATAAGTAATAGTTAATTAAAAAATGAAGAAATAAACGAGTTTGCTGAATGCACACGGAATAAGGGACAGAGGCTAACCAACATAACTGACGATTGCTTGATCCTAGACGACTGGCTTATGACCTTACTTGAACACTCTCAGGTGTTTTACCAGATTGAGATGAGCCGTATGGTTCCAAATGAATGAAACATTACTTTTCATCATAAGTTTGCATTGCCAGCAGAATCTTGGTATTTTTCAGGTATTTTATCAAATATTTTTCCTTTTAACTTGACGAAGGATTCAGTAAAACAGAGTGTTGTTATATTTGAGTTTCCAACGCCATCGCACTCAACCGCAAATTGAGAGCGCATAATCGAAAGTGGGAATGAAAATGATTCCAATTGCACCCAAAATCCAATGCAGTGAATAGTTGGCATGCCACAAGAATATACACTTACATGCCGCTATCTTTTATGTGCATCTGACGGAAAGAGTTCAAATTATACACAGCCATGGGAAACGGAAGTTTTTCTTGGTATGGGAAATCCTTGTAAAAGATCGGGTTTTGCTCTATGACCTGGAAATTTATATTACTCGCGCAGTATCTAAACACTATGAAGTCTTATATCTAATAAGACTATTCCTTATTTTAACAGCCATAAACCCTGAAATTTGCGGCCTGCTATACACCATTCCCGACACCCCGAAATATATTGCTAATCACTCCGCATAGAAATGATTTTATCACGGATTTTTCTAAATATGTGTAATAAAATAAATAAATATAACTAATCCAATAAATCTGATAAATTAAAACGAGAGAACAATTAAAGTATCCAAAGGAAAACCAAAACTATTAGATGGAACATTGCGAAAAAAAGATAAATATAGATAAAGAAAGAAGTCTCCCTCATTGGTAATTCAAGCGAATTGAAATTTAAGCATAAATGAAATGTTCATCTCAAAATCGAGATACTGCCGAGAGACATCGCGATCAGCGAAATAGCACAGTAATGCGAGAGAAGGGAAGATGGATCATTCTCACTGGCGGGACACCTCCTTTTTGTCGGTCGTGGGTTTAATCCTTGGGCGGTCGGGCTTCTCCGCTGCCTCCTTCCTTCCACTGCTAGCCCAATGCCTTCCTGCCCCTTAATCCGCGACAGCGTGTGCCTCGATCCGTCTGCACTTGAATGAGGAGTGCGCGGGATGGGTGACGATTATTAAACACGGCAGGGAGGCGAGGCTCGAGGCGAGGAGGGAAGCCGGAAACGGACACGGCGGGCGGCACGCGTGCGCTTCCGGAGGAGAACGTGTCCATTGACCGGAAACGCTGACCATCAGCAACGACGACCAATCCACACGAAATATTAAATGATTCACCCTTTAACGAATTTCGTGTACACATCTAGGCCAGTTAAATTTAACCCTGAATATTAAAATTATAGCTTTATCGCCAGTTTTTGTTAGTTAACGATAATTTGATAATTGGTGATTGACAATTTGATGCTGGGAATAACCGTGGTGTAGTCAAAGCAGTGGTAATGTACAATATTTACGGACTCAACCGCAAGAGCATTTGAAGTGTGAAAATTCAACAGATTAAAAATAAAAATACTTTGTTATATTCCACGATAAAGTGTGGAATATAACAAAGTATTTTTATTTTTAGCATGAACAATTCCACAAATTAAAAATTCCACAAATTTTGCCTTCTTGTGTTTACGAATAAATAGTAAGCTTAAGGTTTCGATGGCATGAGAGATGGACAAGTTCTTACAGCATTCAGGATAAATGGAAGAAAATTATGAGACGTCACCAGGATGATCAAATAAACGCAACAAGCCTTTCTATTAACCGCTAGTCACATGTATTCCCAAAGCAGCATAACTCCGATTTGACTAACATTACGATCTAAAGTATGAGTGGATTTATTTCCGACATTGGAATACACATCGCTATCACAGTAAAACTCAGGGAAAACAATATCATGGACTGCCAACTAATAGACCATTTCGAAGAATTAATTAGAATTCAGAGCAAACACACCTGGCGGAATTTAATAAATGAAAATGCAAAAAAAAAAAAACAGGAATGACTTTTTTTGTTTTCAAAGGAAGAGTCCTCCGGGGAGGTGGCATTACAATGCTTGCAAGTGGCTAACGGTGAATTTTACAGGTGCAACCGTGAAAAATGAGGCGGTTATTAAATGGTCATCAGTCTGCTATGGGGTTGAGCAAGAATTTTGCGACCCAAAATACGTAAAATATACAAGCACGTGGGCAAGGACAGGTGCAGATAGGCACTAGCGGATGTTGATCCGATCTCAAGGTGGATAGATAATAATGGAAGCCATTTCCTTAACGTGGACATCAGGTCGTTCACCTCACTATGCACGTAAATTTTTCTTTTCTCGAGGGCATTATATTCCCGACTATAGCGGTATCCACGCGCTCGCAATAAAAAAGTATTTTTCAAGAACACCTGGATTCTAAGTAAGAACGGTATTTTATGGCCCACATCTAGGCATCTTAACACAAATTAAATATGTTCATTTCCTTTTCCAATGCCAGCAATAGGGTAGTTTCCTTCATCAAAGAAAACGATAGGCATTGATTGCGATTCGTTACCCACCATTAGTGTATTCATAATACACAAATTATTTGGTTTTTGAAATACAGGTTTAGACGAATGGCAAGGGTCAAATTTTATCCTCATTTGAAAAAGGCCAGATTGGCGCCCATGCGATTCCACTCCGCGTGACGTCACAGGGACCTAGTTTCTACACGAGAGGATAGGAGTTATACATCGTCTGAGGTTACCAATGCATGCATGAGGCACAGAGCTCAGGGAAACATGTCTTAATAATCACCTATTAAAACTGGCTAAGGTCGGAAAGTTTTCTTCGTTTGATAAGGTATTAATAAACCTTTTTTAAGCCAAGCGCTACCATTCAGCAAGGTACTCAGCTATCCGCTAGCATCCTGCGTCCTATCAGCGCTCAGAGTCTCGATCAAGGTCACTTCACAAGGAGAGAGGGGGAACCAGAAATGCGTCGCACGGACTTTCCTACTTACGCGTCGCGTTTTTGCGCGCTTGAAATTTTTCACTTTTCATTTAATCGCGAAAAATAGATATCGTCATTTAAAAATCTAAAAGCGCGAAATACGTACTCCAGGAGTAATAATCTTTCGATTTAGGCAATAAAAAAATAATAGGAAACCACCCTTTTAACTCAATATGCATCTTCCTATGTGGAAAGCAATAAAATGGTTAATTACTTCGTAAGGAGAATCACACCTTAAATGTACGACCAACGAAACCAAATTAGACTTGGAATACACACATTGCACTTCATTTTTTTACTAAACAGATTCTGTACGAAAAAATAGGGCGCCATAAACGAATAATATCAAAGTATTTTTTTACTTAAAATATTTGGATGAAATATAGTAATTTTGCTCCAATCCCTCGCCTAATTAAATCATGAATTCCCCTATAAATGGGAGTTATTCATGGAAAAAATTAATATAAAAAATAGCAGGCAGCTTGGCTGTTGAAGTACGATTCCCCCATCACCTCGACGAAATAAAGTTCCAGAAGCTCGACTACGCCAGATTGGTTTTTATCGGAGGCTGGACAGAAACACGAAAACGCCATTCAATTTTTATAATAAAATAAGTTGAGAAACAATGATTCAGGATTTAGTGGTAATTGCTTGCTGCTTATTAGCGACAATTAGAAATGGTTTAAAAAATAATTTAAGTTTAATGTTGCAAGAGTTGTAAGTAATAACTCCCGTTTAATAGAAGCAATATCCTTCCGCAGGCATTCAGCGTTATTCGGAATTAACTTGAAGAAAATAGCATGTAAAAAAATATTAGTGAGATCAATTCCATCTCAGTAAGACAACCGTATATTTCATTTAGAGCTTGAGAATTACGTTTTATCCAAATAGTGTGGTGAGATCCCTCACTTGGTTGGAATTTCGAAGACACGGCGGCGTAAATATTACATTGGTAGAGTTGTCTCGACCCGCATGGCCGTGCACGCGGTACCCACGTTTGATCGGACACCAGCAATTAATATTCCCGCGAAGTTTTCACGCAAGCGGGCAGGCGGTGGAAGGAGTGGAGGAGGATGGGAGGGAAGGTGAAGACGAAATGGAAATGTTGGAGGGAACGATTGATCAGACAAAGGCTAGTGAAAGGAGACGGAATTCAAGGATTATGATCCAAGTTAGAATAAAAGCCGAGAAATAAAAAAAAACGTAATGTAAAATTCCCTCTGGAACAGAAAGAAGGGATCAAATATTTACAATCCGTGATGAGCCGATTTATTTTGTTAATTTATGTAAAAATTAACGAATCACCAATTTCTTCACATAAAATGATCATTGAGGGAATAAAAAAAAGAAAAAAATATTAATTGGATGATAGTTTCTCACTATCCGAAAACTCACAAATGCCGCCTACTCCTTACAGTCAACGGATCCGCCAACTCCTTACAGTCAACGAAATCAAATAATCCAATCTTCAATATTTGAATCTGAAACTTTAACATATAAACGTAAAATTTCAGTTCTATAAGGAGATATATTTGATAAATCTGAGAACACCAATGATTTATTCAAAAAGTCATTCTTCACAATATTTCTGTACAGAAATTTTTCTAATCGTAAGTGCTACTATGAAGCGAGCTATTAGTCATATTTTATCCAATATTTATAAATATGACCTTCAAAAGGGAAACACCTAAAGCCGTGTCGATTCTTTGACTTTCATTACAGATTATATGCAATCACTAGTTGGAATAAATGCCAAAGGCACCTGAGACGTTCATGGAAGCAATGGATACATCATGTTTGCCTGCACCCATGGAAATGAATATTGAGGCCATATGAAGGACGAAAATTAGCCAAGCCAGCAAGCCCGCAGGTTTATCAAGACAACCCGACCGCTACCGCCATGGAAAAAATCAGTTTACTGCCGATTACATGCTGGGCGTTGAATATTTTAGGCCAGCTGAAGAAATCGCTCAGCACACCTATCCCGCAGGCTTACCACCAGCGAAATAATCGTGCTTATGGATAACTTCCCAGCAAAGAGCATGAAAGGAAAAAGCGTTAATGTTCTCCAATCTTCATAGAATCCTAATATCCAATTATAAGAGCCCTGATCTGTTTGCTATTACTGACAATACACTATTCGACACAAAGAGTAGTGATTTAATGAGAAGAGAGTGCGGTTCGGAATATATACAGACACATAATACATATCTACTACAATATTATACAGAATACATATATACACTACAATTGTGTGTTATTGTCCATTGGGTTCTTCAAAAGCAGGTTAAGTGGAATAAATAATAGAATGAATGACCAGAGGATGGTGTACGTGGCAAGGGACAATTCTCCATGTTGAAACAAATGAGAAATGGTGGAGGCATAACTCGGAGAGGTGATGACGGAAATGTATGGAAGGAGAGCGGACCGAGCCCAGGAGGAAAATTGGTATACGATGTGCTTACGATCATGTGGAAAACAAGGCAGCTATAGCAAGTCCTTTAGTTCATATTTACAACAAAAGGAGAAAATTCTGTTGCAGCTCTATTTTTATCGCTTCAACAAGGTGCGCTAGGCTTCATCCACGAACTACCCCGAAATCCGCCTCAATAGGTGAGTGGCGGCTGGTGTTAGAATACAAGCCGTTATCTAAAAACAAAAAGGGGCCACAAAGAGTAGTGATTTAATGAGAATAGAGTGCGGTTCGGAATATATACAGACACATAATACATATCTACTACAATATTATACAGAATACATATACACACTACAATTGTGTGTTATTGTCCATTGGGTTCTTCAAAAGCAGGTTAAGTGGAATAAATAATAGAATGAATGACCAGAGGATGGTGTACGTGGCAAGGGACAATTCTCCATGTTGAAACAAATGAGAAATGAAAAAAAGAAATGAGAATGAGATTATGCTTCCTTGTGGGACATCTGACGTCACTTTAACTACATTAGAGCTAATTACACCAAAAACTACTTTTGGCTACGATCACTCACAAAGTCGCGTATCCAGTCAACGCCACCTAAAGTAAACTAGTTACACTACTTACTAGTTTACTTTAGGTGGCGTTGATCCAGTTGACTACTGTTTCGTTAAGCCCACACGACTTTATTTTGTATAAACGTATTTTGTGAAGTAGTTACAGTGTCGAAAGCTTTCTTAAGATCGAGAAATAATGCTTCAACCTGTCTTCCAACTCTTACGCTTACAACAACAGCAATTTCATTGTTTCGTTCCTTCATTTTTATTTCAATTTTAAGAAAACATCTTTTATATAATTATTGAGGTTTTTTTTAAGAAGCATTCATTCTTGCAGGAGTTTTAATTCACAATACAGAGCTCACTGAAAATCCCTGAGTAAGGCGACAAAAAGAGAGATGCCCAAGAAAGGGACTCAAAATAATTTGAGCTAAGATGAAAGATTAGTTAAAACAAAGAAAATCAAAACTACTTTTGTCATGTGGACGTGATTGTGAGCAATGGCTGCAGCATGGAGTAAAGCGTATCCAAACATTGCGTGCCAAATATCAGATATCCCCCTGCAATTAATTCTGACGCCATCTGTTATGGATGGATACATGAAGCACCAGGTTCAATCGAAAAGAGAGTGAGGCGTGATCAGCATTTTAAATTTTTTTCTTTGCTTAAAAAACATGAAGAACTTGATTTCATTTTACTTTCTTTTATTAAATTCATCGTCATCTTCCACTCTTTCTTTTAGATTTAATGATATCGACAAAGTGATTAACAATTAACGCACTCTAGCACTTGCTAAGTACTGTGTGAAGAGTATTCTATTCAGCTAATACTAAAGACCCGACTTGAATGAATCCCCAGAAATGGAAGCATCCGCATTGCTGACAAATACGTTGACAACACTTCCAGTCTCAAACACATTGATATTACGGTTCAGGGTGAATGGGGCGATGATGGGAGGATGGCAGGGAGTGTATATGATCCAAACACCTTTCCCTCGCCCCACACCAGTCCATTCCGTCGAGAAAGAGGAGTGATAAACAAATAAATAAAAAACGAAAGCTCCGACTCCCGCTGCTGCCATGCCACCGTCAATGGGGTCTTTTGTGCGCTCCGTCTCTTATCTCTCAATTCCCACCCTCCAATTCATACGAGCACACACCACCGCCCACTTCCTCCCTCTCCGCGCCGCGCCGGCTGCCGTCAGCTCAGGGCTCTGCCTCCTTCCGTCTCCGCTGACCCCGGTCGCGGGCTGTTCGCACTTCCAGGGGGGGGGGGGTGGAGGAAAGGCCCGCGGCCATCAAATGAATTAGCATAACTTTACTCACATCTGGGTACCTAACGGATATACGCACTGAGTTTCCAATAGCTTCGTAGTTCGGGACAATAAAATACTGAATACTTTATTTCTCCACTTCCGCGGGAGAATTGAATAATGATTAAATACGTGCATGCACTGCCATAAGCTCATAACTTTCATACTTAATTTTAAAAATCAATTATAAAATAATTTAAAAATAAAACGACTTCCACTTACCCTAAACACTATAATGCTTACTGGAAAGAGAGCCACTTACACCGGAAAGTCCATGTCTGAAAAAAGCATTGAAGTAAATATATTTGCATACGAGAGATGCCAATTACCTCCTCGGAATAATGAATTGATGTGTACAACTATGTATGCACATGTACATACAAGGAAAACTTAACTGAAATCATATTTTAATTTGGAATTCCAATCACATAAAGTCCTGCCAACAATAAAAATCTGGTAGTGGGATGGGTACGAAGCGTTATCTTTATTTACTACGAAAATTTGACGGAAAAATAAAAAAACAGCCAGGAAAAAACTAAGAAAAAAAACGAGTAATGGGCCAAATCACGTGATGGAAACGGAGCTGGTCCAGGTATTGACTTAACTCACCTTACTATCACTATCAGGCAGCATACACAGTATGCACTCTCTAGCCAAAAATATATCACCTACTGAGTTATAGCATACACTTATTCTCTTGCTTTGACTAAAAATATTGCTCACTGGTTAATTAATACACCAACAATTTAAGCTATAATTTTTCCCTGCGTAAACTTTATAATTATACCTCCATCATCACAATGAACATCTATCCACGTTCATAAGATGGGTTTTACGCAGCTCTCTACTCTCAAAAAGCCATTTTACATTGACACATTTCTTCTCTTTCAACTGTCATCATCTTATCTCCAAACGAGGTCCCTAAAATCACGTAAAATTCATTGTTGTTCAGAAGCATTCATTCTTGCAGGAGTTTTAATTCACAATAGACTTAAGATGTATCGGACATGTATTGAAATAATTAAAACTATAAACAAAAACATCCCATTTAAAGAGGACAAAAAGTCGTCATAACCTTCGAAAATATAATTAACGTGACATATACAGTATTTCCTTTGCACAATAGCTCTATTTATTCGAACTAGGATTACTTGTATCAACAATTTTTTTTTCGTTTTACAGTGAAATTAATATCCATAACATCCCAAAGTGAGTTCCAAAAGATATAAGAGTTTATTTCCAAACTGTGCTATTTAACGGATCAATGCCCATACCAATATTCGGAAAAAACGGGAAGCAAGTAGCTTTCATTAAAAAATAATGTAAAACTACCACTTCTATCTACCCTAAAGACTATAATACTTATTGGAGAGAGAGGTATTCACAAGCTAAGCCCACGTCTGAAAAAAGAATTTCTGTATTAATAGTAACATACGACAGATGCCTCTTACTTTCTAGGCATAATGACTTGATGTCGTACACGTAGATACAAGGAAGATTTAACGGATACTATATTTTCACTGGGCATTCCACATTCATTAAGGTCAGCCGACAATAAACATTCGGTGGCTAGATGGATCCGAAGGACGGATTTTAAAATGAGAATACAAGCATCCTAACCTCAACTTCTGAGGCAGGTAAATCCAAAATATCGCGGCCTTTAAAAAAACAGTAATAGCGCAAGTAGAAAACTATTAGACCGCCATAGAGCCATAAATTTGTTTTTGATGGGGCTTCAGCAAACGTAAATTGTAAATGCTTGGACTTCTTGCTGGGAGAAAAAAATTGGAAAGATATTTTATTAATATTTTTAATGCCTACTATAGGCTTCAAACATGCTAACACGTTTTCTTTTTCGAGACTAAGCAAAAATGGAAATGATACGAGGTAAAAAAAAACCTTTATATATGAAAAGAAGAGTAGTTAGGACAGGTATGGAAATTAAAAATCATTAGAATAAAAGAACAACTTTTCGCGACGGATAAGTTATACTCAACTTTGCCCAAACTCACCGATGCTATCGCAGATCCGGCCAAAATATTCCAAAAACATCCAAATCGCCAGTATATTTTTCAATGCTTACAATACGATCACCCCTGAATGAGAATAGAGATACAAGTTTCATTGAATATCCATTTCAGGAACCAGAGGTTCAAAAAGCTTCCACGTTACAACCGAGATTGCTATTGATTATGGCCGTTTTGATACCGAAACATATACGCTTCTCTGAACTAAAACTCTCTCTCTCCACCTGGGAAAACCCCAAGTTATCTTTATTCAAATAATGATTAGGTTTTCCCAGCAGCCTTAGCTATGAGCACATTCTAGAACCTTATGATGCTCCCAAAAAAAAGTATTCCTAAAAGATTCGTCATGCTTTAAAATCAATATTGCAGGCCTTGATTCATAGGGACGGCATTTATTTTAATCCGATATTTTAGACTTGAAGTGATGGATTAGAACTGACATCTCTTGTTTCTAATCAAGTGTTAAACCGTTTAACAAGGGGCATGAGTCATAATCGAAGTTTTGCATTCAAGATCGTGTCATTAAGAGAACGTTTCGTAATTCGTTTAAAATAAAAAAAAAATTGCAAACAAAATCCTTTGAAATTATGCTCACTAACTCAAAAGCGACTCCAGAATTTGACTTAAGTTTCAGAGGCTGATGCCACACACGACTTCACTTTCGAGGAAAGGACTTCGGAGCGAACGAATTACACAGAGTAAAACAAAGACTTTTAAAATAAAATATTTCACCAACTAAATTTCACAAGTTAAAAACAGCAAATTTTATAATACTCTGTGTTGAATTTTACCAGCTAGCTAAATTAGCCGGCCTTAGTGGCAGCAAGGTAATATCCTGGCCTGCCAACAAGAGGTCGCGAGTTGAAGTCCCGCCTGGTTGTTCGTGTGCGAGTAATTATTAAATTTATTGAACACCCCGATGTAAAATGACCAATATGTGCTAAATTCGGTGATATGGGGATGAATAAATAAATTCCCGCAGGAAAACCTTCCTTTCTATTCGCAAAAGAATTGATTTTTCCTTCATACCGTGCAATGAGGTCTGTCACTCTGAACCAAAATTGCTCTTCATTGAGAGAATTCGTACTTTGACATGTAGTTTTCTATATTTTGTAGATGACTTGAAGATGATATAATAAAATTGAAATCTAGGTCGTAATAAATTTTATAATTGCAAGTATTTATTTCAATAAAAAAGGCATAAAATTACGAGTCTCTAATTTTTCAGCCTCCATCACAATGGACAGTTAAAAAAAAAAAGAAAAAAAACAGGTGAACGAGCTGATGTCAGCCGGTGCTTCCGTAAAGGAGGCGAAGAAATGTAGGTGTCCTCTCCAGGTGCTCGTCTGCTTCTGCACCCTTCTCGAGCCTCGTGGGCCGAAGTAAAAGGCGAACGACCCACTCCTGGCGGGAGATGGCGATGACGGATAATGAGGGGTGGGTGAGAGATGGAGTGATGAGGGAAATGCGGTGGAGACGATCGGAATGGCGATGAAGTGAGCAGATGCCACTTCCGCTACATTCGGAGATATATAGGTCAAAAATATGACGCCAAAACACCGACTTAAGGCCTGGCTACACGGTACATTAACACGCACAAGTTAATGTACGTTTGCGTGAACGGTTTTGGTGGACCGGAACGGAACATGTACGAATGCATGAACTACCTACATTAGAACAGGTTCTATTTTCCGTTCATGCATTCGCACAAGTTCGGTGGTTACACGGTGCATTTTTGTGCTCATTCACGCGTTCATACATTTAGACATTAACCCGTACGTGTTAATGTATCGTGTAACCAGGCCTTTAAACAAGTGACTCTGAACGCAGTCACGTGCAAGGGTTTCCCTGCTCTCAAACACATATATGGGAGATCCGGGTTCGAATCCCCGCTGAGTAATACGATTCTTTCATAACAAATTATGATGCGTTAAGGACCTTGACAACTCCATATCAAAACATGAATTTTATGATCACGCCATACAAACAGCGGATACAGGATAGGGACAGGGGTCCGTCACTCTGAACCAAAATTGCCCTCCTCACCTGTGTCAATTCGAAAACTGAACCAAATGACCACTTTATCCAGTGTAAATTGGAAACCCAAGGGAGAGGGCTATAGACTGCCTAGCCCTCTCGGTCCCCTACTGCGCCATATCATATTTCCTTAAACGACTTTATGACCTAAACGTAATTTATGTCCGATGCGAGGGCTTTAATTACAAAATCACCAATCTATCTGAGCCAAAGAGATAAGACATATTATCAACTTTTAAATATCCACGTGCCCTAGATGATGTTACGCACGCTTTTTTATGGAAATGGGCAGAAAATACATGTGCGGGCATAGTAAAGAACTTCTACTTGAGCGATTACTGTATTTTCCTTGAACATGGAATATTTACTGCGCTCATATTCTTAATAAAATAATTTTGATACTGATGAAGAGATTAATCAGCCCAGCATCAATACCATACGCTAATGCCTAATAAAAATTTATGAATGCCAAAATATAAATGTATACTAAAACATAACAAAATAAGAATAAGTTATTAAGTATAATGTGAGCTGCAAAGCCAAAAGAATAAGAAACACTGCACTGGTAGGAAGTAAAAGCGAAATTATCAGAGTAGCATTTTCAAATTGTAAAATGAGTATAGGGGAGGTATGGGGAGGGGAGGGTGACTTAAGACTTGATTCTACATCTAACATGTTTTCCTTAAGCTAATAGTGACACCGCACCGCAAAACTCAAATTGCTTACTTTTTGTACGCATTTGAGCCTATGTAATACGGAAAATTGGTTGTATAGTCCATAAACGGCGTTTAATGGGAAGGAGCCTATCAGCCATACATATGCATGCGCCATAGTAATTTTTTTCTTTCATAGCAATGAAGTGCACGGCAGAATGCATTGCGGTTAATTCTCAACCCTCGACAAGCAATCATCCGGTGGCTCAAAGTAAGATGTAGATTGCGATAACTACGATTGATTGTTACACTTACCAGAATGGAATTGGAAAATGTTTCCATTCCCATTATCTTCAGTCAATCGAACGGCCGCGTCTATTTAAACGGAGAAATTATTCTCGAGTGAGAGATCGTGGTAATACATGCATAGCGCAATATGGTCTTAACGTAGAACTTTTACTTCTTCTGAACTTGGATTTCTCATTCTCAACGGACTTGTATATGCGCCATTCAGTTTCCACACACGCTGCTGATGTATCATAGAAATTACGAGAATAAGCCTATGCGTCACTTCTTGACTTTCTTCTCGAAGCTTTCTGCCAAATGATCCGGAGAAGTGGTCTCATGATGAAAATTAAGGTTTATCTGTCGGGCTAAATGCGTCATAAAACACAAAAGTATCGCAAACTATTCTGCCTAAAAGGGCATTTCTCCTATCGGATACAAACATTTCTACTAATGAATGTTTAGCGATTAATTGTAACTAATAGTTCTAACCATACCACCTTTTATTTTACTTTACTGTTACTTTTCTTAACAATGGGAATGCTAAGGTAGAGGAGAGGTTACAGTTCCCGTGGACAATTTTTCATCCATTGAAAATCAATATTCTCATAAGGAAAGATAACTTTTATATCTGAAAGCTGTATTCGTTATTTTCAACCGCAGTTTCTGCGATTGGAAACCGAAAAAAAAACCGAGGTTAGACCTGTGAAGTAGGCGATTTTGTATGTAACAGAGATGAAAATTTCAAACTCGATTCGGCATCACAACACAGGGTCAATTAGTGTGCTACCAAGCTTATTTTTTTACGTAGCAACTCGTCATTCGAAAATACACAATATCGAATGAAAAAACACCCACACTTGCTACCATCAAAATTATTTTTTTACCATCCTGTTGCACGATATTGTGGAGTTGTGGACAAATGCAATCGCTCCTCAGCTTTTATCACGAATAATCTCCCTCATTATGGGGTCATAAACCTTACTCACGCACGATTCTTCCACGAAATTTTCAAAAAAGAGCTGACCTCCCCCACCTGTCTGGCTCACTCTAGACTGCTTATCACACACCCAAACACCAGCTCGCTCGAAATTCACTTCCGCAGCACTTCATTTCGCCGCCACACCGTCCACCGACCAACCTCCGTCATTTAGTTCGTTCCCCGCTCCTCCACAATAGCGCCATTTCCCTACTTCCGCTTCCTGTATTTACTTAAACCCCCCCCCCAGCTATTTGTAGGCCTATTATACCGTTCGCTCAGTGGCCACTCACCCCACCCCACCCTTTCGGGGGTGCCGCGATCGCCAAACAGGTGGCCGCCGAGGCGACCTTGGTAACGCGAGGCCTCCGTCCTTGTCCTTCAGCTCTGGGCGATGCGGGGACGAGGAATTAATTCAGGCCAGCGGCAGAGAGAGGGAGGAAGGCAATGAATGGTTTACCGATTATTACAGTCGTTGCGAGAAAATTAGACGGCAGTGGAAGAGTGCAAAGGTATGATTGGTGGCGACCGACAAAAGGTGTGAAGGAAATGAATGCATAAGCAAACCTACGTCTTTTCTTTAATAACCAGTGAGTCAAGGGTGAAGTTAGACTCACTTCGTGCTTTCCCGGGCACATCACAAGCAGCAATTTCCAGTATCTATGTATATCGAGTATAGCTATCTGTTTGAAGTCTTTGTGATCATTTTTAATCCCTCCAATTTCAATTCGTTATTCCTTTGTTTGCACAGTAAGTCAAATTTTGTGTTGGTTGATTAATTAAGTCAAATTGTGTAACTGCCCCACGTGTTCCGGTGCCGTGGGCGGGCAGTCAGCTCGTAGTCACCAGATAGAACGGTTGTACTCAAGATTTCTCCTTATTATGTTTCTGACATAAATTATCTGTATGAAATAGTGCCTCTTCTATTATCTAAAACCGTCTAGTCCTTCGGAACATTACCTTCATAACTATCGTGTGCACTATCCATTACCCGGATCTAGGGAGGGGTAGGTGCCCCTATCGGCAGATTTCATTTTTAAATAAGCATTTCAAAATTTGAAATGCTTATTTAAAATGTTATTTAATTTTTCTACTTTAATACTTAATAGTAATTATTAAATTATAAATTATTAAACAATGATATTAATAAAAATTCTAAATGTCAAACATATGGTGTGAAATTTTAACTACAGCATCTATAAAAACTAGCATACGGATGTATCATATTTTAGTGGTGGGAGAAGGAGGAGGGAGGGAGCGAGGGGGGATAAGGGTGAGCAGGCGGGAAACTGATCTTTGCCCCTCCTGACAAAACTCCTAGTTCTGGTCCTTATCCATGATGAGCCATGGTCACTTCAAACCCGAGAAACATGCGAATTTCAAGGGTGTATTTTTTTTAACCAGCATTCAAAGTGTTACATAACCACTTCGCGGCTAATGATAAAATATTCCTCTATATTCGCGCGCATTTATTCCTTGAAACATGAAGTACCGTGGAACTGTCCGCGACTGTTAGCTCAAAGGGGTGGGTCGAACTAGATAACGAAACACGATTGAAAAATAGAAGGTTGTGGGGGGCGCCAAGGCAAAGAAAGGAAAGGAGATGTCCGCCCGTAGTTACTCAGACAGGGAAGTTGGGTGGGATGAAAAGAATTTCCTTATCCTGATTCTCTTAAAGATTTTACTCGTGCGACATGCATTACGAGCCACGTAATTCATCAGTGAGAATCGCGAGAGGAAGGAAAAAGGAAGGAAAGGAGGTGTACTGGGGTGACATAAATAGAGCAACTTAAAGAAGTTCCTCGATTCAATTCCTGAAAGAAATTCATTTTCAAGTTCCTCAACTCAATACGAAAATATTCGCGGCTCATGACAAGCTCCCCAATCCCTGAATCTCAGCCAAACGCCGCTAATCCCGAACCCAACGCCTCTCTATGGCGCCTCTTGAGCAAAACAAGGGAAAAGCAAAATAAAAAAATTAAATTTACAAACGTGGCGACCGCAACGAAACGTGTTTTGAAGAATACATTTACCTTGACCAGGACTGGAAAGATAAGCCTCTATAAGACTACCGATGTTTGCTGAATTCTTTATCACTACACACGTGGAATACTGGAAGCCACGCAGCCTTGAATTCAGAAAAATCGAGATGCACTGAGTTTTTTTTACCATTCAAGCTTTCTACTAGCTTTCTCAAATGTAATTGACGCAAAATCGAGGAATTGTGGCTCAATTTATACCATTTATTGGTCACACTCAGCTAAATCAAGTCATTGTACTGTACTACACACAGTGTTACTATGTAGATAAAACTATAGTACACAACTCTGTATATACTGGAACTCAACTCAAGTTATTGCATAATGGCTTAAGAAAAAACAATTTAAAAAGATACAACGAGACATAGAAATTTCTAAATAATGTTAATATAATAAAATAATTCGGTCGTCAGATCAAGGAATGCAGTATATTTGTAATTATTCAAATGGTAAGGCACTCTTAAATTCGATAGGAAAAGGTATTATGAACCCACCTGACATTATTCTGCTTTTATTATGTTAATGCTCTCCAAGATCTTGAGGGCCTGAGAAATGCCTCTTGGTCACAGTGCCCAATGACAGAGAAACCCCGAGCCACACCTCCAAGTGGTGGAGAGCGGGCAACCATTCAATAATGGGCTAAGTGGCAGGGGACCGAGTGGATGCCGAGATAAGCACCATCCTCCACAGTACGTGGAGTTAGGGCACCCTCTTGCCCTTGGGGTAAGAAATTACCCCTAAAGGCGGACGAACCTACCATTGGTCAACGGCATAGGATGCAGAAAGGAACTGAGACACTACTGCATTAAAGATCCTTGGATGTCTCAAGTATCAGTAGTCATGATGGAACAAGCTTTAGTAAAATATTCCGGATTAGTCCCCCATTCGGATCTCCGGGAGGGGACTGCTCAAGCTTTCGTTTCAAATAATAAAAAGAATATGAATATGCGAGTTGGTACCTGGAATGTGAGAACTCTCCTTAAGGCAGGAAAACTAGAGAATCTAAAGATGGAAATGGATAGAATGAAAATAGATATCATTGGCGTTGCAGAGACAAGATGGCCAGATAACGGTGAGTTCTGGAGCGGAGATTACAAAGTAATACACACAGGAACAATTGAAGGTAGACCTGGATTAGGAGGAGTTGCAATAGTGATGAACAAAGAAGCTGGAAAGAAAGTTAAAGGATACCTACAGTGTGACGGGAGGATAATCCTTGTTAAACTAAACACAAAACCAAAAGATACTATCGTCATACAAGTGTATATGCCAACTACTAATGAAAGAGATGAAGAAGTGGAGAAAGTCTATGATATGCTGATTGAGTTGATAGAAGGAATAAAAGGGGAGGAAAATGTTATAATCATGGGCGACTGGAATGCCACGGTTGGAGAGGGAAGAGAAGGGATGATTGTTGGACCTTTTGGTTTGGGCAAAAGAAATGAGAGAGGTGACCGACTGGTAGAGTTCTGCTCCCGATATCTTTTAATAATAACAAATACATGGTATCAACATCACCCAGAAGATACACGTGGAAAGCACCAGATGGACAACGAAGACACCAGATTGATTATATACTGGTGAAGCAGAGATTTAGAAACCAAATTAAAGACAGCAGAAGTTATGCCGGACCGGATATTGACAGCGACCACAATTTAGTCTTATCAGAGTGCAATTTAAAGTTTAAAAAGCTTCAAACAAAGTATGCAGTTAAATGGGATGTAGGAAAGTTAAAAGAAAAAGAAGTGCTCTCCTTATTCAAAGAACAAACAAATAAACAAAGAACTGAGAAGCCAAAGACTATTAACGAAAAATGGGAAATGATAAAAAACAGAGTGCTAACAACTGCAGAAGCAGTATTAGGCAAGCGGAGGCAGATTAACAGGAAACAATGGATAACTGCTGACCTTGTACAAAAAATTGAAGAAAGAAGAAAATTAAAAAATAATAATACAGTCGAAGCACAAATACAGTACTACAGGGCTCTCAGAAACGAAATAAACAGAGAAACCATAAAAGCAAAAGAGGCCTTCTGGGAAGGAAAATGCCAACAAGTCGAAGAACATATGAAACGTAATGAAATGGATTCGGCTTATGGAATAGTGAAGAAATTCCTTGGAAATCATAAAACTAGAAGCAATGGACTACGGAACGAAAATGGCAAAATAATTTATGAACAAGATGAATTGGGAAAAATGTGGAAACAATACATCGAGGAGTTATATGATGGATATATGGCAATTAGTACAAGCACAGTGATTGAGAACGAAGGTGAAATCAATCAAGAAGAAGAAGGAGACAGCATCCTGAGGGGAGAGTTTGACAAAGCACTATCAAAACTCAAGAATAATAAAGCACCTGGCATAGATGACATACCAGCAGAATTATTGAAGATGACTGGAGAAGAAACACATAATGCACTATATCAACTAGTGTGTGAGATTTACGAAACAGGTGACATTCCCTCAGACTACCAAAAGTGTATAATGATACCAATCCCAAAGAAAACATCAGCCAACAGATGTGAACAATACCGCACATTGAGCCTTGTCACACATGCCTCTAAAATACTGTCTATCATTGTACTAAGCTGGATTGAAGATAAGGTTGAAACTCTCCTCAGCGAAGACCAATTTGGATTTAGAAAAGGACGAGGAACCAGAGATGCAGTACTTGCCATTAGAATCATACTAGAAAAAAGATTGAGTAAAGAAAAGAACACCTACATAGCTTTTGTTGATCTTGAAAAAGCTTTTGATAGTGTTGATTGGAAGCAGCTCTTTACCATAATGAAAGAAGCAAAGATAAATTACAAAGATAGAAGAATTATCTGGGGTCTCTATAGAGAAGAAATTGCAGTGCTGAGATTTGGACAATATGAACAGCAGGCCAAAATTAGAAAAGGAGTGAGACAGGGATGTTCATTGTCACCTGCGCTATTTAACTTATACCTACAAAGAGCACTGGACGAGGCAGAGAGCAACTTACCGGAAGCAGGAATTAAGGTCCATGGGCAGAGGATATATAAGCTATGTTTTGCGGACGACTTAGCAGTCTTGGCAGAAAGTGAAGACCAACTACAAGAAGTGCTTAGGGAGATGGAAGTCACGCTGGCTAGATACAATCTAAAGTTAAGCAGGACCAAAACCAAGACACTCGTTGTAAGCAAAACAGGAATACCAGCACATATAACTTTGAATAATACACAGCTGAACAATGTAGAAGAATTTACGTATTTAGGAAGCAAGATCACCACGGATGCCAGAAGCAAAAGGGAAATAAGCAGTAGAATACAACAGGCAAAAATAGCTTTCAACAAGAAGAGAAAGATATACGTTTCAAAAAACATGAGTATCAAGATTAGGATGAATCTACTCAAAACTTTTGTATGGAGCATAATGCTTTATGGTAGTGAAACTTGGACGATAGGAGCAGCAGAGAAAAAAAGAATTGATGCTTTTGAACTATGGTGCTACC
This sequence comes from Ischnura elegans, assembly GCF_921293095.1. Lineage (NCBI taxonomy): Eukaryota > Metazoa > Arthropoda > Insecta > Odonata > Coenagrionidae > Ischnura > Ischnura elegans. The sequence continues at coordinate 10,411,422 of NC_060247.1, read as the reverse complement.
GTAGAATGTTAAAAGTTTCATGGGTAGACCGGGTAACGAATGAGGAGATACTGGAAAGACTGGGAGTGAAAGCAGACCTGTGGAGAATTCTAACTGCAAGGAGAAGTAAATGGGTAGGACATTTACTGAGACAAAATAATGGATTGGTAAAAACAGTTTTAGAGGGCACTGTGGAGGGGAAGAGCGGCAGAGGAAGGCCGAGGTTGAGCTATATCACCCAAGTAATGAAGGACATGGGCTGCAACAGCTACCTAGAGCTGAAGAGGCTGGCGGAGGACAGACAGAGATGGAGAGACTGCTGCAAACCAACCCAAGGGTTGATTACTTAGAAGAAGAAGATTATTTTAATTAATTGGAATAAAAGTTGAGAAAAATAATTTAGGAAAAGGAATTGAAAATTTTTAACTTTTCACTCATAGAAATTAGTATTCTCACTATTTCTCTACGCATAATATATTGGAGCAACTCTTTAGAAGCAACTGAGGAAAGAGACGGAAAAAGGGAAGAGTATGAATACACGATGAGTCCACTTTCGCGTTTCCGTGCAGAGGCCGGAAGTATTCCATCGTGGAGGGCGCATTTCATGCATAAGCGGCGACGTAAAATCAGGAAGTCATCCGTGTCGAAAGAGGAGGCGGCAATTCACTCGTCTTCCCCCCACGCAGTCCGCCCGTCAGCTGTTTTGATCGCGGCAACAGCTGGAAAGGGGGGGGGGGGGGGAGAGACGGTTTGGCCCGGAAGTGAGCGATCAGAACGCCGCCATCTCAGAAGACAATCGCCGCGACCTCATCTTTTCCTCTATCGGAGGCGAGCGAGGCCCACGAGTGGTGTGCCCCTGCTTTCAACCCTCACATTGCATCTCCTCCTCTCGCTATAAAATAAATACTCCGGGCCCCTCCCTCACAACGGAAGTAGGCACGAAAGTTACACCAAAGGAAGTCAACTATCTGTCTTACGCTAATTAAAAATAAAAGTCTCAGGGTAGGAGCAATTAATACCGGCGAATAAATCGTGTTGCACCTTCCGATAGAAGAATATGTCAGGTGGTCAAACCTTTTCCACCTTTTCTACAACTATTCACCAACCACGCCACAAAAAGTTCCTCGACATATCATAGCTTTCAAACAAATTTTTCAAAGCCTGCTTATCTCTGAACCTAAATGACAGTAAAACAGGTTATTCATTCAGTCACTCTGATTATGTATTTACAGATCCCTCAGCCAGATAAATTTAGCGCACTGAGTTAATGAGTAGTCAAACGAGAAGAATAATCGCAAAAACCCATGCCCGGGATGTTGAGAAACCCACACAGATGGAAATCGAACACAGGTCCTCTAGACAAGCAGGCGAAGGTTAAAACCCGCTGCTGACGAGGCCGGCAAAAGTTCATGTCAGATTAAAACATAATCGCTGAATAAAATAAGCATTGAGGAAAAAATTACGCTGTTTTTTTGAGAGTTAATAATTGCAATTCCAAATGCACGATCTAGATTCCATTTATACAAGAATTTGTTTCAGAAACAATGCTGAAAGAATATTTTACCATACAGAAACGGTTAAGCGTAACAATGACAATGAGATACTTTTCTCAGCCTCAATTTGGTACTTCAGGGTACTTGGACGCAAACTAAAAATGCAAATAACTACTTTGATAACCAAAATATGATAACGATTAATATCAAGCACGCATGAAATAGGCATAACAATATATCGATGGCTAAGTTCTAACAATACGTATCTTAAATTCGGCCGGTTTGAGTCAGGTATCTTAAACAAAGTGTAAAATGACATTAAAAAATAAAATAAAAGCAAAGAACAACTCTTTTGTTTGCAAATGAATGCTTCTTTTTCAGTTTTATGTACTTTTGGTTTTTAATTTCAGTGTAAAAGTAAAATAAATTAATAGTATTTTTGCTCTCCTGAAAAGTTCCTATTTTTTAGACATGTGTCGTTAGAACCTAGCCCTCGATATGTAGGCTGCATTTTTTGGGTTTAACCGACAGTTTCTCCTGCAGGCGTCTTTAGATTGTTGAAATGCAGGAAGAGCTGTCGTCTTTCACACAAGAACGACGCGCTGAAACCCGATAAATGGAGCCTACATTGTCAACGCACCGCGGAACCCTTCGCAATAATCAGTAACGATAAAACATCTCTGGCAGGGGAATTTTCTTTACTTTCAATTTGAAAGACAGAGTGACTCGATTACGCGACCCCATTAAGCAATGTCAACTTCAAAATTTGCATTTGAATAATGAAACACATGCTGCGATGAGCAACCGACACCCTAAAACTCACGCAGGCGATAGAATCTTATCCGGTTTACATCTTTATTTCCTGAAAAAAAAACATCTGGCGAGGCGCGTGCCACGCACGATTCCTTAATAGCTGTACAACTCCAATTCTTTTCACCGCCTATTACGGAGAGGGCAGCACTTGTGACACCTTTCTCCAAAACCGGTGGCGGCTGTTGCACAGTGCGGTCAAGTTTTGTCGTCGAGGGTGGTTAGGAGAGTAGTAAAGGTCAACTAAATTGAGGACAAAGTTTCAGAAGGCGTAAAGCCTCCTGCCACGGTACAAGAATAATAACCAATCCCGACTTCTTCCGTAGCAATTTGTTTCACTTCAGTTGTTGTTGTTAAGTTAATAGATAACTATGTATAGTGGAAGAAGGAAGCGAAAAGCAGTCAAGCAATCAATGGGAATGACGAAGAAGGCATGTAGAAAGAATAAAAGTATATAAAATTGATAGTGACAACGAATCAAAATAGAACAGAATAATAATACATTGTCTTATTGTTCGCGTTTGGACGTGGATTTGATAAATTAACTCAAAATATAATCCTTTTTATTTTCTCCACAGTACCGCAGTTCGCCATAACACTGACTTATTAAACTGCCAAACAAAATTTGCTCCTTGATTTAGCTTTAATGACCCTTCTCTACTTATCCGTAATAAAAAGTCTATTAAATATTTCAAACAACGGCATTTAAATGAGAAGCTGGAAGATGATATCACGAATAAATATGATTTCTTAGTGATGGCACATAGTGATATAACGTTTCAACACGATAACGACAAGAATCTTTGGAATTTGTGGAAGACACTCTCCGTGTAAAACTATGCTACTATAATATGCAAATTATAGCTTTTCCAGCTTGCAGATAGTAAAAAAAAACATATTAAAATATCTAATTTCACAAGACATAATAATTCAGAGCCAAGAATCTAAATTTTATCAATGTTGGTAAATGCATCCAATATATGTCCTTTTCCTAGATCTCCTTTCCAACAAAGATTACTTGAATTTTTTCTCTCTTCTGATAGAGTCTTAGAATAAATATCTCGTCTATATTTAACACGGAGATTGCGTGGAGGGAATGGCCTCAGCAGGAGGAAATGCGATAGACACAAAGAACAGATAAACGAGCGGCGTCTTTTATCTACGGGAATTTGGAAATCTGAGAAGATATAATTTGTTAATGGATAGTCTATAAGTCAATAAACTAGCAAAGCAATCTATTATTCTTCGATAAAATGACTGGGCAAAGTTGAGCGGCCGCGATTTGGCTTCCCGGAATGGGTGGTCTCCTGCGTGGCACGTTGCTATGCAACCATCATAACAAAATAAGTAATGTCGGATGCATAATCTTTAGGATAGAGCTGCAAAAGTCTTGTTCACGCTCTTATCAATGAAGCCTGTGGAAAAGGACCTGAGCAATGGGTCTAACAGACAAAGAGAAAGCACTCTTAGCTAACCTTACATTTTTTTCATAGAATCAAAACAAGAAAAATAATGGTTTTATAGAAATGCTCACTGAGATTTGTTATGATATCTCACTACCTAACACCGAGTCCATTGGCTTCACGTACTTAATCATCCCCAAAAACGGAAGTCAACGACTTTTTGTCCTATTCATTAAGTAAAAAGTGATCAAATGCTATTATCGTATATTTTTAGTATTTACTCTAAAGAAAATCAAAACATGGAAGTTTTCACATTCTCACAACAATGATAAAATCCATTTCTTTCTTCCAATCATTTAATAATTTAGCTGAATTCACGAACTAGAAAAAAGTTAATTGTTTCAGAAACTTAACTTCTAAGGAGTACAAAAGTTTCTCGGGGCGAAGTAGTCTCTTATTTTATTGAACGATAACCATGGATTTGAAACGTCTTTGTGATTTGACTTATCCGAGTCAGATCCAGCCCACACTAGTAGAAAAGAGGTAAACAGCCACAGTGCGGAACGATGACTCGGTATGTCGGTGAAATTCAGAAAAATGATCACTCAAAATTTTAACAACTTAAATAAATTTCAATTTGAACTGTCGGCCAAGAGAGAAAACATTTTGACTTCTACTTGACAGCTGAATTAGTTGAGTGTACTACTTGGGAAAAAAAAACGTGGACGAGGGTCTAATGCCAGAAATGGCGGAGGTCATTATCACCAGAAGTTGGTAAAAAAAAAGATAGCGCCACCATTTTCGTCTCGGCGACCACGACAATTTAGCCACTCGACACCGTGGCTCACACAGGGCAGCGGAGGAACAAGCAGGAGGAATGGATGGCAAAGGATATTCAGCAAAAAAGAGTGAACTTTTTAACAAGCTACCAGGCAGTGAGGACGAGAATACCCACGCTGCGGACGGGAAAATTCAACAGTTAGAGGAGGAAAAAGAATTCGGGAAATCCGTGAAGGGCAGAATACAATGAACACTTCCGTGATGACGATGAAAAACTACATGAAAAGAATAGACGAGAATACAGAGCTAATAATATCATGATTCTCGCGCAGTTTCGTGTAACAGGAGAACGCAATGTATGAGGGAAGTTAATGCTCTCTAATAAAAGACTTCCTGGCCGGAATGCTTTTCACAGAATACGATGGACATCTCCTAATTTAATTTCGCGTAATTAGAGGATGAACAATATGGTATATACAAAAAAAAATACAAAAAAGAGACAAAGCCTGCAGAGAAATCGGTTCTCCAAATAAATGAGGTAAAATGTGTCAAGTTTCCAATAAATCTTCAACATTTTGTTCTTTTTTTTAGCAATTTCATTCCAAAATATCATCTGATAGTTACAAATTTGCGGCGCTCCGCGCTTCGTCCCTTATTGATAGAAATGACGAAATGGAAAGAAAAGAGTGATACATGATTTTGAAAGTAACTTTAAAAGAAGGAAGTCGTGAATTCATTGGAAATATTCACAGAATAATTCTCGTGAATTCATCTGGAGTCAGTAGGTCATTTCCGGAGTTATTTTCTTATTGCCTGTCCAAGTAATCATTTCTAAATTTTGACAATGATTTGTTAGGAAACTCCTAAGAGACAACCGCAATTTTAAGCAAATAATCGTAATAAAAAACAAAAAGCCTTTTCTTAAGCCTTGGTACGCTGAGGAAGTAATTATACAACATGTTTTCCTAGATTTCTCATTGTAGCCACCCAGACACTTTAACCAGTCAATGGAGACAAATTTCGATTTGAAAGAGACCTGAAAGGAGAAAAGCGGCTCCAATGGGTTCACCAGCGGATACTGAAAAGAAAGGTATCCCCGGCATTTATCTTAAGGTACGAAACATTGTAATTTGAAGTATTATATTTTACGGAGTGATATCTTTAAAAAACTATCTTACCGTACGTAATATAAGCTCGTCATTTTGAGGCAGAGGCGACCAAAGTAATTTGAAAGCGTACGGCGCCGAAGATAAAATTTCTTACCACCCAGGAGCCGAAAGTTTTTTACGTCCCCAGTGGGATTCCTTCCTAGGTGAAGGCGAGGCTCAGAGGCATTGCCGATTCGGCGTCAATTGGTCAACAATTCAAAATTGTTCTGCTTTAGGATTGTAAGAGTTTTTATCCGGAACTGTACACAATTTTTCTCAGGCATTTGGATGTATATATTTTTGTTGAATTCATTGATTGCCATGCGAGAGGGCTAACTTTTTTTAAACCAGAAAATGAAAACCGAGAGAGGACTAAGGAAACATTTACTCATTTTTAAGCGTGAGTCTACCCTGGCATAGAAATTAGCGAGAGGGGTGTGTCAAGGGGATGGGGTGCAGATGTTGGAGGTGGGGGAGGGAAGAAGGGGGAGGCTGGGAACACGTACGCTGGGACGCGCGAGAGACACGCACGAGAAAAACACAAACACGAAAGTGGGCTCGAGACACGCGACTCTTCAGCAGCCCCCCTCCCTCTTGCCCCAAATTGCCCTGAGCGTGCTCCCCACGAGTGAGAGCAATAAAAAATCCCTCTTCCCATTCGGAGCGGACCTCACATCGCACCTCAGCATCACGAACGTCTTTCAAGGCTCACGAACCGGAAAGGCAGTCGCACGCACAAGGCAAAACTCACATTCAACACTTACTGCTTCGCTTCAAATAAATGAACATATTAAAAATTATAACAATGAATGCCACTGTTAAGGCCACTATACACGGTGAGTGATCATGCGAATAATAATGCTAATGATCACGTGATAATTCACAGGATCATGCGAGCAAAATAGAACATGTTCTAATTTTCACTGAATGATCATGCGCATGACGGTTCATTCGCGAATGTTTCCGTTATACACGGTGAATGATTTCATTCGCAAGATCATTCACAGTGTATAGCGGCCTTTACTCTATTTAATGCTAGGTTTGAGTACAATCGATTCATGTAAGTTCGTTTTTTACATGCAAATTGACTTCGTATCCATTATTCTTCTAAAGTTATGGATAAGGTGGCATTATAAAATAAGTAAACCGAAAAACAATTCTATAAATGTTAAACATTTAAAATCATAGTTTCCACTGTTCGTGGTATGGTATTCTATTTGTAAGCGGTAAATGACAGCTGAAGTCACTGAAGCCGAGGGTAGGGGAGGAAAAATGGAGAGATTTCCTTGGTTTCGGAATTAGCCTGTTCTCGAGGAAAGATCTCAAGGAAACCACGGTTCCCACCTCACGGCACGAAGTAGTGTACTTGAAGTCTCTCCACCCCAACCTAGAAATTAGCCTTGAAAATGTCCACAGAAGGGAAAAAGACCAATAAAATGTTACAGGAAGTTATTAAAAGTTTCCACTGGCAATTACGATAAAAACATTGTGAGCAAACAATCGAAGGTGAAATGGTTGGTTCTTTTAATAATTTTTAACCAATGAAATAGCCGTTTCAATCTGCATTGCAGGAAAAGATTCGGTTACCTTCGTAAAAAACACTATGTGCCATTTGTAAATGTGATTTACTGAATGGTGCCCATCTTAATTGCAATACACAACCCTTTAATCAGCATCCAAGCGTAAAATGAAATAGGTATGCATGTTTTCAAACGAACTTGCAAACTTTCAAAAGCACGAACGAAGCCTGCTCATAAAAAGGAGCACTCATTAATTCTACTTTACCAATTCAACAAGCTCTACCGATGATCAAGAGGGTTAAAAATGTCTGAATGAGGTAAGATATAGATAAGAGCTTCTTGAATAAAATATTAAATATAATGGTACCTTTTTTGTCAGCACGATAAAAAATTAAGCAGATGTAAGAGGTGAAAATGTAAAAAGTGAGAGGAGGACATTTCCCTCACGGAAACATCTGCTGGATAGTTCATCCTCCTACATTAATTGCATGGCGACAGCTCTACAATATCACCAGTTCCTTATTTATATGTCGGAGGAAAAACGTACTCAGTACGTAGTGTATTGGTACATTTTCATAAAATCGTATTCCTTCGAAAAACTACTTCGTGATCAGTAATTCAGAACTTGGGTCGTTTTTTATGTTTAATTCGTGGGTTTTGACTTAAGAAAAAATTATAATATCTTATTTTATTTAACCAATAAAAATGCAGAACGCAGCTACGTACGTGCTTTACCTACTTATACCAAAAATGATCGAAAAATGGATTTTGCCAAGGTATTACGATTCTGCGCGCAATTCATTACTATATCATATCGACGTTTTCAAAATTTTTGCCGAACAAAAAGAACTAGAATCGTTAAGATGTTGATGAACCATGAAACTGTTTGAATGCTTAAGAAATTACACGAGTAACTATGATATTTGCACAACCACAACAAGTGAATAATTATCAATATCATGACGAAAATCATTTTTCAATCTTCAGAAACAATATGTAGGATAGATGCTGAAACTAATCGTTTTTCACGATGATATTTGCTGATGGTATTAAATCTATTCTCCATTATATTACCAAATTACTTCATGACTACAGGGATTCGTTGAAAATTATGTAAAATCACGCCATATATCGATGGCTAAGTTCCAACAACACGTATCTCAAAATTTGGCCGGTCTGAGTAAATACTGTTAATATAATAAAATTAAATGCACGCAAAAAACAACTTTTTTTTTGCAAATGTATGCTTCTTTTTCCGTTTCATGTATTTTTGGATTTTAATTTCAATTAAATTTAAATACAACTAAAACATAAATCGTGTTTTTGATCTCCTGAAAAGTTGCTATTTTTGAGATACGTGTTGTTAGAACTTTTCCATCGATATAATCCTTATAATCATACATAAACTTTTATAAAATATGAACTTAAAAGTTGTTACAAACGAATTTACCTCTACCTTGATGATCGATAACTTTAGTCACAAGTCCTTCATATGTCCTCTACAATTTCTATTCAGCGGGCCAAAACCTTAATTAGCTCTAGCCCAGGGTAACGGAAAGAACATGAAATTAGTTAAACCAGCTTAAGCTCGTGAAGAGTGCACTAGTCTCTAGTTCCCAATGGTGTTTTGGTGTTATTGGCACCTAAACGTCAAAATCAGAAACTTACATCGTCGACAGGGTGAAGCAGTTTTTATTCCGGAGGATGGGACCCAACGATGTAGAAACGTCTTCGTCCATTTTTATCTCCCAGTTAGGAATTTGAGAACACTTTATGACGAAAAATTGTCGGCAAAAACCAGCTATCTTTCATCTCCAGGAGATCCTTTGCCTAAACTTCTCACAATCTATGCCTCGATTGCCAAAACCACGCCATCCGCGGAACACGAAAGTGCGCGAGGGAGAAAAAAAATGACACGCCAACACGCGAAAACGACCGCACGCGATGAAAGTCGGCACAGAAGGAGAAGAAGGAAAATAAGACCAAAACTAAAACCAACGCGAAGAGAATGCGAAGGACGAGCCGGCGGCGGCGTAAGAAACGATCAAACGACAAAAAAAACATACTCGTAAGCAACGCTTAAATAAAAAAGGAAAAACAAAACCCGCGGTCCACCGCCGGGGTGATCAATTGCCGGAGCGTTTGTCAACGTCGCCCGCAAGCCCACCTCCGGTCGGACACTCTCACGCTGACCCTTCCGTGACTGGAGGGAGAGAGAGAGAGGAGCCCACAGGGACAAAATGAGAAGCAAGGTTTTAAATGCGCAAATTGTTAAGCGAGCCGGAAGGGCAGGTTGGAGGAGGCAGGGTGCGGCGGGCGGCAGGTGCAGAGGGCGGACGGGAAAGGTGCGAGAAAGGCGATGGGCAGATTAGGGGGGGGGGCATTCCGACGGCGGATGGACACGGGGGAAGATGGCGGAGGATGGACGGGGTCCGGCGGGGAGGAAAGCGATGAATAATCGCGCAGGGTATAGGAGCAGATCATCACAGCCACCGCATGGCCCATTGTAGGCGGCGAACTGATAAGATGAGAGACTCCACTCCCCCAAGCAATGAAGACCCGAGTTCGATAAGTGCGATAAATATATTTTTTCTGGAATTGCTTGTAGAGATAATTGATGAAGAACGCAAGAGAAAGAGAGGCGAGGGTGCATGTTCTTTTTTCCGCTATTAAACTAATGTAAGGAAGATTATTATAAAGTTATGGTAATCTATACACAGGTTCTTCTAGGTTATCTAAACCTCCTAATATTTTGTTAATGTCTTTGTTTTTTTAAATTATACGGAGAAACAAAAATTATTATTATGTATCATATAAAGGTATTTTTCCACGAATTACTAGCCGATTTCATCAATGAGGGAAATTAGGGAATCACAACGATAGGGAGGTTAGCTCTCTAAGTCATCGCTAAAATGGCAAATACACTCATTTAACAGCAATGGCAACCAACTACTGATCCCTCTCAGTATCTCAACCTGAAGGTTGGTATTTCGGACAATGGTAAAGATCACTCCGTGACAAGCCAAGAGCACATGGATCATAGCGTTTAAGAAAAGAGAGTTATGAACTTTGCCCCTCCTTAAAGTATTACAGTGAATTGCAAGGGTAATACTTTGTTTGAGGGGTAGGGCAACACCCAGACCCAATGGTGTAGGTAGCCAACATTCTTGCCACCACACCTATACGCACCCTCATAGCAAATAGTACTGGAAATATGTAATGATCAATAATTGCCTGTAAAAATGCAAATAATTAGAACATATGATGTGGAAGGATGTCTGAGCCTTTCCCGGCGAACGATATTAGAAAAGATCCCTCGGTTTTCACACTGGGTGCGGTTTTCCATCCCTAAAAAATGGAACTAACGTATGAAGCAGCAGTAGAAAAAAAATAATACGCATAAAATTGTATGAAGACGTAGTAAAATGCTTCATCGTGCAAACTTAAAAGCCACGGAAGAGGTTGCAACAATGGAGATGAGTAGGATGAAGTAAAAAAATCTTGAAAGACAGCATGAAAATGAGCAGACCAAAGGGGTTTCTTTTGGAAACAGAATGGAAGCTTTACAGGATTTTTACGAGAACACGAAGGCAAAGACGTGTTTGATACATTGGAACAAGGAGGCAGCATAGGAAATTGGAGACGGAATCGACTGATCACAGGCAGGGCCGGATTCAGAATAGGGACAAGAGTAGGCTAGGTCACGACTACCTATACCCACAGTATAGGGTGGGGTAGCTAGGTGGGGTGCCTGGGGGGTAACTTCCCAGCAGTAGTGGAGTACCGAACAAAATTACCATTTTATCTAGTGCAAATTGGATACCCAAAGGCTACGGCGCCTCTCTGCTCGGATCACAGGTTATAAAAGGTCACTTGGGCAAATATGAAGACTTTTCCAGCTTAAAGAGAGAATAGAGAAAACCAAAACATATCCATTCAGAAAAAGGAAAACGAAAATAGAACCAGGAAATATGATGAAACGTTGGAAAAACCTGCTTCCTCTTGAGGACCTCATCCCCTGATCCGACACACACCAGCGCATGAGATGCCTGAACCATCGTTCAATGATGAGACCACAAGCATCCATGGCAATTACTCCCATGTATAATCACATTTACATCATTTTTTTCCGCAGCCGTCTTCACCGTTCTCCTGACTCATCCTAATCACACGCCTCTCCGGAAAATTCGACTCGCAATTTTCAACCGACCGCACACCGCAAGAGGGCCTTTAAATGGCACGCCCCCGATCCCGTCACTTAAATCCCCACCCCCCTTACTCTTCTTCTTCTTCTTTGACACCCTCCTATTCATTTGACCAATTGACGCACTTTTGGAAAATGGCATGGGTTTGGGATGGCGGTCTCGGTGTATCATCAAGGGATGGCCATGAGTGAGGGAGAAGGGCGCAGTATTACGCAGCAAGAGTGCTCCGACTGGGAGGCGGGGGGAGGGGGTGGGCAGGTGTCTCTCCGACCGTCTCAAGATCACCTGCTCCATCGCCGCCGCAACAACCCCTTAAAGACGTCGCCTCGCACTTCCCCAGCCCTCCTCCCCCAGTCACAACGCCCTTCTCAAAGAGGTGGAAGTCCATGAAGAGGGCGCATAGCAGACAGAAAGCGAAAAACACGATTAAGGTGGGGATCCGCTAGATACTCATTGGCCTCTTGCTAGGCCTAGACTGCTAGTTCAATTAATAAATAGATGGATAGCTTTTTGTAGTGGGGCATGTTAAATTAACACTCCGTTTTCTACATTGTAAACAGGATAAAATGCTCCATTCTTGGGACTTGTAGTTATTCCCTCCGCTTGATTATCATAGGTAATAGTAACATTTGTTCTGCTGCTCCCGCTTTTAGGTAATAATTCCTTGAGCAGCTCGACGTAAAAAATCATCTTAGAATCTCTTATATTTTCAGATCAGACAGAAACGATGAATTAAGATACATATATTTCCGAAAGGATAAGCATTGGAATTCGTTTTACCACCGAACAATAAAGTATTTTGATAAATTCTTCGTGGAAATCAGTACGGTATCTCCATTTTTTTGTGCATTTTTGGTAACGCCTTGTGTCTTAAAATCCCCCGCTATACGCCTGATGCACGTTGATGTGAATTATTTTTACTTTCCACAAAGATGATTTCAGGAAGATCTGTCGGGCTTTCAAACACTTCAGAAATTTGACCGAGGTCCACGTTTCGGCGGATACCTCTGCGATCGTCAGCATCAGTCAACCCAAGATTTTCAATGCATTCAATAAAAGTTCATCCATTTAAAATTGTGGTGTTTCACCCATCCCTCCATGTTAAAGCCTTTACTTTTAGTTTTCCTATTATCATTATTTTCTATCACAGCAAATTCTATGTGTTTAAACTGCATCTCAGTTGTTAGTTCTGGTTTTTTTCCTCACTCAAATATATTAATAACGCATAATTGCATAAAAAACATACCACAACACTTCTGTGATAATATAATGCCATTCTTATATATGCCGAAAAGAACCCGCGTTACCAACTCCTCTTGATTCATACACTTTAACCAATAGGATAACGTTAACTCTATTGTCTAACTTTGATTCAATTTCCTAAGGAGATTTCGGTCTCGGATTACCCCTTCCAATTAGATTAATTTTCCGATTATCGTGCTCCTATCCTCTATTTATTTTTTCCTATGGTTCTCTTTTAAATGGTAGGTGAAATGATATTGAAATGAAATGATATTTTGTGATTTGTAATAAATATAGTACCGTGAAATAAAATGTGATTATTAAACATGGAGAACACAGCTATCGCTACTCGAATAAATTCATTTTAATCCTTCCAATGCATCTTTTTTCATAAAATATGAATTATTTATGTATACTATGTATGTTTTAACATTTTAAAGCTTTCAAAATAATTATATTGTTCCTCAAAATAGTGCTAAAATTATGAAAACCCGATGACGAGATACACTCGTCATTTCGCGGTTCGGCATCGTAACTTCACGACGAGTTAGACTCGTCATTACAGCGCAAGGGGTTAATTTCTTTCCTACCTCTCCACCTGCCTTCGCTCCCTGAGCGGCACACTCCTTCCATTCCGCACCCCCTTCTACGCCCTCACCCCTTCGTGGGACGGATGATGCGGCCGTGCGTGGCGGCACGAGCAGAGGCACGCCCGCTGGAGTGGGCCAGCGCCGGAGGCGAGCGAAGGGGGGGGGGGGGGCATAAAATTTGCCCCGTGTGCTCGCACGCAATGCACCACGACACGCATTCGGAGCACGCAAGGGCACGCGAGAGTCCACTGGGGGGAAAGGGGGGCGGATAGGACTCCTTGCTTCCCTCGAACCATCCGGTCCCGGAGTGCTCCTTGAGGAAGCGGAGCGCCTCCGCCGATAGCTCCTCTCAAATCTAGCCGAGAAAATTCTGCTCTGACCTAGGCTATAAGGCCTAGTTTTATAAATGATCAACATGAACATAATAAATTTTCAAAGTAATTTACGATAAAAGCGCCATGAAGAACCAAAGCAAAATTCATCGCTAGTTACAAGCTGGTCAGTCGTCACGCTCTTAAGCCAATTAGCCTATTTCATACTCATATAACCAATCGTTACGTCTAATAATGCTGATGGGTAGATGGATAATACAGCAACACTTTAGAGCTAGATATGTGTAATCTCTATTTAATTAATTTGACAGTGGAATGAATGGTGCATTGGTGCGTGCTTGGTGATGGATCGTCACTATGCACGATTGCACCCTAGTCCTCTACGTGCAGTACATTGCGAGACTCTCACTTGAGAATTAATGTAAGCAGCATTAAAAAGTTCAAGTTAGGTTAAAAGCTCACCCCAGCCAAATACCCTAGAAATGGCTTCCGGGTTATCACGTAGAATTGGACATAAAACGCGAATTTCCACAAGTTAACGTACATTTTTATCGCGAACACTTTAATTCACCATTTCGCCTACTATCCATGCAGTTGAAGATCATAATTCCGCACAACCGATTACAAAACATACAATTTTATTTTTAAATTTGCCAACAGTGATGGCTCCGGGCCCCCCAAAGTTTCCTGAAGTTCTTCTATTAGCATCGAAGCCCTATGAATGTAACCACTTCTTCGTAAAGATAAACCAGTAAAAGTCACTGGGTGCAAATCACAGGGCTGTTCAGCAAAATGAGCTCAATGACTCACCCAATCAGTGATTCAACCCGTACAATACATATAACATGACATTATTTTTCACAGTAGGTTTTCGCAGGTTTTTCACGCCCCCCTTCTTGCGTGGGCGTTTTCCTGCAGTGGGTTCTTTCGCTGAAGTATACTACACACTTATCCTCATGTTTTTTCCCACAAACAGAAATCTTTTTTACACAAATTTTCACATATACTTGTTTATATTTTTGACATTTTACAGATAGTGCATATTGTCTACCTTTTGTCTTGTAAACGTTTATCTACAATTGTTTATTAGGTTTGCATTGACGCTATCGAGGGGTTAGGTGGAAGAGGGGACTTCTTAGTCTCAACCTCGCCCGAGTAGAGACACCTTACTATTATTATTAGAATAGTTAACATAGGTGAGAGCAGACCTATCCAGGATTTAATCGCAGGCGTGTGCAATCCCTGCCTACGAGGATAAGGAAGAGCAGTTCCTTTCCTTTGGCCACCTCGCGCTCAAAGAATTCTCGTGCGGGGTTTCCGACGGCTTAGCCCGAGGTTTGATTCCGGGAAAATTTATTTAGTCAGTAGCCTAGTTCTCTACTCACTAAGCTACCAAATTTCGCCAAAAACACCTAAAAATGAAAAAGCATGGGCATTATTACGATACGTTAATGATTTCTATCTTCATTAAATAAACGAACTCCCTCAATTACAGTCGCTTTTAAAGTAAACTTTCCCATAAAATTAGTGGATTAACAAGGATTTCCAAACACCTTCAAGAAGTAAAACAAAGAGATTCCACCAGTGAGGAACTCAAAACTAATATATGAAAATGTATGGTGATGCAAGTGAAAACTTTGGATGACAAAGTATTAGATCAAATAAGGTATGATTTATCAAATTTTAATGTTAATTTTTAAATAAGATATTTACCTTGTATATTATACTAAGAAACGGAGGTAATATTCACGCAATCAAACCTACTTTGAATACTAAATTTGTCGACATAAGGTAGTCATTCAGGATAACTTCAATAAAAATAACTCATTATAACAATACATTGCTTTAGTTTACCAATAAAATATACGCTTAACAAAACAAAAAGGGGTAACGAATAAATTATTACCCTTGAAGCATGAGGTACACAGCTATGACTAATTATCAACTTGACTCAGTGATTCACCCCGAATGTTGGTTTAGATTTGAGAGGGTTGAGCTCGACCCAGACTTTGCCGCTGGTGTGTGAATATCACACATTCAGGATAGGGGGCAGTAGGGTGGTTTCCTTTTTTTTAATTGCTTAAATCGAAAGATTATTACTCTTGGAGTACCTATTTCACGCTTTTACATTTTTAAAGAAGGATATCTATTTTTCGCGATTGAATGAAAAGTGAAAATTTTCAAGCGCGCGAAAACACGACGGCTTAGAATAAATGCTGGGAAAAGTCCGTGTGACGTCATTCTGGTTCCAGCTGCCGCCGTGTTAGGTCACCTTGGTGCGAGGCTATGAGCGCCGATACGATGCAGGCTGCTAGCAGGTAGCAGAGTACCCTGCTAGCAGGTAGCGCTTGGCTTAAATAAGGATTATTAATACCTTATCAAACGAAGGAAACTTTCCGACCATAGGCAATTTTAATAGGTGATTATTAAGAGATGTTTTCCTGAGCTCTGTGCCTCATGCATGCATTGGCAATCTCAGACGATGTGACTACTCGTATAGCATCTAGGTCCCGATGACGTCACGTGGAGAGGCATCGCATGGGCGCCAATCTGGCCTTTTTCAAATGAGGCTAAAATTGACCATTGCTATTAGTCTAATCTGGGATTTCTAAAACCAAATGATTTGTATATTATGAATACACTAACGGTGGGTAACGAATCGCAATCGATGCATTTCGTTTTCTTTGATGAATGAAACTACCCTGTTCCTTTACCTGGGCCACCTTACACTTCGAGGATGTTCATTTTTCAACTTAAGCCGCGTTTCTCATAAAAAAATACTCACGAGGCAGCGTGTACGTTCATTTCATAGTCCCTTGGGCCCCTCATTACAACAAACTACTTGGGGATCGTGGTTAGAATTTTCAACCATTCTTTTGTAAAAACAATCGTCAAAGCTATATTTTGAATGATATACGCACGAATATTTTTCCGTCCCACTATCAGAGGAAAGACTGTCATCGAATGCAGCGAAGCTTCATGCAGTCACCAACCTCAATCCAAGGCAATCGTCGCCTTAGCATTCAACAAACAGAAAAGCGTCGTTCCATGTTTGACTAGTTTCCATATCGTCGTTTTAAGAGATAACCGATGGCTCGTGCGTATTGGCTGATATTGGAATTTATAGATTAGCTCAGGAATGCCAGATTTTCCCTCCAATTCAAAATCTTACGATGATTTGTAACCCTACCCTAACGTTCGGGCCATTGCACCTTTGGATTCCGATAAGGACTTCGATTAAAAAAAGGTATCAGCGTCAATACGCAAACGGCGGATCGACGAAGAATATTTAGGGGGATGCCGGGGTAGGAAAAAAAACTTAAGGCATTATTTAAGTACCTGGATGGATGCCAATGGGAAAGGTAAATACGAAAAGACCCGAGCGAACAGCAAACACGGAGTTACAGTTATGCGAGCAGCGATGCGCCCAAATAGGAGTAAACATCGGTGATTAGCACCTTGGGCGTCAATAAATTCACCAACAAGGGAAAGATAACATTATTTACAGGCGTAACATCTTATCTTCTCAAAAGTTGGTTTATTTTCGAAACGTTCGAGATAATGACGGGCACCGCAGACGGCAAGGAAGATTCCCACACTTGTGAGAAAGAAAATATTCCAAGAAAGATGAACTAAAGATATGCTCTTCTTAGAAAGGACTCCCCGTTCCACGATGCATGTTATCAATGCTTCAGCACAATAAAGGATCTAGTCAAAGAAGGTATTATTACAATGACCAAAAAAGTTCTAAATTCAGGGATGCTGGGTACGAATTCACTGTATATATATAGTCATTCAGCAACCCATGAATGAGTTGCACTGATACAGTAATTTGGTCCTAAAGAAAAAAATGTTTTGCAAAGAGAAAACTAGGAAATGATTTGAAGCATAGAGTGAAATAGCCACAGGCGCATTTATATTATGTACAATATTTGACTAGTTTTCATTAATATATCCCCCGTAGTTGAAACATCAATTGGACAACATTCAGTGTTGGAAACCGTCACGTAAATAAAACTATTTTTTCAGCCAAATATAGATGGAAACAAACATCGCAATAATTCGTAAGGTAAAATGGATAGGGGTTTTATTTAAGCGGATGGAAGCTCATGTTACTGCAAAAGATATTGCAAAATGAATCTTGGTGAATGAAGTTTCCAGGAGATGCATCGCGTCATTTACAAGAATATTTAGTCCAATGATTCATTTTCATCATTCTTTGACAGCAATAGAGTCTTAAATGTAGCAGTCTCAGATAATCATACACAAAACTCAACCCAAAGCAAGCTAAAAGCGAGTGAATAATATTTTTCTTAATTTAAATCACTCCATTTCCTTGAGGAGGTCAGGAAAATTGCACACGATTTCTGGAAAATATATCATACTTATACAGACACTACGCTAACTTAAATTACAGGCCGACACTAATGAAAAACCTTTTCAAAATGAATTACCGCGGACAGGAAATTATATTAAGACAGGAGACGGCTCCGACTGTCGTCGCACCACTTGGAGTAATCAATTGGGATGAGTTTCGCACCATTCTTAACTAAAAATTAGTGCAGGACCTAAAAAACCAAGCATTGACTTATCCCATATTGATGTGCTTATGCTTGTATATACAGTTATTAATCTTCCAATATTTTCACTAGAATAAATAAATTTTCCAGTATGGCTGAGGACGACAGTTCTACTTCTAATTTTAATTTTTTCATTTTTATTTTAAAGAAAGAGAAGAACATACAGCATATAGTTGCCATTTTATAGTGGCCATGTGGCAATACATAAATAAGAGGACGAAGACGCAATATAACAAGTAGAAAACAATAACTACATTTACACCAACGAAGTAGTCTATATCTGCAGATTCTTGTCGTTCTTTTGTTTTTGTAAATGTAATTATTGTTTTCTACTTGTTATATTGTGTCTTCGTCCTCTTATTTATGTATTGCTACCTGGCCACAATAAAATGGCAACTATATGCTGTTTTATCCAAGAGTTTAGGATAACTAAGCCTTAAACAATATCAGAGTTCGGAAAGTATTCTTTGATGTATGAGAGACCTGAGCTACGTTCAATTCGTCTAAAATACACGCGACATATAAACTTTATGGAGCCCACCGTTTCGACCAAAGGGATAGAGGCGACCAGAAATACAATCAATCCAAGGCGACCAGAAATACAATCAATCCTCGGAGGGAGTCTGCGAGACGCACATAAAGGCGCCGGAATGGCCCCCCCGTTCACAACCTCCGTCCGCTCCGACCGCGCCGTTATTTAGCGTCCCCGCTCCCTAAAGAGAGCTCGGATTTATGGCGATACTCAATCTATTCCGGGGTTCGGTTACTGAGGAGGCACGTCATCTCACCCTGAGTAGTAAATGGGACACGTCACCTCGGGAGCCATACAAAAATACTGAGGGGCAGCCAAGGGAGGAGGAGGAGGGTTTCTTCAGCGGCGATGATCGTTCGTGGAGGGAGTGAAGAGGCGGAAAAAAGCAAGGACAGGAAGAAAGAGGGTATGAAATGCGTCTCGATGACTAAGAGCGGGCGAATTTTGCGAACTGTGGCCCACTAAAAGGGGGTCTCGTCCCGCAGACCGGGAAAAGGGGAGCGAGAATTTTCCGAGGAGCGATGAAACGAGGCGTGACTCAGTCTGGCGGCACCGAGTCAGTCTCCCACGACAATAAATTCTGCTCCTTTTCCCCCTTCCAAACACGCCATGCCCCCGCCCCCCAATCACCTCGCTCAACAACTGTGAACCGTAGGAGGAGCCCACGGAGCATCATTGTTTGTTCCTAGAGGCTTACCATAACTAGGGAGAGATTTCATGACGCAATAGAGCACAATGGCCAGCAGAGCATTCAACAAATCGAGAGAGCCTCTTGTGTGTGGCTTGTGGTACAAAAGTATAAAGAAAGCGACACCCCACTTTCACATTTCGGTGATCGTAGATATTCAAAAGATGTCCGCAGATATCCGAAAGCAAAAGATGTCAGTAAAATTTAACTTAATGGACAAGATATCCTGATAAACGATCCCCTTAATTATCCCCTTCCACTTAAATTTATTTTCTGAATATCGTGCTTCTATCCTCTAATAATTTTTTCTGAGGTTATTTTAAATGGAATGGTTAAGTATTGAAAATATATTTTGTAGCATGTAATAAACGTGGAATGGTTATTATCTCATATTTTAAAATATCTAGTTAATTACATCGAGAAAACAGCGATCGCTACTCGCCTATAATCATTATATTATTTCCATGGCATCATATTTTATCAAATATGAGTTCTTCATTTACATAATACGGATGTGTTTACGTCATTCAACTAACAAAATATTTATATTTTTCCTCTAAATAGTGGTAAAATAATGAGAATCTGATGACAAGCTACACTCGTCATTTGAGCACAAGGGGTATCTAACTAAGTATCAGAATCCGATGGAAACGATGTCTCCGACTCCTGTCGATTAAAAGAAAAGTCAATGCTCCAAATAAATCAGCCACTGGTTCTTACAGCACCTAGCAGGGTAGCAGGTGAATAGCTCATGGTGCTAAGAATTCTTATCTGCTATTAAAATGATTATTTTATTTTGTTAATTAAATGTATATAAGTGACTATCAGCAGGCATCTACAGCTAAACCACCAATAGATATCTGAATAATACAACCAGCAATACCGGAAAGAACTGACTAGTTCGATAGTTCCCTTCATGTTTGGGATTTGCGTAGCTTGTGATTCAACTACTATTGTATCCATATAGATGATGCAGTTTTGGAAAGAACTGTCTCCTCTGCGGATCATTGTGATGGCATATAAGTTTATTTAATAGAGAAAAAATACCTCCGGCCCAACACCCAAGAGGTGGCTTGCTCATCAGGTATCACATAGTTGTGCGGGTCACGTTTTAAATGCGATGAGTTCTATTTCGATCTTTTACCGTTCGTGGAAAAAAATAATTTTTTGAACCTCTTTGATCTTCAAATGACTGCAGATGATTTTTCTATAAATAGCTCAATCAATACATTGTCGACATCCATCCGATGTTTCGTCACCTTACAGCTTTTAATACTTCCTTGTTTTCTCGTGTGAAGAACCTAATACATTTTCTTTAACCGCTAGTTTCTGAATCGGTTTCCGAACTACAAATTCTATGGAATTTCCCGGCTATCCCTTATCACTGTAAAGTAGCCTAGCGGATAGCATGCGTATGTGAATTAGATATTAAATTTCCCTCTAGTTGCATAAAACTCATTGACCAAAACAGTTCTATACGCAGGAAAAAATAACTATCATATATTAATGAAACGGGTAAATACGGAGAAATGAGGATTCAGAGCCGGAATGGGTGAGTAAGCATAAGCCCAGACATCGCAGCTTCAACTAGCTGAAGGTAAGAGTCCGCAGTGAAGTGGTAGTGTCACTTTCGAAGAATGCTCGAGGAGAAAATTTAGAGATTGGAGGGGACTGGTTCAAGGGCTCATACTCTCATTGGGAGGAAGTTGCAGACGCGACACTCCCAAACCCCGAAGAGTGATCACGGGCGAGGCAATTAAGTGATAATCGGTGAACAGGGATAATAGTTTTGCTTCGCAACTCCGCGCCACCGAAACGCTGGAATTCCAGGGACGAGGGATGAAACCTCTTCTCCGAAAGCTCAATTTCCGAGCGAAAGATTTTAATTGATGGGATGTCAGTCGTAATCACCCACGCCGACGTGGTTGATTCGATTCTGCTAATCACTTGAAATTCGACAGGCTAAAGGGATTACTTGGCGAGCCCCGATAATCAGAAAAGACATTAAAATGAGGAGAATTTTCCGAATCTAAATTCGCAAATCCAATTGATTTAGATTGGATTTTTCAGACACGAGCCCTTTTTCAGACACGATCCCAGCCCCTTTCCAATGGAAAATTATCGTAAGCTGTCAGAACCCGTAGGCAGGCTTGCCCTTCTCTCTCCAATCAGTAAACTATTTCACTCAAACATTTCAACTTTTGATGATTATTTTTGGTCTAAGTATGCTATTTTGACATTTTGGGTAATTTTCAAGCTATTAGAAGGAAATATTTTCGGTTGGTTGAGGGAAACATGTATATCGCTGAGTACCAAACTCATTTTTTTTCATGGAGCCGTAAGGTTTGGGGACAGTGCACAGAAATTGTGCCAACAAATGAAACTAAATAAAAGTAGTGCGGTTCGTGAAAGAGCTTAAGACGATACATACCTATTTATAATCCATCCTCAATTTTCATACCCGGCGGTCCAAATCAATTAGCCACAGGCTCTTTCAACGACAAGCATGGTTTTTAGCATATAGGATTATTCCTACCCTTTCTTCCCTTGTATGCATTTACATTGCATCAAGTAAGACACCGGCCTTATCAACGCTGTAAGCCGGTAAAGGAGCGTCTCCTTTGTAATTCACTTTAATCTGAATAACTATCACATGGCTAGTAAATATAGCATGGACTTTCCTCGATTAATTGAAACATATTCTAAAAATTCACAATCGTATGAACTTTTGGACTTAATGTAAATAAATCCATATATCCAAAACAAAATGTTAATATATAAAGAACAGGTAAAAAGGAAAAGATAGCAATTGAGGAAGAAATAAAAAAACATTATCTATCGCTTTAACTCATGAAAAAAATCAAACTGTTACAGTTCTTATTATCGTATCTACTGTAAATATTATATCCTAAGCCCTGTTTTCCACGATTTAATGAGTATGACCGAATTTACTGTGATAAAAGTAATGTGTCCCATAGTCCTACATGAGATAATACAACTCAATGTTTATTTTCCAATTCGGATTTCTATCTTTAAAAGAATTTTCCGTGTCTGGATAGATGATCACGAAGCAAACAACAAATGTCCAAATCCTGAAGTGCTTCGCCGCGCATCTGTTCCAATCGCCAGCAGTCAGCACAAGTACCACAACGCCAATAGTAATATTTATCTCGAATTTTTTGTGCACAGTCATCAATTCAGCCACAGCTTAGTAGAGAATTTAGTGGCTTATATTCCCAGTTTACAACAATTTCAGGACTTTTTAAGGTCAAAGTAAGCGTGACTTGGACTTAAATTATAACGAGTAAAATTAGATCGTTCTCCGCGTAGAAGAGGTATCTGAAAACAAGGAAAAAGTTACCACTAAAACAAATAGATGCACATATGATTTAAAATTTGTCACCTAATCTCATGAAATACTCCTACAAATTTTTACTGAACTTATACGGACATTGACAAAAGAGGAAAATGTTCCTATACGGACCGCATCGCTCATATTTAATATGGCTCTAATGACCTATCCAACGCAGAAATTGAATAGAACTTAACACAGATGTTATGAAGCACATTCACCGTTCCACTAACCATTTTCAAGCATGAATCACTCACCACGGTTGTCTTGTGTGATTTCATTTCACAAAGCACACAATTTTTCTCATTACTATCTTAGTTCATTCATGCATTTTGCTAAAAAAAGAAACAATCCAAAGGATTATTAATAACTCATTTCACCCCTTATATTACGAATAAAGCTGATATGAAGTTCCTTCAACTTTACTCCGAAGACGTCAATACCTAATTCCTATCCAGGATTTAAGACAAAGGTGTGAATGTATCCGCAGAAGAAATAGATCGTTTTGAACGATAGGAAGATGTGAATTCACTAAGGGCTGTCTCCTCTCCCTTTTTCCCCAATGAACGACGAATCACCCAGTAGGAGCAAAGGGCTCAACACTCCATTGGAAGAAGAAGAAGAAAAGCTTTCTCAAGGGTTCCACTGACTCAAGACGTCGCCCATCTGACCCTTTTAAATCCCCGCTGTCCTCGAACAAAGGCAAGGAAAAGGTGGCCTGAAAGAGGATCGGAAGAATAATAGCACGATCTTCTCTTTTCGAGCAAGAGACGAAATGTGACAACGGCGAAAGCGGATTTTTGAGACGGTGTGGGATTCGAAGTATTTGGAGGCCAAGGGTCAGCTAAGGAACGGGAAAGGGTCAGCTGAGGCCGCCAAGAGAAAAACGAGGGCCTTAAGAGATGGTCCTTTTTCTCTGCCTCACTCCACAAACGAGACACTGTGGGGAGGATGCGAATATATTGAGGTGAATAAAGATAGGCGGCACTTTACGAAGAGTAAAAATGGAAAAAGGATGTGGAAAAAGATGTGCTCCTTTATTTCGTGAAGGATAAAAAATTCTTGGATAGCAATGTTACAGATGCGAGATGACGAGATAAAATTTCGCAAGAGGTCGATAATACCAGGCGCAAATCGATGGAACTCGGAACACTCGCAAAAAAAGTGTGACCAATGTCAACACAGATTATTCCTTACAGATACATGATAAGCATTTTTCAGGTTTATAGTAAGTCAAATTTTACCTTGTTAAAATTAAAAAAAATTCGTCGTGAAAGCAAAGTAACATTTTTTTTTTGTAATATAAAATTAAAGTTTCCCTCTATAATGAGAAAGCAACTGAAAAAGACTACTTTATGGAATATGAGTCCCGGGAACCATCATGACTGAATTTTAGTGATTGAAACGCCATGTCTACGACAGAAAAACTTTACCACCCAGGTGCCAAAAGGAAAAATTCTCCATAGGATCGGTATCCTGAAAAAGGAATTTTGCTGTCCCGCTATCCATACATTGCCAATGAGGAGTCTTGAAATCGTTCGTAACTTGGTGAACTTTAACATCTCTTTTTTGCTAAAGTAAGTTGAAAGTAGCATTTATTCAACAACCCAATCCTCGGGAAATAGTGTGTCGTTTTCAAAATGGCAATTTTCCTTTGTATTCCTTCATCCCTTTGTCGTAGAGCATTGAATCATTTTGTTTGACTGATGGGCGTCGGAGAGAAAAGTGGTTTGAAGATACCAAAACGTCCAGGGGCTCCACGTCATAAAAATCGCGGGTGAAAACCTATTCCTCCTTCTTCAAAAGACCTTTTTGATCGGCAGGGAAGAAGGAACTCTCTCGAAGACCGGAGTGTCTGTTGTTCTTTGCATCGGGGGCGTGGTTCGGCGGCATCGCCAAGTCGCCGTCAATTCGGAACTTATATGAAACAGCTAATGTTGGCCTTTACATCGGGGCTTTTCAACAATTTTTTACAAATACACGTTCACTAACAACCATGCCATGGATAGGACCAACCTACTCAGGCGGGACTCGAACCCGCGACCTCTTGTTTGGCGGGCGAGGACTTTACCCCTCCTCCACCGTTTAGAATGCAGGGGATTATGTTATCGTCGTTACAACGTCACATTACAAGGAAAGGTATCCACGCAAACAGATTAGGTAATGTAAATATCTATTTAAAATGTTTCTAAATTATGTTTTTCCTCTTCCAAATATGCTGTCCTCATTGAGCGTTCACGCACTCAGGCGTTGACAGGATCGAGTGACATTTCGCAGGTTGAGGTTGAGGAAATTGGATTGAGGTGACGTAGGGGAATAGATGGAGTGCGGCAGTGATGGCTGTGAGCGAAGGAAGGAGGCATCGGTTGAAGCGAGGGAGGAGTGACAGGAGATTTTGATCCTCAGGTTAACCGAGAGAGAGGCGTCGAAAACGTAGAACCAAATGAAATACGCCACTAAATGAATTGCTTAAGCCTCGTCGACCGCCGATGTGGGGACTCGATAATACACCCGCAGCAGACAGATTGGCCCTTGATGGAGGGGATCATGGAATGATCCAGGAGTCGTGGAATTAGCGAAGGGATCACCAAAACAGAGACGCATCAGCCTGTTAATTGCCATGCAAAGTAAAAATGAAATTTGATTAAGGAAGCAAAGATTGCCCCGTCGTAAATTAAAAATTCACAGCACGAAGCTTAATTGTTTCATTTCTCCGCTCCAAATAAATTCAATAACAAGGTGAAACAAATTTGCAAAAGGTTGTTTCATATGCGAGGTTTCGTCCAAAGCAATAAGTGATTCTTTTATAAATAATGATTAATCATCTACAGGCTAATGAAAAAAATATGGATATGGTTTAGAGCCCTCTGCATACTTAATGGCACCGTTTGATGAACACGAACAATAATGATGGTATTTGAAAAATTCGATTCGAACCACAAATTCTTTCGAAATATTTGTCTCTAGATTTCCGAGATTTCCGCAACGATTAGATGTGCCAGTATTCGCCATTTTTGAGTCTCCTTAAGGACGTTTTCAGAAGTAACGTCGAGGAATAAAATAGGAGTTCATTCAACGAACCAGTGAACCTAGAAATGGATTATGCTTCATACTGAATTCTCAAATCGTTTTATTGTATTTTATTAATGAATCAATACTGATAAAATAGTACATATTTCATTACATATAGACAATATTTGAACTAAAGATAATATTTGACTACAGATTCAGCATTGCGATAAGGTCCTAATTCTGCTTCCGATGTTAATTTGCATCACATTGCACCATTTTTTTAATTTTACATAATTAGCACACCTTCGAAGTAACACAGAAAAATATTTTTGCATAGAAAAAAGAATGGGATGGGATATGAGTTTATGAAGACAACATTACCAATCAATTTTCAATTGACCTACTGGTTTCGAAGTTAGCAGAGGTTTGCGTTGTTTACAACAACTCCTTTAATTTTAGTGGTATAAACAATTTGTTTTCGGCAATCTGCTAAAAATAGATGTGGCTTATTTATATCAAAATTGCAAGTTATAACAACGAAAACTACGGGAATTCCAAGCGCTCAAAGTTGAGCAATTTGATTTTAAGCGCAAAAAACGGGTACTTTGTTTTAGAAAAAATTAAGCACAGGAAATACTATTGAGCCGAAGATTTTTTAAAAAGTACATGATACAACGTGGAAATAAATTTTCTTTCGTATGCTTTTTGTTGCATTGAAATTGATTGCTTTGTTTAGACGCTAGAGCTCCTCAAACTCGGGTATCTCGCTTTTTTTTTACAGACAGTAAGTTGAGCAATTACATTTCCGCTGCGGGCGTTCCCAGTGGGAGGCAGTAAACAATGAACATAGTCATAGAATAGCACCATGCGACCACGTGGCCGTAAACAGACGTGTTGCGCCCATCGGGTTCTGAATCGAGGCCTTCAAAGTGGCGGAAGCTCGCCTTAGGGCGCGCCGCGAAGACAGACGAGCCGGGATAATAAACAGGACGGCTCTCATCTCGGAGTGAGAGGCCGCACCTTCCTCCCATCCATACATACATTCAATTACTTGGTCATGCGAAATAAAGAAGAGAGCAAAAAGGAAACCAAAGAAATAGCCTACATGACCATGGTTCTACCTGTACTTGAATATGCAACTTCAGTGTGGGATCCGTACTGTAAAAATGAATCTTCAAAGATTGAAAACGTTCAGCGAAAGGCAGCAAGGTATACTCTAGGGAAACATAGAAGGGGGGAAAGTGTAACAGCTATGATAGGGAGCTTAGGATGGAAACCCCTAAAAGTGAGAAGAACCATAAATAGGCTATGCGGGGTGTACAAAGCCTTTACAAATGAGCGGGGTTGGAAGGAAATAGGTCTGAAGCTGGACTCACCCTGCTACATAGGAAGGAAAGATCATAAATTCAAAATTAAGTTAAAAAAACAGAAAACAGACGTTTTGAAAAAATCCTTCCTACATAGAGGAATAAAGGAGTGGAACGACCTACCTGAATTCATTTCTATGATCTTCCCTGCAAATGCGAAAATTTTTAGGGAGAAGTGCTCATCACTTATTGGTTAATTACATAGTGGTTTAAAAGAGAGAGTGTGAAATTGGGTTAATTGGGTCAATGTTCATTTGTTAGTTGTATTAAGTATATTAGAATTAATGCATTTAACGGATTGTTTGAAATTGGTTTATTGGGACAATGTTAAATTCTTAGTAGTATGAGATTAGAATTAATGTATTATTTTTTAGCATGGATGTGTATTCTATTTTTAAACATTGTATTAGATAGGTACATTTGTTATTCATGTGTATACATCTAATGCTGCCACCAGGCAATAGTCTACTTGCAGCAATGTGTAACAATAATAATAATTACGTCGCGGCACCACCACCCACCCAGAGGCTGGACAGCCCTCTCAACACTCCGTTTGTTTGGCGCGCTAAGAAGACTTGAATAGGGTGGTTTCCTATTATTTTTTATTGCCTAAATCGAAAAAGTAAGAGTCCAGGAGTAAGCATTTCACGCTTTTAGATTTTCGAATGACGATATCTATTTTTCGCAATTAAACGAAAAGTGAAAATTTTCAAGCGCGTGAAAACGCGACGGCTTAAAATGAATGCTGGGAAAAGTCCGTGTGACGTATTTCTGGTTCCAGCAGTCGGCGTGTGGGGTGACCTTGGGGCGATGCTTGAGCGCTGATACGACGCAGGCTGCTAGCAGGTAGCGCTTGGCTTAAATAAGGATTATTAATACCTTATCAAACGAAGAAAACTTTCCGAACTTAGGTAATTTTAATGGGAGATTATTAAGAGATGTTTCCCTGAGCTCTGTGCCTCATGCATGCATTCGTAATCTCAGAAGATGTGAAACTCCTATCTACTCGTATAGAAACTAGGTCCCTGTGACGTCACGAGGAGTGGAATCGCATGGGCGCCAATCTGGCCTTTTTCAAATGGGGTTAAAATTGACCCTTGCCATTCGTCTAAACTGGGATTCCTAAAGCCAAATAATTTGTATATTATGAATACACAAATGGTGGGTAAGGAATCGCAATCAATGCATTTAATTTTCTTTGATGAAGGAAACTATCCTATTCGTATTGCGATTCTGCGATGATGACTATGATTCAGGATCGAGGGGCTGCTGAGAAAGCTGAGTCGATGCAGAGAGGCAGAAATGTCGTTACCGTGTTGTCGTAGTGGCTGAGGGTTGGCTGGCTGCCTACTACTTAATCTCCATTTCAAACCCCGGGAGTAGCGGCGTTTAATCACCGTATGCCCCATAATCCCCGTTCCCTGCTCGAATGAATTTCTTAGGATCATATTTCTTTATATTTCAATCAAATATCTATACATTAGGCCAGATTTTTTTTATGATTGGACCAAACTGGGTTGCATTTCTTGAAACTAAATGCTCGGCTTTTTAAATCTTGATACCAATACTAAATATCGGAAAATACACATTTTTCTATGAGGAAATGCTCATCTTTGATCATATTTTTCCTTGAAACTTGTTCCGATTGAATATCATAATTTTGCTGAAATTTCCTTCCCCTCTTTGTTTTGGATTAGTTTTTTAAAAATTGAGACCTTTGATTTTATTGTGAGAATTAATAATTGGATTCATAGTTTAAGTTGAATACGATTACGGATATTTTTAGACGTTACACATTTCGACACCACCCCCTTAACATTAGTGACCAGCCGCCCATGAAGCACCCAAGACCCTAATTCTTGGCAAAGCGCTTAGTAAGATTTAGCGAGCGTGGTATGTATTTCGCAGCCGATTCGTGACCCCATCACGGAGCCCCAGCGAGCGCTGACACGACGATCCAGTGCAGTGGGCTGTGGCTCCGCCCACGCTCTGTCCATCCGCTCTTCCCTCCGCGATGACTCACTCACTCACTCACCACGAATGAGTGCCTCTTTGAGTGCGAAAATAACCAACCAGCTCCGTGCTATCCTTGTTTTTGTCGCCAACCGGACAAGTCTCGGCCCATCGTCCTCACTTGGCCCAAAGTACGCTTCTCCCCCACTCCCAAACTCGTCATCATAATCACCATGATCCTCAGATTGGTTTGACGCAGCTCTCCACTCAATTTTCCTCTCTCACTTTCATCACGCAAACGTGACAGAGCGGCTGACGGAATGTATTAAAGTGTAGGTTCTACTTAAGTGCCTCCAGTAAAACGGATAAAGTGCCTCTCAAAGGCATTCTGAGGAACTTGAGTGGCAAGCTATTGAAATTATCATGCATTCGGCAAATTGCCATTAAATGTTTGAAACTAAAAATATTGACTGAATATTCTAGTTGTCTTATTTCATATAGGAGTGTACAGGTAGAAATAATCTCATATATAAATCAATATTAGGATTGTGTATCCATTATAGCGATTTATGTGTTCATGGAAACATTAAAGGTACCTCCATCTCTTTAATTTTAAATTAAAGCCATCTTGCAACGTGCGTTGGAGAAGGAAGTATCCCAAGAGAGAAGAAGACGCCTATGAAAATCTAACTTACTGGACGAATTAGAGTTACCAGTCATTAAAAAAAACTGGCTAGATGCTTCTGCTCATCGCCTTCTGTACGAAATATGTTGTCCTCGCAGCATCGCCATGGCAACAGCGAGCTAACGGCCAGAGTGAGTCGAAGTCGAGCGATGTGGTTGTGAAGGGATCCATTGATGGCGATGGGAGCATTGCATGAGTGCGAGGCGATTGATCCAGGCTCTGTCGCCTAAATAGGCTGCTGCGGTGGGTGGAGTTCCCCCTCCATCACTACTCATCTGCAAACTGGCAATCTGCACTCTTTCAAACAGCCCCGAGAAGTTTTCTGCGACCTGTTTTCTTTCAAGCGTCTTAAAGAGGACTTGCGATACAAAAAGGCAGCTCCTCTCCGACTGACATCAAGGCAATCGGATGGCTATCAAGTACAATTTGTCGAATTGTCTCGGGACTCCAACCGTCATACATGACGAGATGAGCATTCAAAAAATACATTGACTTATTCTCACCACTCACATTTTGACTGTCGTCAACCACACTCCAGCGAGACGATTTTCCTATACTTCGTTTGATATTCGCGGATGCATCATGTTAATTCATAATTCGCATACTTTCCACTAAATTTTAATTATTAAAATATTATCATCAGTTTTTATTTAGATGCCGCACAGCGGTTATACGTGTTGTAATGATTAAAACTGAAAACTGAAAAGAACGAATATCTAATTCTGAAAACGATTTCCTTCCAAAAAGTGAAGACTGATGGGGTTGAACGAATCACGGAATTAATCATCGGAAAAGTGTAAACTCTGAAAGTACAATTTTCATGAATTAAAGTAAAGAAGAATCCAAAATTTAGAAAATTAATAATTTTCTGGATTTATCAATGCCATTTTTAAAAGAAAAGTATCATTTTTTCGAGACTTTTTTCAAACAATTCGTTATATCTCCAATCATATTATGAGTCAATGATAAAATCTAACCATAAAATTGATTTACTTTGAAAAAGAGAGGATATATATTCCCGTATTTAGATTTTCTTCGTTGATTCACGCACAAAAACCTCTCAAATCTAATGCAATATTTCTAGTAGTGACACAGACATTGGAACAGCCACCCTCAATATCAAACAGCTGCGGAATAAAACAGTTTTAGACCAGCTACATCGGAATCTCATTTCGCGAATTCTTCTCACGCGGGATCACGGAGTGATTTCAGTCATCGAAGAAATCGAAGGAGACGCGTTGTATTCGTACATTAATTAATTATTCGCAAAAAAAACGATGACTCTCAGATTAAATGCCCTTGATAATGATTCCCATGCCGAAATCGCGGTAAAAAATATAAAATTTGGAATGTGCCAAGTGGTGTTTTTTCCTCAGTGACTTTATTCCACAAAGTAAAAGACTGATACCAATAAGTGCATGATAATTCAGGTTCCGAATGGTTTTGAGCACCTGGTTATTTCCCTTGATACATTTATGAGGCCTATCCTTACAATAAGGTAAGTTGACATTGGTTCGTTGACTCCGTCCACATCATTAAAAATTATCTCGAGCCTTTAATAGTCACACGAGGAAAAAAGAGAGACATAATATGGGCTATCTAGATAGCGACACATTCCCTCACTCGTGCGGTGATATAGGAAGACCCAAACATCAGCAGCCAATTAGATTCGACCGCACTTTCGTAAAAATATGTTCTCACCGACGGCGAGCGATTCGTCACGTGGCGGGACTTTCCTGGCCCACATTTTAGGATACCCCTTCCCGCGCGGCGTAATACGAATTCTCCAGCCACAACAGATAAGGCGAGCTGATAAGGAGGACAAAAACGCCTCCGTCTTTGCAGGCGCCTCTTGATATCCCGTCACCAGAGGGCAGGAAGGGCGCTGATTAGGACCGGAAGCGGAAGACTCCGTGGCGATTACTTCGGGTCCTTTGCCTTCCTTCCCCTACAACCTCCCCCCTCCCCTCCTTCTCTACTAAATGTGTAACCCCTTCCCCTTTCATCATCAGGGTCGAAAAAGAGCGACGACGACGGGCGTCTTTATCCTGCAGTCAGGACGTCAACGCCTCCCAACATTATCGATGGGTTTTTTTTTCTCACTTCCTGGGAAAACCTCGATCCCTGTTTGTTTGATTTTTCCGCCCTAACTTCCGAGAATCGAAATTTATAGAGTTCCACCCCAAGTCGCCAAAGATGCCGAGAAAATAACTCTCTGGCTAAATCAACTCGCCCGTCCCATGACACTCGCTCTCCCGTAA
This sequence comes from Ischnura elegans, assembly GCF_921293095.1. Taxonomy (NCBI): domain Eukaryota; kingdom Metazoa; phylum Arthropoda; class Insecta; order Odonata; family Coenagrionidae; genus Ischnura; species Ischnura elegans. The sequence goes on along the minus strand of NC_060247.1, from coordinate 10,379,490 downwards.
ATGTGGAAATAATGCGTTTTTATCGGATTTTGATTTTTTCCTCAAATTTCGAGAAAATCCACCAATCAGATGCCATTCGCGGGTATACAGACGAGGGATTAACTTTCCTCAAAGGAAGATGAAAACGATTATAGGGGGATTTTACGAACTGCCAGCCGGTCTCGTTGAGTAAAATTACATTTCAGGGAATTAATGAGTATTTTTTGTATGATCTACCCAAGCAAACTACAAAATTAAAGAATTTTATTATTATAGCTCGGTTAAAAAATAGATATTTTTGACATATATTGACTTTCAAAGCAGAGCTAAAAATGGAACCAAAGACTAGCTCATGCAAATACATATAATCTCCAGAAATTCATCCGAAAAATTGTGTAATAACTTGAGTAAAACTTTCAAACACAAAAAATTGGATAATTCTTGATTTCCTTGGAACTGTAAAATGGCTAGAATGTGACAACAAACTTTAGAGAGTTCATATCATTCATTTTGTGTGATATTCAGTATGGATCCGAGTAAACCTTTCCCTCCTATTAGCATGACTTCGCATCCCTTGAAATCCCTTGAAAAACTCCTCTTTCTGGAAAGTTACAAAGGGAATTCGAGGACTTCCGGTGTTGGTATAGAAACTTCATGTACAAGGATACAGAAAAGTAAAAAGGAATACAGATAGTACTAATAATAATAACACAACAATAACCATAACTATAACGTATAATTGCGCCATAACTGTTTACATTATTTAAGTGCAAATAACTCGAAGCTTAGAAAAGACAATTACCATTCGTTATTAGTAAAAGGAGCATAATGGATCAAAAATGAAAAAGTCGAAGATTGAAGAAAAAAGATATTACACCAGTCGATGCAGATGGTGAAAAATAATATGAAAGAGTGATGAAAATATACATAGGTTGTGAAATGGAAAAGTACAATCAGGGTCGAAGGGAGGATTACAGGGCAAGAATCGTAGGTAGAATGGAAACGACCAGGATCTGCTCAAGAGCTGATTACCCTTAATGATAGGGTTCCTTCGAGATTCGTGAGGCGGCATGCTGATGGCTCATGGCCAAGCGCGGAAGGATCTCAATTGTTTGCGCATCATTAGAGGCCTCAAAATTCTCTCGAAACGGCGATGCGAACGCTATGCCGCGTTGTGCGCGGTGTCGAAACCACCGCCCACGGACCCCGTCATTCATTTTTTCCTTCCGAAAATAAAGACTCCACTTAGACGCGTTTGCTCGCGAAGAGATTTTCCAAAGAAATCGTCGTAAGCGCTCACTCGCTCCCAAACAGACTGACGCCCGTGGGACGCGCGAGAATAGTTTTCATCTGCGGGCGGCGCCCATCTAGGGAAATAAACATCCCACTGGTGTGCTGGAGAGAGAAAGTGGTGGCCGCGTGGGACATTGGCAAACAGACGCACTGGCCATTTAGATGAAGAAAACCGCGAGGATCGCGCTGGATGGAACCAAAGAAGAGCGCTCGCGAACGTAGTGGGGGATTGGATAGTTTGAGGCGCGATTTCGTAAAACTGCTTCAAGTGAATAAAAAAAATTTATGGTTCCACATAGATAATTTTAATGTCGACCAGTTTCGTTGATGTGCGATATCGATGCTGTACAGCGACGAAACTGGTTGACATTAAAATTATAAAGTATTATTTTAATTCAAGATAGTGGCGGGCCGCTCAAAAGTGGAGAATGCATGTACTATAACCCCGTATCAGACATAGTCTAAAAAAACGCTTTTCACTTCATCGTCAGTTTTAAACTGCACCATTATTCGACGGTTCAAAGATCCATTCTTCAGCTGAAAGATGAAAGACCTCAACAAAATTCACCTCAATTAAAAACATGGTCCTTTGTTGTACAGTTGAGTTACTAATAGCTTCACGTCAATTACCGTGGGAATCATTTCCCTGGATACAGAATCGAAACTCAGACCTTTAGCATTCCAGGCCACTGGGCAGGTCACTACGTTTCCCAACTCACCAAAAACCTAACCTAAAGACGAACCACCAGGGTTAGTATTCCAAACAGTTATAGACTTTTCTTCAGAGATATGTAAATGTTGAGGATTTAAATAATGAATACGGAAATTCACTCAATGTGATGAATGTCAGTCATCACTTCAGCCACGAGGAGGAACATCTTCAAACGTGACCAATTTGTTTAAAACAGTGGTTCCATCTTCCTCTACATATTGGCGCATAGTCAACAGTGTGTCTGACGATGGCGTAAAATGCGGGTACCTGGGATCACGCTCGAGGAGTTTTGAAAAAGGCCCAATGATCGTTTATATTTCGTCTTTCAGCTCGATGCCTTCGCGTAGTGTAGCGACTGAAAATTTCGACTTCAGGATCATCCAGCATGCGCCTCACGCCTCGAGGCGAAGACTGCGAAATGAATGGACGCAAAAACAAAAGAGGCCGAAGTGCAAAAGGAAGTGCCGTCGCGGGCTATAGTACGTGTAACTCAAAAAGACAACCTTCCAATGCTACGCGATCCAACTGCCGAGGGCCAAAATGAGAGAAACATGCGTGGAGTTTATTTTTAACCCGACAATGAATGACATTGTTCGCTGGGGTCTCTTTCAACGCACCACACCACCGTCCTTCCACAACTACAATACGCGGCGGCATAATAAGTCTCTCAAGAGGAGTTTGTCTCGCCACGTGCGTAGGTGGTTGGTCAGAAGGCGAAAGAAAAAATATAGGAGGCGAGGTTCTTTAGCGTGCGCATAAAATTTCACGGGGAAGGAGGTGCATTGTGATGAGGAAGACAATCTACCATGCAGTGGCGGCTTGCCCATAAGGACTCTCGGGCGCCGCCCCACCAAAAGATTTGAAAAAGGAAAAAAATAATAAATGCCCATTCAATTATAATTATACATCTAATTATCCAAAGTGTCATTTTTTAATCGCATACATCTAAAATGTAGGAAAAAATCACAAAAATAGCGCGAGAAGTTCGCAATTGTAACCGCGGGGCGCTGGCCAGAACGTCCCAATTCATCCCCAGGCAGTTATATGAAGAGTGGTAGCGATGGGGGGTGCTGATGCTATGACGCGTCTAAGCTAGTGGAAATGCTGGGACGCCGCCCGAGCATGCGCAGAGCGACGTATCTACGAGTGAGTTGACATCGCCGCTACGGCTGGTGGCATTATACTCTGGCGTCTACTTGGTGCTGCAATGTTGCAGAATACCTTGTTTTGGTTCAAATTTTATTATTATAAATATTTACATTATATTATTTTTATGAAACAAATTTAATTCCTAGATAGCACTAAAAACTCACTAAAATACGCAAAACATTCAAATATTTTGACCCCCCGGTGAAATGTGCCCCCCCCCCGAGCATTTGACTCACGAGCCGCCACTGCCACTACCATGTTCTCCGACGACCCGTAACGCTTTTTCTCGCAAAATTAACACACGCTCCTCCAAATTTGTTGCAAAATTATTACGTCGACCATGAACTTATCCCACATTTGAGCTTTAGTTCCCGCTTTACTTTAGAGCCCCGAATTCAATCTTGGAGTCAGTTTTTGGCTGTTACTTATCCACGTTTAGTTCTCGGATTTCAATCTAATAATTTTAGTACTTAACCTGAGGATCGCAGTGGATTTTAAGGCCGTCTCGAAATGCTTATTCTTACGAATGGGACAAATTCAGAATCATCTAAATCATCTCTTACCGGCACGAAATATGTGACACAAACCGTCCCCGAGCTCCAAATGAAGAAAATCCCAAGTAATATCAAAAGAGGTAAAGAGCAGGAACGCTACTAATATGGGGTAAAATTGGTACCATACGGCTGATTTTTATTTTTTACTTTTCAGTCCCAAAAATAATACTGGCTTTGAAATCGACAGAAAAAATCGGCTTCATCAGTATCTCATTAATAGTCGAATTTCATATCAAATAATGAATAAAAATCTAACGAAAATGATGGTTTCTTCCAAAGGAATAATTATGATGAAAGTTTCATGTCAAAATTATTTGGGGTATCATTTAATATGGGGATTTTCGAATCAGTGCCATCTTCTTTACTGGCATCTGCCAACTGCGATAATCTTTATCTTCTTCTAGCTACTATATGCAATGAAAAGTATTTTAACTAGTGGTTATGTATGCAAACAGCATTTATAAATTAACATTTACACAAGTAAATGTCAGTTTAAATCATTCATACCCAGTGAATGGACGCAAAAACAAAAGAAGCCGAGGTGCAAAAGGAAGTGTCGTCCCAAGCTATAGTACATGTAACTCGAAAAGAGAGGAATCATCTCAGACCTTCAAGCAGATTAAAATCATAGTTTTTATAAGTATATAATATGCATAGTAGTTACGACAGGTTGGCTGGCGTAGATATTTCTTTTTCTTCCATATCACCTTGATTTTCGACCTTTGCAAATGAAAGCCGTAATATGAGAACATAATTACCCGGTTTACTGGGTTTCTTCATTGCTCAGCTGAAAGAATGCGCATTGAAAGAGGGCATGACCCTCACATCATTTGGGACCATTCGATTTCATGCCAATATAATGGGAAAAGGCCAAACAGTTTTATAGCTGTAAAGAAAGCGATGCAATGACCCTTAAAAGTCATATCTAGATTTTCCATGTTGCGAGTCGGCGAGTTTAAGGAGGATCCTTTTATAACAGGAGTCCAATAAAATTCATGTTTTGAAATATTAACAAAAAAAACTAAAATTGGCGAAATAATAAACTCATAAACTCATCCAATGGCCATTTCCAAAACATGGGGTCCTAAAAATTTTGAAAGCACGAGAGGATAAAAAAATGAACGAATCCAATGCTGCTTCCAATAAAGTTTTAAAGGGGGCGTGTATTACCCGCAAGAAAAATGAAATTTTCACCACGATGTTTCGGCCCGCCGTTAGTCATCATCGTTCCACCATTAAAGGCAAGTTGCCTGTCGAGGAAGTCAAACACGGGAGCTAACTTTAGCGGAGCCGACGTGCCATTAAGCAAACAAGTGTCGTGCAGAGAGGTTGGGCGGGCTAGAGTTTGGGGTTATAGTGCCGGAGGAGAACGGAGAGAGCCCCACGAGGATAGCCACTCCACCACACACACACATGCATACACATTGTCCGCGTTTAATATTACGGGTCGCCCTGGAGGAGAGCGCTATATAGACAGGGTCCACAATCACCCGGGATGGCCCAAGGGTTATGCTAACCGTGCGGCGGGGCATGACTAAGAAAGTGCGTCACAATGAACGACGAAGAGTGGAATTCACGAAGAGAAAGACGGAGTTGTACCCTTTCAAATTTCCAGCGAAAGGTTGGATAGCGTGCGCAAACTACAGTAATTAAACATCTGAGGCGAGGAGCTCTTTTCTTCGTCCTCTTCCCAACCGTGTGCAACCCGCTGGCAAGGTGATTACGCAGCGAAAACGATAATGAATCATTTTGATAAAAAAAACACCGCAGTTCTTCCGCGATAACCATACGGATATTCACGAACTTTATTTAGATAGAAGTTTTTTCACACAAATTACCCTCATAAGGAGCAAAAAAGAGGCATAATAATATCACACCTTTTGCACAGAAGTGTTCTAATTGGTGACATTTTTAACTTCTAAATTATAGAAAAGGCAGCCCACTACAACAGTACGTCAAAAATCAGATCAAGGAGAAAATCATACCGAGGACAGATTGTGACATAAGGTATTGCAATTCGATAAGGTGGAGGAAAATATTTCAGCATTATACAACTGAGAGCATCCAGGGCAAAAAAGGTAATATTTTAATAAAATGAACCCGAAGATGGGATATGAATTATTTGGAATTCTGGAGGGGGGCTACAACAAATCTTTTATACGAGAAATGACAAGTTTTTAAAGGGTAAAACTCAAGTTTTTAATCATTTCACGAAGGCCATTGATTGAATTATGTCCTGCACTATGAAGGCCAACTATGGTATAACCCCGCAACCGTTTCGCAATTACAGAATTGTACATAATAATGGTAAGTTTTCAAGAAATTTACCCGATTACTCGTGAGAAAGCAAATAATAACACAATTAATTTAAAATTTGTAACGTTAACTGCACTGATAAGTATTATGTGATATTTAAGCGAGAAGAGAAAAATATTAAGGGAGAGAAAATGGAATAAATCTGAAAATTTCCAAATGGTGTCATAAATAAAGTGCCGTAAACTGGCTGAATTATGTTTCAACACTTGGTTAAGGGTGTTTCACGCAATAAAACGCTAGCGGTACAACATGGTACTCGGAGCAATACCGAATGACTGAGACAACAAACACTCGCAGGATACGAGGCAACCTAGATGGGTGATGAGGCCACTGACATCAAATGATGCATAAAATGCATGTAAAAGACCGTGGAAAGACACCGTCAAGCCAAAAAAAAAAATAAAATAAAATTCCCGACCCACTAGTTTAAGGATGAAGTACTTTTTAAAAATACACAAAGGTTAAGCCTCGATTGAGTTCAATAAATTTTTGGATGACTTGGAGTCGATTAGAACACCAGTGAAAGGTCTTTGAAAGACACTGTGCGATCCTTAGGAAATGTTGGTATATATAAATGTGTATGCAATTTCAATGTTTTTTTTCTCTGAGTTACCTTGTGCATTGTTGTTCGTTGATTTTTTTGCATGAGTTTCAGAGTGTGAGTATTACAACAGAGAATACATGTGCTTTTACGATTCAAGTTGCTAATTAATTTCCTTCCAGCTTGAAAATTAACCCGAGACAACAAGAAAAGCAGTTCAGAATAAAAATAATGAAGATAGACAGCAAGAAAACTAAAGTTATAAAAGACTACATAGGCATTAATGACGTAAATAACTTTATATAAAAAATGAGTTTTCATCATTGACTGTGGCATGTGAAGCAATTTAAAGATTGAGGGAGGAAGTTGGAAGGCAACGGTCACAATCGTAAGAAATCATGGGAATAAATGGGATTGGCAAAAAGTATTTTCCGCAGAAATAGTGGGATAATTACGAACAACCCTAAGAAAATAATACATGAGACTCATGAAGATATTCAGTGGTTCGTTCCCTTGTGGTGAGGGCTAAAAATGTGGACCCTGAGAATGCAAGTTGAAACTACATCCGGATTCTGCATGAGAATGTGGAGGAGAATAGAGGAAATATGGCGGATGTAGTGATGAGAAACAACTTCGGAGCTCACTGCATTATTCACGAGAGGACATTGCGCGAAAGATTTTGAGGGAGGTGTAGTGGAGAAGCGGGTGGATGTTGAAATCCGTGATGATGCAGATGAGATAAGATACGAGGAGCAGACAAGGGATGAGAATGGCAATATGGATGATGTAAGGAGAGATTCAATGCGGGCGCTCTTCACATCGCGTTGTAAGAGATATAAGACTTCTTGAATATGTAGATAAATACAAAAGTCGTGTGATAGCTTTTCTGGAAAATTCTGGGATTCAAGTTGATTAGGAGTCATTGGAATATAATCAAATCTGATACAAATAGATTGGATCATATCCAAACCAGATAAAGTCTTATCTAAACTAAACCAGGTCGAGGAAGAAATGAAGCGCACAGAGTGTGATTTCATCAGAATGTGATCTCATTAAAATCAGATATATTATTTTAAAATCATGAGTCATCAATATAGCAACATCATTGAAGGAAAAAAAAGCATCGCATCATCCTACGAAAACTGAAATAAGCTTCAATATCAATTTTTGAATATGCGAAGGTCGTTACGTCTAAATTCATGTTCCGGGTGATTGCTTAAGATTATAATTATTACATCAACAAAAAATATCAAATTGATTGATTACAGTGGAAGCTTTTTTGAAAGATATAAAAATAAAAATGATGAAAATATCATCTCAGTTCCTGACCAGAGTTTTAAATCAGAGGTGATTTTAAATCAGCACACGCAAGTTACAATTCACCTATGGTGATTTAAAATTTTCAAGGAGTCTCTTGATTAACTTCCAAAGATTGATTTCAACAGCTTTCTCACCACGAGAGTCAGAAGCGCTACGACATTAAAATGGTTGCACCAAAGGAGCGATGGGAGAGTAGTCTCATAGAGAAGTACAGTGTGTGGTAAATGGCCACCCATGAAAGCGTATCAACCACTAACTGGCAACTTTGCAACGATAACGTTGTGTGCGATAAGGAAAAAGAAGCCTCGTGTGTTACTGAGGAGGATATCCTTCCCGTTCTTATCTCGGCTGATAGCGGTCTCTACAAGGAAACTGCTCCTCCGCTCGCTAAAGGATGCGAGATCGTAACTTCCTACAGTCAATTAGTAGTCGTCCATGGGTTCACATGTACCTTTAAACGATTTTCATTCGTCTTCGGTAAGAAGAACGCTTTTCAGGCTTTACTATCCATATTGACTGTCTTATTTCCGAAAAGGCTAAGTGTTATTTTCATCAATTAAAGAGGAAGTTACCTTTCAGCCGTTAAAAAAATACCCCCATGCTATGAAGAATAATAAAAAAAATGAATTATGAAAAAGTTGGAGTGATTTCACAATGTGCAATCATTTTAAAAATTCCCGTTTTGCATATATCACTTAGATGCAGAAATCCGGAAGGTAATTACCTAATTCAATTATACGGAATGAAATCAATTATCATTAAATCTAATAAATTATCATTAATTGATTTTCTAGCTGAAGTTTATCTTGTATGCATCAAAGACAAAAATTCATACATTTTTCCGGCAATTGGGGCCGTGGGCGTGATCATGTAAGGAATCACTCGATTGATCCCTCGGGGAAAATAACCTCGGGCCTCAGCATTCAAAATCCGTCCACTGATTCTAGGCTCACAACTCAAACGGTGAGCAGCGGTCGAACTGCGAATGACGTTTCGAGACAGAGTAAACTTCTCTCCCTCTCTCTCTCCGCAGCCTCCAGATGCCAAGAGTGAGTGCATCGACCCGTTTCAGCGGGGCCAGTGCATGCGGTGTAAAACTTCTGGAGAAGAGGAAACAAACAGGAAGGCGTAAAAGAATCCACCCATAAACACGGCGCCTCGAATCTTTTTTCTCCCCCCTCCCCCGGACTGAGGAACCCCGAATAGGGGGGGGAGGAAGAGGGGCTGCTGCAGCGGACAGGCGCCAAGTCACGTTCCCAACGCAGAACCACCCCCCCCCCCCACAAAAATGCGTCGAGGATGCAACTTTTCGTATTAAAAAAAATTAAAGACAAAGAAAAACCTCTTTCGGAAAATAACACTTGTTTCCCAAAAAAAAATTACCAAAAGCCGCACGTACTGCTTCCCGTGCACCCTGCTTGCTTCTCTCATTCTCCGCGAGCAATATCGACCCTATTTCCGTCCGAATAACATCGTTAAATTAGGAGAAAAAAATAAACTGGGACACTCATGCTCCCATATCCGATGGGCGAGAGCAGGGGCACTGCGCTAGGAGAGCTGGCTTGGAAATTATGTCGAAACCAGGAAGAGCTCCGAGCAAAGAAAGATAATATGTCGGGGGAATTATTCGATTGTTGGATGCTAGACTCCGCGGGATTATACGATACGATAAGAGAGGAGGTAAAGATAGAGGAGGCAGTTAAGAATTACATGAGGTGAGGAGTAAATTAAGTAAATGTTCGCGCTGCAGGTGTTAGAGGCAGTAAAATTTTACGAATGGTATTATTAATGCCCAAATCAACATTATTCCATTGAAATACATGAAATCTAATGAAAAAAATAAATAAACAATACAAGATGAATAAGGACAATAGGAAAATTCTTCCACAATAAATGGGATGAGAAAAAAGTGAAAAAAGAGGAAATTTTAAGCTCATTCTGGAATAATAAAAAGTTGGCATTAGTCCTCTAAAATGCCAAAATACATTAAAAATGCAGAGAAACCGAGGAAAAGTAAAAAAATATATTACAATAGGCGAATATAATTGCTACTACAAAATTTGGCAAAGACATTTTCAGACACTACTATTACCTCGCTTCGCAAAATTCCTTTCCCAAGACAGCGCACAGTGGGCTAGAATCGAAAAAAGCTGGCCAAAACCTCAAAATCGATTTTTTTGAGCTAGGAAGTTGAAACTTCGCATACACATTCTCAAATAAATTGTGCATTATTACCCAGATTATTTTGGTCCTGTGTTTTCACTTTAACAATATATGTGAGGTCAAAGTTGAGCAAATTTAGCGAAAAACGACCACCCTCGAATTTTTCTGAAAATTGCCGACTTTATCCTCGTGCAGTGGTTTTATAAATAGTTTTATCGAATAAACTGTCATACCATCTTAATTGACACTTCTTATTCTTTCATTTGAAGGGTTTTTAAAGATTTTGTTTCATCAATAACCATAGATACATAAAAAAATGGCGGAGCCTGTTTTCAACCCATTTTTTTACATAAACGTAGAAAAAAAGTAGACATTGTCACCGGCTTACACTAAGTAACTTATATCATGTCGTTCTTTGAAGCTTCTATATTGTGAATCTAAAGTCAAACCTTGCACCAATTTGCAACCCCGAATTTTAAATCGTTTTTTCGAACGCACGGACGACTCCGGTTCTGGCCGGCGGCGGCGGAGAGTACGGCGACGCGGCAAGCGGGTGGATGCAATATGGTCTCATTCACTTTTGTGTGTGGATAACAGATATATTAGTGACAGAAAATAATCACCAGAAAGTAAAATTAATAAATATTGCTACGAATGACTCTCATTATGCAATCGCTGGGCACTGCAAGGGGTGCACTGAAAGGTTTCTTTCTTTGAGTGCATTCCGTGGAGAATGGACTTAAATCGCGTGCTTTAAGTGGGGAAACGGACTCTTTTACTAACTAATAAAATTTTTAACAATAACAATTAATATATTCCTTAAACGTGATGGAAAATGGCTCAATACAGTACTTCATTTTGCCGAATTTTCCCAAATCAAGTACTGTCTTGGTGCTTGAAGAGTTCATTATTCTTATCCAGTAAGGTTATTTAGTTTATATTCTTGATTTAAAGCAATTAATAACTATTCCTTATGCAGCATAATTTACATGTTGCTCTAGTTTAGCCAGTGCAGGTGGACGTCAATTCATGTTTTCAGGGTTGTATCGAGAGAACGAATAGGAGGAAAACGAATGCAAAAGGAAAATACAGTGACCATCCTCGGAGGCAAGAAGAACTCTTGCTAAGTGGATAAAATGCAACCCCAAGTATTATGTTATGTCAGATTAAGAGGCCCTCTCACTAAGTAATTGTTTCCATGCAGCTCACACAATTTCGGTGTAAGGGTCTTCGAAAATCTGAAATGCCAGGGATATAATATTAACCCCAGCGATGAGAGAGTGACGCGAGCATATGATTTCATTTACCCGAGTGAAATAATTGTAGCAGAGGTTACATAAGAAGTATCCAAAAATGGTTCTGCATCTTACTGCGAATCGAATCTTAACGTGCATATCCTCAGATCCAAGTTTCGCGTCGAATATAAAGTGCACTTTAATTTGCAAACACGGCTTTGACAGCAGTTAGGACATGCGCAATATAATCGCACGTGAGAACGAGGGCCTATGTCTCATGAATTATTGCTCGTGAGCACCTTTGTGCCTTCTTGTTTAGGTAAAAAATGCTGTTCGTTTGGCGAAGCATGAAAGAGGCACGAGTATTCAAAAGCTATCACAATTATGCTAGATTTCCTCTCCAAATAATTTAATTTTCTCTCTCTCTTACTGGCGCTTTTAAACAATTTTGCTATGCCACCAACCGTACATAAGGTCTTCATTCACGGAGCTGACATTGCAAAAGAGTCCATTCTTAATTGCGACAACTGTCAGGGGAAGCAATATAGGCACGGTATAAGGACGTGAGAAAGTTCCGTGAATGGTTGACTAGAAAAATGGCACGAGTGGCCACAAATAGGGATTTATTCCGAAGACAACTCCTAATGTCATAACTGATAATGACAAAAATTACGCCAATTAAACTGGAGGAAACACACAGCTTGCCGAAAAATGTAATGGATCTGTTTTTGAAAAAGGAAAACTATGCTTTAGCTCAGACAATGAAAGTGATAAAAACTCGTCAGATAGTGAATGAAAAACAGTAATCTTTTATTGCTAACAGTGCTAATTGCGGTATGTTAGTTGGGAAAAGTGTAAAGTGTGTTGCTTTTGTTTGTGTTATATTTGTATGGTAAAATATTTCTGAAAAATAACCATTTTGTCAGCAGCGCAGTTTATTAAGAATAATGACGTCGATATATAGGTAAGAGATTTAAATCAATACTTTAAATTGAGCATAAGACATAGATTAAAATGAACTGTATTTCTTAGAAAGAATACATTATTCGATGTGAGTAATATGCCTTCCGAAACTTTTAAAGCTAGCAGGAGTTCAAACCAAAAACAAGTTCGAAGGGCTCGGCACTACAACAATACTATAAAACGACCGTTGTCAGAAGGCCTTTAAATATGTATGGCAGGTTAGGAAGTGGAGACCATGGATCATCGAGGGCTCTTGCCTAGAAATAGAGCTTGTTAGTTAGTAAAAGAGTCCGTTTCCCCACTTAAAGCACGCGATTTAAGTCCATTCTCCACGGAATGCACTCAAAGAAAGAAACCTTTCAGTGCACCCCTTGCAGTGCCCAGCGATTGCATAATGAGAGTCATTCGTAGCAATATTTATTAATTTTACTTTCTGGTGATTATTTTCTGTCACTAATATATCTGTTATCCACACACAAAAGTGAATGAGACCATATTGCATCCACCCGCTTGCCGCGTCGCCGTACTCTCCGCCGCCGCCGGCCAGAACCGGAGTCGTCCGTGCGTTCGAAAAAACGATTTAAAATTCGGGGTTGCAAATTGGTGCAAGGTTTGACTTTAGATTCACAATATAGAAGCTTCAAAGAACGACATGATATAAGTTACTTAGTGTAAGCCGGTGACAATGTCTACTTTTTTTCTACGTTTATGTAAAAAAATGGGTTGAAAACAGGCTCCGCCATTTTTTTATGTATCTATGGTTATTGATGAAACAAAATCTTTAAAAACCCTTCAAATGAAAGAATAAGAAGTGTCAATTAAGATGGTATGACAGTTTATTCGATAAAACTATTTATAAAACCACTGCACGAGGATAAAGTCGGCAATTTTCAGAAAAATTCGAGGGTGGTCGTTTTTCGCTAAATTTGCTCAACTTTGACCTCACATATATTGTTAAAGTGAAAACACAGGACCAAAATAATCTGGGTAATAATGCACAATTTATTTGAGAATGTGTATGCGAAGTTTCAACTTCCTAGCTCAAAAAAATCGATTTTGAGGTTTTGGCCAGCTTTTTTCGATTCTAGCCCACTGTGCAGCGTCAAGAAAAAATTAATTAAAATACACCACTCATTCCATAGCTACAATTCTACATTCAACCTTTTCTTCAACTTTTATGCGTGAAATAATGTCCAGCAATGAAAAATTAGGAGTTAACTGAAAGTTATTGTGCAATGAATTCAATAATGCAATGCAATTTTATTATATGTCAGTGAAACGTATTGTCCTCACATGACCAAATAAAATTTCTAAATACTTTATGGAAAAATAAAATCATTCAAATTTCGTGATCGAAAATTCAAGCTTTAAGAAGTTGAGGGTAATGAAATTAATTCGAAATGTTTACATATAGGAAAAGTAATCTGGTCGGACTGCATTCTAAGACAGAGATATTACGATTTTACTTCCAACTGCGACTTGTGTTGACGCTACAGACTTAAAATAGCACTTTAAACTCTCCAATATAATGCTGCGAAAAGATGACAAGGAGACTCGTTCACCTCATTACAGACGGCAAGAATGGATCCCCGTCTAGAAGTCGTAAAATGTATTCAAGGCGATTTTGGCTCCAGTCCACAAGCCCCAACACTCGCTAAATAAGAAGAAACAGAAAAAAAACTGTGTTCCTAAAAAATTATGCAAATTTAAAAGCAGTGGAGGGAAGGCGGTTGCGGGCATTTAAAAAAAATATCGTCGATAAAAAGAGACAGACATAAAACTTGACCTCGGATGTTGACCGTTCCCCTCCACTGGTTGTTGACACGTCACGTCCAATTTTGGAAAACAGGACGGACGGGTATATGACGTATTCCAAGGTCTCTCCGACATTCTAATCTCAATCGGATTCGGTCGTCTTTCATTTTTTTAGCGCACGCTTATATTTAACTACATCCAAAAGCCCTTCGGAGAGAGAACTGAGCGTAAATGTCAGGCGCTGCGATAGAATGGGGACGCCACTCGACGGTATTTGGGACCATGACTCGCCGGCGTCTTTTCAGCGTGAAATTAAAGAGAAAGCCATAAACAGAGACAAAGCGGAAAAGCTATTACACTGCGTTACATTAGTTAGCCACTCGGTGGTACACTGACGGGGAAAATTTAGCACCGACATTAGATAATGCGCAGTAAACATATGACACATCGATAAAACATTAAAATGATCGTAATAACTTGGGATTGTAACAATTTTTTTCTAATAATAAAAAAGTAGACGGTTTCAAAATCAGTGCAGAGATTCACAAAAATGCATTTGTTCTCTTAAATTGGCCGCAGTCTTCATAAACCTGCATCCATGTGTGTACATCTACATCGAAAAATCCTCGGCACAAAGATTCAGTGAGGATGAGGAAATATTAAACCATCACCCGTTTTCGCAATAAATTAACTATTAATACGCACGAGGTTCTCCGACAATGTCAAATTGTAAGGGGGGAAATAACTACCCTAGGATCACTGGGGTCCAAGTCCCCATTTAAACAGCATTAGAATTTATAACCCTTTGATGATTAGTCATAAATTATAACACATGATTCTTTGCTATACGTCTTTATTCTTCATAAAAGGACACCAATACTTAAGTATCATTAAAGTGTCTTCATCTGGATCAGATGCTGAGAACCGAGCTTACCGTTAAATGGGTGAAATTTCTTACGCGTGCATTCGACAAAATCATGCTCATTCCGCTTTCAAGGGTAATTGTACGAAGTGAGCCATTTAATCGACTCTAAAGGGGAGAAATAAAAAAATGGGGCCCAAGAAATCAAACACTCTATGGGGTCTATCCAATGGCGATAGAGAACTCAAGGAAGCGATTCAGAAGATTGACAGGGGAAAACTATAGACACTGACCCGGAATCGAACCAGGATCGTCCATAATTAGTTTCATGTATTTCATTTTTTACTGATTAGTTGGAAAAATAATTTTCACACATAAAATTCGCCAGCTATTCTTTTGACAAATTAATATCATCGGGGGCGTGCAAAAAGCGAGGGACAACGGGGCTCGAACCCCCCCGAAATGAGAATTATTTTACACGACACCAGATGCCTTCATAAAGGTCTCAAGTTCCCTGAAATGTTTATCGCTGGCTGGTTAGCGATTGGGCAGTAAAATGAATTACTTGAGTCACAATTCGAGAGCACGTGAGCGAGGGATCGTGATCCTTGAGCAGCGCGCTCAGCCAGAGTCTCTTGACGCGATGAGCCACGATAAAATCGTTATCACGATGGAGCCGGATAGGAGAGCGAGAAGTGTTTTGCTCGCGGCGCGGAGGGGAGTTTGTGTCGGGTAAAGACGCGGCGGCGAGGGGAAGGAGCGGAAAAGTACGGATCAGCCTCTGCTCACGTGAAGGAGGATCAAACGGAGAGCGATTGCGAGGCGGGGAGTGCGAGGTAAGGAGGGATATCAACAACTGGAGTGGGGAAGCGAGAGATAGGATGACAGGGAAGTGATAAGAGTGGGAGTCTAGATGCCCTCGACAGCACATTGGGTCAGCCACGCAGCCAACAGAAAAGACTCTGGACAGCACAACTAATGAGTCCACTTCTTATCTCGCATATATATACATACATATGTCAAAGTGAGACATTCCTCCACTACAGTGTAAAGTTTCACGATTCAAATGCTCATTCGAGTTGCCATTCATTTCACAAGCACAAGTGTTGTTCCAAGTTCAATAATCTCTGCGGTCACTCAGCTGTTAAAGAAGTTCTAAACTACTGACACAACAGTTTTGATAAGCATCATGCAAATGACACATGTCTCGGAGTGCGATATTTCCATTTAGACGTCCTCGATACTGACTTGGCGGTGTACTCATTGGAATATGGATGGAATCCTTGATGATTTTTCTTCAGAGTCCACTTATTCATGTTAGTGCTGCAGATAATTGATTGATTTAATAATAAAAAAAACATGTTTACAGATTATCATGAGTGATTTAATAAGGATATACAATGGCATGAATACCACACAGGGAAATGCTTTATGTGCCCGGAATCAAGTCTCCTTTTCACAGCAATAAATTCCTTATCAAGAACAATGCCTATTGTATCATTGGCCCATTTATCATCGAAGGTCGTAAAGTGGCTAAAAAAAGAAGGAAACGAATTTTAACCGCAGAAACGGCGGGCTTGTTTCAAACTTGTGCTTTCAAACACGACACTATCAACTACGCAAAATGATTTACAGCCGCGCACAAAATTTTTCACTGATCCCGCCATTAAAAAAAATATACAAGACTCGGGGGAGTGATACGGCGATCCTGGGCGTCCGATATCGCCCAGGCATTCGTGAGCTTCACTCCGCGCCGATGTTCGAGGGGAGGAAATAGGAAAATGGAAGAGATAAGGAATATTACGCACGAGCCGGGCTAGCACGGATGGACAGAGCGCTGTGGAAGGAGGCGGTTGAGAAGGGGGCGGGCGGGGAAATGAGGGGCAAGAGGATGGAGATGTGTGTAGAGGAGGAGAAGGGGGAGACATGAGAGCTGGGGGAAGATGCGTTCTCAAGAGGGTGAGTGAGTTGATCGGCCCCGGACGATTGGGATGCTGCCACATGCAGCCTTGGCATCCATGAGTGAATCGTTCATTTCCATGAACCACATTGATTGAATCACAGAAAAGGGCACTTTCCTTCATCAGAGAAAACGAAAGGCATTGATTGCGATTCGTTACCCACCATTAGTTTATTCATAATATAAAAATTATTTGGTTTTACAAATCCCAGTGTAGACGAAAGGCAATGGTCAATTTTAACCTCATTTGAAAAAGGCAAAGTTTGGCGCCCATGCGATTCCACTCCACGTGACGTCACAGGGACCTAGTTTCTATACGAGTAGATACGAGTTTTACTGAGGTTCCCAAAGCATGTGTGAGGCACAGAGCTCAGGGAAACATCTCTTTATAATCTACTATTAAAATTGCTTAAAGTCGGAAAGTTTGCTTCGTTTGATAGGGTGATAATAATCCTTATTTAAGCCAAGCGCTACCTGCTAGCTGGGTACTTTGCCACCTGCTAGCAGCCTGCATCGTAACGGCTCTCAAAGCTTCGCCCCAAGGTCACCTAACTTTGCGGTAGCGGGAACCAGAATGACGGCACACGGGCCTTTCCCAGCATTCATAGTTAGCCTTCGCGTTTTCACACGCTTGAAAATTTTCACTTTTCATTTTATCGCTAAAAATAGATACCGTAATTTAAAAATCTAAAAGGTTGAAATACGTAATCCAGGAGTAATAATCTTTCAATTTAGGCAATAAAAAAATAATAGGAAACTACCCTATTGGCATGAAGCAATTGACACGACTCGACACATCGAAATGAATGGAAATGCCCGCTGCCGCGAGGGGGAGTCGCGCGGTTGGGATCAGAGGGACGCTCCGAGCGGAGAAGATGATAAGAGAGGAATGATGATGGCTTATCTGCGGCCATGTGTTTGCACACACACACACACACACTCTCTTCACCGATAAGAGCGAGGCAGCGCGTTGAGGGCGATGAGATAAAATACGGCGAGACCGTCGTCAAATGGAGGGAGGCCGAAGTGATCTCGACAGTCATGCCACGCTCATACTTATCGGCGACGAGGAACTGATAAGGAGCAATTGAGTTCTAAAGGAGCAAAGCCACTATAAAGCAGGTAGATACCCCCGGCCATCTGCTGCGATAGCGTTCGGATCGGATCCAGGCGACACGATGTGTTATCATGGCAAGAAATTCCTGAGATAACGATCACTCTCCGCTCCTCCTAGATGCTAATCCCGAGCTCTGTAACGGAAGACCTTACTCCTTCATCGTTTCTCACTGTGTATTTAATTCAGTAATTCGTAAAATGCACGAGTACTTGTTTTTTTCTGTTGAAAAGCGTTTAACTGTCAATTACGTTCTCCCTCCTCATAAATCCACTTATTACTTACCACCGAGTACGCGTTGATACGTAAGACTCAATTTCGGACGTTAAGCTGTCCTCAAACATACAACGAAAAAATATCGCTCCAGAATCATTTTAAGTTAATCATCGAAACATTATAATTACGGCAGATTCCCTAAATACTCAACACGTCCTTCCAATTGGTGTAATGTAGACATGATATAACGTAATCGGTAAAGATTTATTAAAAGCAATTAAATTGCTATTCTTAAAGATAGTATGAAATATGAACGGCCTAAAAGTTAGATGAACAATTGAAATGAACCAGAGTAATAGAAAATACGGATATTGAAATAAATGTAGATTCGGTAATTGCTTAAAGCAATCAATAGAGAATAACCTAATCTATCTTGATCGATAAAGGATCGGAGAAAAAGAGTGTAACTTTTAGTTCCTTGATCGTTGATCATAGCACAGATCTATTACGATATCGAGTACGGATTTTAGTTAAAGCCATATTAATCTGATCCAATCATATGAAAATCTCGTCTGATGTGAGTGCATACGTATGGCATGAATTGAATCAGGAGCTATCCGAAACATATTTGTTTCAATGTTTTCGAGATAAAATCTTAACACATCTAACTTTGCCAGAGATGGGATGCATTTATCTGATCTAATACGAATTAGAAAATCATTGATATGCATCTTATGATTATGGTGAAAAATTCCGAATTGATGAGATCAAATGAAGGCATATTTCTTTCGACTGCAGCAGAAGCAACTTACGAAGTCTCGATAGACGAAGGAGAACAAGTGAAGGTCATTTCTGGTGACTTGTAAAAAGTTGGAATAATGATGTAATCCCCTAAGATGTAAACCTTTTTCTGAAGTAGAGATGATAACGTAATGGAGGATAGATAAAGAACAACACAGATCAACGTATATGAGTTTCACTTGATAGCCTTCTCAGTCAACTCATTTCTTGATATAAGTGGAAGTAATGACGAGGCCCGTATTCTTAGTCGACCCTGTAGGGCCAACCGACCCTGGATACGTCATGACGCGTCATCAGCCTCTACATACGCCACATCAAGCCCTACATATGGCCGTTTTTGGAACTAAACGGGCCCTACTTGATGTAGGGTACCCGAACCAGCCCTACACCCTACAAAAACATGGCGGCCAAATATCGTCTGCTGATCACTTCGATTAAAGAATCTACGTGACTATGGATATGAAAGGAGACGATCTCACACAAACCATTTTAAAATGCACAGTAACACAGCGGAAAGATAATAATACTACCACATTATAGCCACCGAGTTAAATAAATTATAAATTTGACTGAACAGAACATTATAGCAGTATACATGTACCATGTTTCTATGAATATATAATAATATTTTCACGTTTGGCACTTGGTATACTTTTGGGAAACCAATACTTCGTTTACGTATAACCATAGAAAACGTATTTTCATGCCACAATTTGCCACATAATATACTTAACTACGGAAGGTGAAAGCGAATGACGAACCTTGATGATGAAACGTAAGTTCCCACGTCAATGATCATATTTGCTCCGTACTTATTACTATCTTGTACAGACCGCTTTTGAAGTAAGTTAAAGACAATAAGGTTCTACTTTTGGCTCGATATGAGAGTATTTGTAGCGATAATTAAGGTAACGACACGACCTGACAGACGACACCGATTGTTTATTTACCTTGAGTCGTTGCCCTAACAATACGCCCGAAAATTATCGGACGTCTTTTCGTAGTTTCATGGTTAGTTCCCGTTATGCCACTAGAGTGGAAAATTGAAGCGCCATCATCTACGTCATCTCAGAGAACTTGACTACGGAATCACCCCCCACCACTTATGTAGGGTCGACTAAGAATACGTGCCTTAGTAGTGGAGTGTGAGTGCTGCTCAATGGTGCCCCGAATGGTAATTTATTCATCTTAGCATTCAGATTATGCAATGCATACGGAGACAGCATTACCAATACGACCTTTACAAGTAAAGATTTATTCATAAAAATCAGCTTAAAAGGTGATTTTCGGGCGAGCTATCGTCTATAGCCTAGAGTTTCCTTCACGTTCCAGGATTTCGGATTCCCTGAATTCTATCTCTGATAGCAATCCTAAAAACGTCGAAGCTATGTGAAGGCCTTGATTCCTTGGAATTCTGTGATTTTTCCATCAAATATTAAAATAAATCAACATGTTACTGATCAGGTATGAACAGGTAATCCGAAACAGCTTTCGAATTCTGTGAAGTAGCCTTTCCTGCATCGAAGGACAGGGAATTGGAACGGTCTGCCAAAGGTAGTTCCTAAAAACTTCCCTTGTAACCTAGAGACCGTCATGAAAACGTTAAATAATATTGCATTGTATGGGTCTTTTCCATTTTTCTATGCTAAGTATGTTTAAAGTAGAGCTTATATTATGTTTTTCTCCAAGTAAGTCTATGTTTTTTCATTGCAAAGTCATGTATTAACTTAGGTAAAACTAATCCATGTTACCACCTGACCGAATGGTTGACTTGTGACTTTATTTTTTTAAATAATAATTCCGCCCATGATTGAGCAACAAGTGAAGTGAATCAGCCACAATTCGTTCATCGTCCCCTTGATGACATATCGCCACGAAGACTGGGGAAACCCATCACCCGATCATAAGATATACTCAACGCCTCCGATAACGAGTAAAACTATTCATTGTATTTGATCTGGCACATTTTAAGATTATAAAATCTTTTTCACCGCCGATTAATTTCGTAATAGCACTTTGATAACGAGTTATCAGCTGATTAGCAGTATCAACAACGAAGCGCTTTGGTAACAGTCCACATTTATGATCGATAATAGATAATTTCCAATCATAGAGACTGATAGAACACTCGGGGGGGAGGACGCGAAAGCAAGATACTCCCCATCACTAACACTCATTACTCAGAGAAGTTCCTCATCAGCAAAACCAGCTATCGTTTGCGAAATGATACGATTTATGGTCGTTTGATACTCAGAAAAAAACCTGATCAAAATACCTCAAGATATAAATAAAAGCTAATGTCAACGAATAAATTATTTCTAGGAAAAAGTAGAGAAATAAAACTTCTGAAAGTGTTACTCAAGGGTTCAAATCCAATGTTTAGCTCCCAGATTAGGTTTTTATATCGGTTGGATGCGTTATATCCGTATAAAAAATTCATAAAACGCCAAAATAACTACCAAAATAATAGCTCCATCTAACATAAACCTCTTCCATCGGCCGATTTCGTAAGCAGATACCTATTAAAATTCAGAGTGAGATATGAATCGCATCAAAACAAATAAAAATTTCCATTCTATATAATTTCTTACATCAACTCTAGACCGAAATAACAAAAGTAACACTTTTAGAACGATGAACCTTACTGATAGGCTCACAAAAAATCCTTTCAAGGGCATTACATTCCCAAAAATCTCCGTGGTACTGAAAAGACTTTCTGAACCTTGGGCTAGCCAATCATTTCTCTTTTTCTCAACTCTCGCATGACCTCAAATTTGACGATCATTGGAGCCAAAGGCCATCGTCCGCTGTGAGTGGCCTTGTTAATCCCACCAATGGGAACTCCCCGATAACAAGAAAATAAACAGAAGAGAGTTCATAAATAAAGAGCAAATGAGGAATTCCTGGCGCAAGTTTGAAAACGCAATTTCCTTCACATGCAGCGCACGCGTTACTTCATGGCAAATGGCATATCATTGAAATCCATCAGTGCATGACGGATTAACTCTATGTGAGTTTAAATTTCTTAAAATTAATTCAAGTTAAAATCATGATTCACTTCTTCATCAGCTACCCCAGTGGAAAATCAGTCGGAATTAATTACGCTGCTTCTCTTCCACAATCAATTCATAAATTCATCGAGGGATTATCTCGACGAAATAAACCTACCTTACTATCCACACCGAACCTTCTTCACCAATTTTCTTATCGCATTAAAATTTCCGCTTATTCCTGTCAAAATGCAATGGAATAAAATTTAGTTTAAATAACCCACATAATAAATACTCCGCAAAGTCGGATTGCGCTATCTACTTAATATTTTTTTACGAATATTTTGTAGAGCAAGACAGCACATTGTATATTGCCACAAAATTTTCTGAAAATATTTCTTAAAGATTTTCAATGAGGAAAGTCTGAGTAGGATATTTGGGAGTGCAACCGAATGCCAATTTTTCATCCGAAAAGATTCTTTGCGGTATTTATTTTTGGAAAAATACGTTATTCCCTTAAGTCTTGGAAATATAAAATCTAAGATTTAATGTTCCCTTAATGTATTAAAAACCCCACCGACTACTCCATGCAATAAAATCCCTAAAAGAGAGAAACTCATCTAAAAGAGAAACGAACTTCATCATAGCCGTCAATATGAAAATTAAATCACAAAGTTTTCCACATCCTTTTCGGGTATTCTAAAGAATACATATTATACTCGATGTAGCATTCCACCCATATGAGAAATATTTTAACACAGTGAACAAGAAACAAGTTGTTTCAATTTCCTAATATTTGCCACTTTTACCATTGCGGGGAAAAATATAGCATAGGACATTAACCATTCTTAATAACGCGTGAAAATAATGAGGGATAAAATAGAAGCCATATTTTGATGCGTAGTTTTCCGCGGCGATGTCTAGATGATGTCTCCATGTTTCTGGGCTTCACCGCGTAGATTTTTCTTTATGACGACAGCTTCTCCGGTATTCCAACCGGCGTCTTCAGGTCGATGGAGGAGCTAATACAGATGGATGGAGCTAATAAAGGAGGCTATCGAAATATTCAAGACACCGGAAAACATAAATAGAGAAGACGGCTACCCTCTCCACAGCTCGTGGAAGAGGGTCATACGAGAGAAAAGAAGGTGGACCAAACAGCATCCAGCATGAAAAATTGGCGCCAAAAAGGAACTATATAAGTCACCAAAAATTGAATCCCGACATCGACCTGAAGACGCCGGTTGGAATACCGGAGAAACTGTCGTCATAAAGAAAAATCCACGCGGTGAAGCCCAGAAACATGGAGACATCATCTAGAAGCCATATTCCTACTATTAAGACCTGGATACCGCGCAAAAAATAGAGGTCAGATTATAAAAGTGAGTTGAAGAGTCCACGTTGTAGCCTGTCCTAGCATGTAGAAATAGAATTGCTAGAGTCCACCAAATTTAGGATTAATTACTATTTCTACATGCTTCATATCATACATATTATCACCTAGTACTACATTACGTATGTCTTAAGAATGCTGCATTATCAAATCGTAATAATATAGCATATAAATACGAACGCACTTATTGCGCGAAAAAAATAGGTAGAGCATTAAGTGGAACAATTCAATCCCATCTAACAACAAGATCTCCATGTAACTTGACTCAAATAAAAAATCATCGCTCTATAAAGCAGGAGAACATATATAATTACACAAAAATAATTAAATACTAAAGGTAAAATGAAACAGCGACTTCAATGAGAATGAAGCAATGATTGATTCTTTCCCGCCGAGTGGCTACCTGGGTGCCTATTTTTCTTTTACTTTTTTATTCGAAGAGGATAATAATGTTCCATTCCCATATTTTACCCCTTGCAATGCCATTTATCTCATCATTTTTTTCTTCTGTTTGGCCTTTATTTATTCGCAGTAAGCTCTTAGATAGCATTGCGATTGTGTGAATAACCTGACTTTCACCACTAAAGCCCTGTACACACGGCGACATTTCTGGCGCCGGAAATGGCGCAAGTGGTGGCAAGGTGAACATTTCTCCGTGTGTACAATGACATCGCATGCCATCTGCTGGTATGCGAGATAATCGCATACAATTTGCTGGCCCTGGTAAGGATTAGAACATGTTCTATTTTCCAAGCGATCTGGCAGCAATATCTGGCGAAATTCCGCTGTGTTTTGTTTGAGAAGAGAGAAGTTGGGAGGACAGAATACTTAATGATTAAAGTTTATACATCAAAAAGACCTTCAGGTAAGTGTAAAGCACCTATTTTTTGTTATTGACAAACAAATTATTGCAAATCTTGATTAGACTATGCATAAATACACGGTCACGAAGTCTTTTTTGATGCTTCTGTTTTCCATAGCGTGGTTTTATTGTGATGGCCAGTGATAATTTTTGTATATGTATTCGGTATATATTAACGTGGTGAGATATAATTCTTATTATTCTTATAATAAGTAACTTAAATGTAGTTTCAGAGAAATGATTTGTATTAGAAATTGATAGGCATAATTTCATACTAAGGTGTTTTGAATAACTAACAAGGGGAATACACGACCTTCGCATCGCCGATCGAGCTCAAATTTTGCGAATCGGTAGTTTATGGGTACAAATGTAATATGCCGAAGCGAGACGACGCACTTCCCGTAAAATTCCGAGAAGAAAACAATTAAAAATCGTTAAAAATGAAGGTACGCTGTATAAGCTGTTTTGAACGCCCGTAATAAACAATATAGTCCAGGAAATGAAGCTCATAAAAGTGGAAAACCTTGCAATTTTTTCAAACTGAATCGATTTGCACCAAAATTTGGGATTAGACTAATTATACCCCCTACTTCAAATTCTATATTATGCCGAAGGGCGCTTTTTATTTTTTAGGGGTGAAAACTACCCCTAAAAGCTGTAACTTAAAAAATTATTTTTTAAAGCTAAATATGTGTAAAATTTAGTTCAAATTATATGTATAATTATTTTTTTATGTTTGAAAAATAATTTTAAGGTGTTTCAACCCATAATAATCAACCCTTATTGGGGGTTAATGTAAAAAAGAATTTTCAAACTGAATCGATTTGCATAAAAATTTGTGTTTATACTAATCATACCTCCTTTAAAAATGTTTTTCAAACCGAATCGATTTGCAAAAATATTTCGGATTAGACTAATCATACCCCGATCTTCAAAATCTATACTATGCCGAAGGGCGCGTTTTATTTTTTAGGGGTGAAAACTACCCCTAAAAGCTGAAACTTAAAAAGTTATTTTTTAATGCTAAATACGTGTAAAATTTAGTTCAAATTATATGTATAATTATTTTTTTATGTTTGAAAAATAATTTTAAGGTGTTTCAACCCATAATAATCAACCCTTATTGGGGGTTAATGTAAAAAAGAATTTTCAAACTGAATCGATTTGCATAAAAATTTGTGTTTATACTAATCATACCTCCTTTAAAAATGTTTTTCAAACCGAATTGATTTGCAAAAATATTTGAGATTAGACTAATCATACCCCCTTCTTCAAAATCTATACTATGCCGAAGGGCGCGTTTAATTTTTTAGGGGTGAAAACTACCCCTAAAAGTTGGAACTTAAAAAATTATATTTTAAAGCTAAATACGGGTAAAATTTAGTTTAAATTATTTGTATAATTTTTTTTTTTTTGTTTGGAAAAGAATTTTAAGGCGTTTCAACCCATAATCATCAACCCTTGCTGGGGGTTAATGCAAAAAAAATTATTTACCCTAAAAATAAAAATTATGTATCACATTGTATCTTGTTATTCACTTTCTTACTCCTTTCATTATGTATTCACTTTTTTCTCTCATGATTTTAATCACAGCACAGAAAAGGTATAACAATAGGATAAACAGAACAAACTTCGTAATGGTAACATAAACAAATAAATGTACATTTATGTAGACATTACATGAAACACAATCAAACGGAGACTGTATGGCTTCCAGTCTTCCCACCACATGCATGCTCACAGGTCACTGTGAGCGAAAGCACACATACTCACATATGTGTATGTATATATACATCTTATGGGTATGTGTGTTTATTTTGTAGCAAATTTGAGTGTATTGTTAGCTTATAACGTAAAATACACGAAGAATATGCTGATTATGAGGAATATTATGCTCTGAATTGTGGATTTCGAATTTTTCGAAAATAAATTTGATTGGTATTTTAAACATAGCTCCTTTATTTTTTATGATAGAAAGTTCATTTAAATTTTGTTTTGTAGGGTTTTTACTGACTACAAGGTCATGTGAATTAAATTTTTTTCGAGTCATTAATTTTGAAAGGGGAGGGATTTAAGGGTTTAAATAAGGTGGAGCTCCCTTGAAAATAGAGGTTTTAATTATCAATATCTCACCAAATAATTATTATATAGAAAATTTAAACACACCAAAATATTTGAAAATAATGAAGCTATAATTTATCACTCGTGCATTTTTTTCATATCTCCAGCTTTTTTGGAGTTATTTTGAAAAAAAGAGCATTTTTAACGAAATTGTAAAAAATGACTTTTCACTTTTTCCTTCAATTTTTTCAAAATTTAGAGTTGTAAATTAAAAAAACTTCTAGGATCAATTAACAATACTTAAATAAAGATAATTACTGAAGGGTATTGATCAATTTTGTCTAGCGTGGTAATAAGGAGTTGTTTTCACTGATTTTTTCGTACAAAAAAGTAGGGACTGATCTTATTTTTAATCATAACTCGCTCAAATTTCATGATAAAAAATATTTTTTCTCATTATAAGAAAGTATTTTAAAAACACTTTAAAACATATTACATAATTTTTCCTCGAAAATTACATTTTTTCCGCTATTTAATATTGAATCTTTCAAATTTAGCGTATGACAAACAATAGATAACCATCAACAAGTTGTAGCTCGGTCCGAATTGGTCATAAAGGAAATCTAAAATAAGATTTTTATTAAATTTTTTATAAGCTACAGTTTTGTAATTCACAATTTTCTAATAAAATTAATACTTTTCAAGTTATTTGCCTATAATCGATAAAAATCGTTGATTTTTTCGTCAAAAAACTGTTACTTTCAATCGCAAATAACTTGAAAAATATTAATTTTACGCAAAAAATTGAAAGAACATTTTATTCTTAGAATGTATTTTTCTATCGATTCCTGTGGTCAAAATATAATTAAAAATTTCCACCCCCGAGATGGGGTGGAAACCACCCCCAGGGTAAAAGCGCCCGTCGGCATGATATAGATTTTCATTCTTGGTATATTCCCTACTCATTATGAAAATTTCAAGAAAATCGATTCAGTTTGAAAAAATTGCAAGCCAAAATGCTTCATTTCCTGGACTAATATGGCGACTGCCCAGTGGGTACGGTGTCCGACTGAAGAGGTGAGGGTAGCGAGATCGATGCTCGCTCAAGGAACTTTTTTTTGTGTTAATTTTTAAGAATTTTATTGTTTAAATTTTTAAAGTTCGTTTTCTTATCTTCGTTACCACTATGGAATATATTTTTAAAAGAGTTTTTTTAAATATTTAAATCAGGAATGGATCAGCTTGGGATTAGGAACTGAGGATGAAGGGTGGATAGAAACCCGGTGTCGGCATTAGCCTGCTCTAAACGAAAGGCGCCAAGGGGACCACGGCTTAACGTCCCATCCGACGGACGGTGCACTGCACAACTAGTGTAATCCACATTACACGCAGGGATTGAATTTAGGAATGCCCCTTCATTCTTTACCGAGATTTGGATGTGGGAGGCCAGTACACTGCCTCACCACTCCAGTTAATCCTTTATCCCATCCTGAAAATTGCAAATAACTCTCGCACTCGCAACTCATTGCACAGCATACTGTGAATCTCATTTCCACCCTCATCTCTCCGCTGTATCCACGGCCTCGTCCACCACCTTCTATTCCTCCACCTTTTATTTCTTTCTCTTTCTCTCCTAACCACTCTCACTGCTTCGACCACTGCTATTACTCCTAACACATCCTGAACGTCTCGAATATCAGCCATTTTGGAAGAACTGCGGTCACTCGGGCTCAACTGTTTCCACCACTGGCACAAGTGAGGGCTTCGTGTGTACACATTGCTTGCAGGCACTGCGCCATCGATTGCCGCCAGGCCATCCGGCAAGATTTGGCACAGTATTTCACGCCATCTATGGTGCCAGAAATGTCGCCGTGTGTACAGGGCTTAAAGGTTTAACTATTCAACAATACCCTAACTATTACTAAGCTAAGGTGAGGCACCATTCATGATGACCGAGCTAATGTCAACACCGGGTTTCCACATATCCTTCCTTCCCCATCCTGCCCTCATGACGCCAATGGCCCAAGCCCTCGGTTTCCTCCTCGTAGCAGTGCCAAAGGTCCCGGGTTCATATACTGGTGAGGTCCAAATACTTCGCTGGCGTTGGCGATTGAGCGTCCTCGCCAGCTAATCCTTATCTCGCGTTCGAATCCCGTTTGAGTGGGTCATACCAACAGACCTCGGATAAGTACTGAGAGTAGAATCCCCGAGAAGACATCAGCAGCGGATCTCAGCGGTAATAACACGGAGGCTGGGGGAATGGGGCTCTGCTGAATATATTCGACAACTAAACAAAATAACGTTGTGTAAATTGGATACCCAAGGTGGGGTGTATCCAGCTAGGTCCTCTCTGGATCCGCCACTGGTGGGCAGTACTGTCCAGTCATTTCCACTTTCTATATAAAACTAAATAGCCATTCATCATCATCACTGGTTAACAATCCTAGGATTGGTTTGACGCAGCTCTCCACTCAGTTCTCCTAGTAGAGATAGTTATACCAAGGTAATGTACGGTTATCCTTGTGAACTTTATAGATTTTAACTCGTATATGAGATGCACGTTTGGAATGAAACAAAAATCCGAAACGGAGATACATGCATAGGAAATTATTGATCATCATCACTGGTCAACAATCCTAGGATTGGTTTGACGCAGCTCTCCACTCAATTCTCCTATCAGCTAATTTTTGCACACCTACGTATTTCTTCTCAATCACATCCTTCTTCACTTGTTCCATATATTTTGTTCGAGGTCTTCCTTTTCCATTCTTGCCTTCCACTTGTCCTTCGACGATTGTCTTCATCAGGCCATCATGTCTCAAGATGTGGCCTATAAGGTTGTTCCGTCTTCTTGTTAAGGTTTTCATGAGGCTTTTCTTCTCTCCTACTGTTCTTAGGACTTCCTCGTTACTAACTCGGTCGATCCATTTGATCTTCATCATTCTTCTGCAGCACCACATTTTGAAGGCCTCTATCCTTGCTTTCTCCGCAGCGGTCATTGTACAATGTACATGCCTCACTTCCGTATAGGAGCATACTCCAAATGTAGGTTCTTATAAATTGCTTCTTTATTTAAGTTTCCCGCTGCAAGCAGTTCTCTCTTTTCGTGGAATGCTCTCTTCACCTCGGCTATTCTGATGATAGTTTCTTTCTTGCTTCTCCCGTCACTAGTTATCTTGCTTCCCAAATAACAGAATTCATCCACCTCTATCAGTTTTTGCTTCCCTATTTTAATGTTAGTCTTGACTTCTTCTCTTCTGCTGTATGCTAATATCTTGGTTTTCTTCGAGTTCATTTTCACTAAGTATTTACACATTACCCTACCCATATTAACCAGAATATTAAATAGTCATTACTATTTTAAATTCCAACAAAAGGCACCCAAGAAATCTACGCTGGGTATGTGGAGAAGACTGAGCGACGGCACCGGGGAGGATGGAGGAAAGGGACGAATTAAAGAAATAAAAAGTGAGAAGATTGATTTGTTCACCGTCCGCTGACTCCCAAATAGTAGACGAGGATGGAGGGGGTGGTGTCTCCGCCCGCAATGGGGGGGGGGAGAGGCCCTCCGTCCTTCAAGGACATTCCCAGCACGTCTTCCACAACAAACACACACAAACACCAACGGACAAAAGAAATCTTTCTTCAGAGGAGGAAGAAGGGGGGGGAGGCATTTTTTCCGCCACGACTCCAACCAAAAGCCATCATCATCCAACACCACTTTCCGGAGTGCGAGGGCACCAAACCGAGTCCCGGCACGCACCGCGGAACAAAGGGGGTGGGGGGGGGGTTGTGTTTCCTCCCCCGCCCACTCACAGTCCGAGCAACCCCCTCTCCACAGTTCGGCGGGCGTCCTTCGCTTGTTCCGTTGGCCTCCGCGGGATCGGAATACCAAAGAGGGCGCCACTGCTAGACGAGAGGGCTTCCTACGGTACGGTGGACCTGAGGGGTGAGGGGAGGATGTATTGGAGGAGCCGCCGAAAAAAGTCCAGTCCCTGCCGAAGCTTACGGCGTTATGGGTAACTAGGCTACCGTGAGTGTCTCGCGCAAATTTTGAGGACAAGTGCTCCAAGTTTTCATGTTGTCATGTTTTCTTTTCTAGCTGTTTTAAGGTGCTGAAGTTGTCATGTATTTATCGCTTTCATGCATCTTTATCTCTTCTGAATAACACAAATATCACTACAGATGATTCTCCAATAGGGTGGTTTCCTATTTTTAATTATTGCCTTAATCGAAAGATTAATGCTCCTCGAGTACGCATTTCACGCTTTCAGATTTTTAAAGAAGGATATCTATTTTTCGCGATTAAATGAAAAGTCAAAAATTTCAAGCGCGCGAAAACGCAACGGCTAAGTATGAAAAGCCCGTGTGACGTCATTCTGGTCCCGGCTGCCGCTGTGTGAGGCCACCTTGGTGCGAGGCTATGAGCGCCGCTACGATGTAGGCTGCTAGCAGGTAGCGCTCGGCTTAAATGAGGATTACTGATACCCTATCAAACGAAGGAAACTTTCCGACCATAGGCAATTTTAATAGGCGATTATTATTATTATTAGAGATGTTTCCTTGAGATCTGAGACTCATGCACGCCTCAGAAGTGGGCCTGAGGGGTGAGGATAGGATATATTGGAGGAGTCACCGAAAAAAGCCCAGTCCCTGCCGAAGCTTACGGCGTTGCGCAGGAGACGACGATTCCGGGACTGGAAGATCTTTGAAAATCGGTTGTCGCAGGTGTATCGGTAGCACCGGTCGGATTAGCACCGGTCGGATTGGGTTGGCGATTTTTGCTGCCCAATATGAAATCCATCGCTTGCTTTCAAAGAACTCGAATTCAAAACTGCATTAACATTTCCAATCAGATATTTTATTCTCTGCGTTGATGAAGATTATTCTTTTAACAACTTAATTGTGGCGTCATAAACACTTTGCCAAGTTCTATGTCCTTAATTATGGACAAGTATACACATTGGGAGGTTAAAATCCCCTAAAGGTCATGTTCATTTTAATGGACACCGTGGCTGATAGGAGTAAAACAAAAGAAAGGATCTTGACTATTACGAAACTATTTTCCCTTCCCAAGGGTAGGTCGATTGGTCGCTGACAAAATCTAAAATGCAATAAAATATGATGCATTCAAATAAAATTTTATAAAATTTGAAATACACATTATTTATTTGCAAGCCATTGTTTTGGTAACTTGCGGACATATTTTGCACAAATAAAATTAAGAAAAAAGGTCTCGAAATATTTTGTAACTTTGAGGAGTAAGATTTCCTGGAACCTGAAAAATTGTCACGAAAATAATCATGAATATAATAATTTTATTGGTAACTGAGAGATAAATGAAAATTTGATATGGATAAAAGAGATCACGATAGGCGCATGATACTATGAGCATATTTTACGATACATTGTGACTCTCTAAATTTCAACAAGAATACCTCTTACGAAACCTAAAACTGTTGAGCGTATTCCAGCTGAATGGCATTTGGAGATAATGGGCAGAATATTTCGAAATGCAAAAACGAGAGCCCATCGGCGACATTTCCTTTTCTGGGTTGGTCGCGCACGCCCTGTGCAGGGGATATGGCAAACACGGAGCGGTCGGTGGTTACCATGCACGTCCACACGGGGTGAGGAGGACAAATATTGACCGAGGCCCGAACGAACGAACGAACGAGAGGCATTTGAAGGTGGAAGGACGATAAAGGAGAAGCAAACTGTGCCGAGATAACAGACGACGCTTATGAGAAGTGTATTTGACGCCGCGTGTATCCTGAGTGACATCCATTAGAGTCGCGACAACCTGGGACGGATATGACGAGAATAAAAAAAACAACGATTCCGCGATTTTTCGCATCAAATTACATTCTCTATTCACAGCGGCAGTAATGGTGATGTGATGAAGGTTCTCAACAAAGGGGTGGATTGAGACGGCCCCAGTCCATATCGTTGGACCTTAACTTACGCAGGCAAATTTGGCGCAT
Source organism: Ischnura elegans (assembly GCF_921293095.1). Lineage (NCBI taxonomy): Eukaryota > Metazoa > Arthropoda > Insecta > Odonata > Coenagrionidae > Ischnura > Ischnura elegans. The sequence continues at coordinate 10,347,267 of NC_060247.1, read as the reverse complement.
TTTGATCGGGTTCCTTAAATGTCCGCCGCGCGTCAGTGAGTTTAGAGCGAACCTTTTATCCTTACTATTTGAAATTCAGGGTAAAGAAAAATTGTAACACGAAATTTTTACCCTGGATAGCTGATGCCGAAAAAGGGGAAAATGGAATGTTATCAGACGTAAAGTCTGAATTCCAGTGTATTCCATTCTCCCCTTGACTACTCCCTTCCAGGGTGGGCAGAGTATATTCTTTAATAATAATAATATATATTTGGGGGTTCATATTTTTTTACTTAGTCCCCCATTATTTCAAAATAAACAATACTTATTAAATTAACGAATTTAATAAAATCGGACAATCAAGAAAAAAAAACAAAATACAAAATAACACTGTAATTTTTTTTCTTCCGCTAGATAAGCCACATCTCGGCCTGCGGACTCTTCTATACTTTTCTTCTGCAGTTACTTCTTCTTCTTTCTTCATTTCGCGAAGTTTCTTCTTCCTTCCTCATCAGAATACTCTTCACTCTTCTGTCTTCTCACTTCATCTTTGCTAATTAAAAATTGTGTCACGAGATTTCAACCCTGGATAGCTGATGCCACTAAGGCCCAAATTTACTGCTGATGTTCCCATCGAAAATGCACCATTTTTTTACTACAGTGACTGTTAACCAGGAACTCTGATGGCCGCGAGTTTACTCTGTTGCCGAACTCTCTGGAGAAATGCAAAGGCAAATGCAGGCAAATCCTTCGAAGTCATGAATTGTCCAGACAATCCGGCAACAGGGGCAAACAAGTGGCCAATCGGAGCGCTTGGCTAATAGTTGCTGTAGTTCAAAAAGGTGCCTTTTTTTATCTAAACATCATTGGTAATTTTGTTCCTTACTGGCATCAACTATCCAGGGTTAAAACCTCGTGACACAATTTTTCTACACCATAAAAAACTTTTCAAGCGCGAGGAATAGTAATGAAAGCTTATGAATTTCATCGATAACATGAGCACGATTATATATTTCGGTTGACAATCCTAACAATAGCTCATTTTCCTGTGAAATTCGGATCGCTCTGTCCGCCAGCGACGCAAGTGGCGACTTTTCGAAACCCATTTAGATGCGCGGTGGATGAAGACGCACCTCGAGGCTAATCGGAGAATCCTCTTTTGCGATATTTGTGTTAATTCACGAATGAAAATATGAGAAAAGATGAAGATGCGTGAAAGCAATAAGTACGTGACAACTTCAGCACCTCAAGGCATTCTGCAAAATAAGCATGAAAAAATAGAACCATGGAGAACTTATCCTCAAAATTTTCGCGAGACAGTCACGATAGCCTAGTTACCCATGCTGACCCATTTACAATCAGTTACCAACCCATGGACGTCGGTTTTTAACTCCTCCACGAGGGCAAAGCTCGGTATCCAAATTATTTTTTTCACGTTCAAAAACAAACAGAAATTTCTCAAGACCACAGGTAAGGATTTTTGCAAATAAGGATTATGGATTAATTCCTTTAACTCGAACTTTCACTTATACACGTTTGGTCAACGACTTAATTAAAAGACCGCTACATACACATTCCGATGTAGGTACTATACATGTTCAATCACAGCTTCAGATGATATTATCAGGGGAGATGTTATAAAGCAAATGAAAGAATAGTTTGAAATATAGCAGTATTTATCTTATTTTATTTTTGAATACGTAATTATTGAAATTGAAGGCCAAAGGTCAACTTAAAAAAAAACAAACAACTGATTATAACTACCTGTTGACGCAAAGCCCCTTTTCAAAAATCAGGTCTCTGCAAAAAACATTTTGCAAAACAACGAGTGGCAAAAATCCATGGAACTTATCACAATAAATGAATGAGTAATTCGCAATGTATCCTAGGGATCGATTCAATGACCGTGGCGAGAAGTCTATGAGTCACGTTTTGCCCTAACACAAAAAGAGTTAATTCTCAGCAATGATGATCTCTCGACGTCTGCATGATTGATGAATTAAAATCATACAAGACAAGGTATGATATTGAAAAACTTTTTTTTCGTCTAAGATCGCATAGACCTTGGGTACATTAATCTCGGAGAGTGCGACTTTTCATTACGTTTCAGCGACATCTGAGCTGTGCAAATATTTGCTCACAGCCATCATCGCGGACTAGGTTGGAGGCTTAAGTAAGGGAGACAAAGTTCATTCATCTGAGTCAAGATCGTTAGTAATTTAACTTTCTGATTGAACTCATCTAAGGAACAGATATCAAACGAAACTTCAAGCCACACAAAAAAATCAGAGCTTGGAAAGACCACGACAGGAATAACCCCAATTCAGAGCAAAATAGGATACGGTCGACCAATTAATTCACAAAAATTGATGGTCAAATATTGAACAATCCATTTTTAAGGAATTGAAATTATCTGAGATTGATCTTAAATGGGACGTTTCTTTAATGACGCCATGTGGAGACGCTGTAAGACATCTTTTACGCTCGAGCTTATCTAAATTCTTAATCCATGAATTGCACTTCTTAATCCAATCACCGTAAGATAATAAAGATAATAATGAGAGAGAAAAAGATAACAGCAGCGTAGAATATGCACAGCAAGCGTAAGTGTGAAACGGTAAATAAATCGGTACACCGCGGCCGGTTCCATTTCTACGAAGGACTCAGTTTACCTTAAAAGACCTGCTTGAGGCTGAAAACAATTATTTACATTTCTCTAAATGAATAAAGGAATCCCAGAGCAGGTTAAATTGTCCCGTGGTACCATTAGTGATTCGGAGTCGCCACAAAAAAAATAAAAACATAGAGCAATTATCGCCTAATAGGAAACGTAGCTGGAAAAATAACCCGTATTCCCTCAGCTGTAATAACAGGGAAATTTTCGTTGCTGCGATGATAAAAATCACGTCTCTCGCCGGGCGAGGTGATTCATGCGGACCGAAAAGGAAGCGAGTCCCGGGGTTCCACACCTACTCCCTCGTTAGGGTGGGGCAGCTAACTGCCTTACCCGCCATCAAACGAGTCAAACTCGATTCATCACAAGTGGTGGGAATAAGATAACGCTAAGAAAGGAGAGAAAGGTCGAGACCGAAGTAAACAAGCACGGGAAAAGAGAAGGGAATCAGAGGAAGAGAGATGGTTGACCAAGTAAGGATGGAGACGAAGGATGAGATAATAAGAAAGCGAGGCAGTCAAGCACAATCAATTGAAATCCAACGAGGAAAGAAGTCCCGTGGTTGGAGGGATCTTTTCCGAAATGGATAATAGGGTACTCAACTAACTTTAGGACTTTGCTATTCATTAAGGAGAGCGTTAAAATGAGGTATAAGAAAAGAACGAGAAAAGCTGAAAAAAATTAACATAATTCCCCTCACCATTTTATGTACGAATAACGGCGATTAGAATAGCCAACCAGAAAAGTTTGTACCTTATTCAAGAAATATTTTATGAAGGGAAGCAAAAACTTGATGCTTCATATCATTAGTTTTTAAATTAATTTCAGACAAAATGCCACCAGCGGTCACAATGACTTTCTTTGTGAACATGGCAGAGCTATTTGATATCAAAGACATAGGGATACCGAAGCGGAGTTTAGTATTTAAAAACTTTTAATAGAGCTTACCGGATAACTAGATATTATTTATGACAGCTACCTCAAACATTTTTCCTTTAGCTTAAATACGCGAGGAATTTTATTTCTGAGAAAGTCCCGTAACTGTGGGCGATTGTATTACCGACATCTAACCAAATGAACTAAATTTTGGAAACCCACAAAATTCAGGAAGCTAATTTTTACCACTTTACAGAGCTCAAAACTTAAGGGAAAAAATAAAAATTAAGGGTATTTTCCGCCAAATTATAAATTATTTAGAATTAGTAAATTAAATGAGAGAGGGATAAATTAGAGAGAGAAATGATAAGACAAGTGTTAAGCGGCAAGCCAGAAGGTAGGAGACCGCTAGGAAGACCAACGATGCGATGGATTGACGAGGTGACGAAGGACTTGAGAAGAATGGGAGCAGACATAGAGCTGGCAGAAGACAGAAGTGCATGGAGGCGCATGGTTGGTGAGGCCAAAGACCACTTAGGTTTACAATGGCCACAGGAGTAAGAGTAAGAGTAAATTAAGTTTGTGCTTAGGCTTCCACGGTTTGAGAAGTGAATGGCAGCATCTTCTGGGGTTTCCGTGTCCGTGTTTGTTATTTCTTAACAACAACACAGTGAGAACCTTTAAACAACGAACACGGTTGGAAAGTTCAGAAGATACTGCCATTCAAATAGGGAATCACCTCGAAAGAATATACAAATATCATACAAACAAGGAGTTCAGTGAATTAAATTTTATTATACTTGTAAAATACGGAAAGGAGCATGGGCGAACCCAGCGAAAAGCAGGGGGGGCAGCTGACCCCCTAGAATTAAAAATTGCAAAAGTCTTTACGCAAAATCAGTACTAAATTGAAACGAAAGCATTCAACGAATTTTATTTAAACCCACGAAAAATGATGTAAGATATTATTAGTATAATTAGAATAAGTATTAGAATATTATTAGTACATAATAAGCATTAGAATAGAATAAGAATTAGCATAAGTATTAGTATAAGATATGTAACTAAAATAAAACTATTTTTCAAGGAAATAATCTCATAAACTAATGTCTCTAACCTTATAAACTAATTTGATTTACCCCCCCTAGACCATGGTTTGCCTTCCCCCCCAGTTATGATCCTGGGTACGCCATTGGAAAGGAGTCAACAAACTTAAAACCCTCGCAAGGAATAAGTCGATTGACGGAGGAAAGATTTGATACGGAGAGAAGGATGAGTAGGACTAGGAACGGAAATAAGGTGAGATGTGAGGGAGGAAGAAAGAGGAAGTGGGAGAGGGAGGGGGTGGAGGGAGGCGATGGCTTCGCGAGATAAAGAGGAGGAATCGGGAGGAAGTAAGTGAATTGGTGGAGGCGAACACCGCCTCTCATCCCTCTACAATGGTACGCGGGGCAGGAAAAAGCGCGTCTCGCTAAAACGCACACCGCGGGAACACTCGCGCGACTCAAGGGTGTCCATTGTTCGGGAAAGTCTTCCCTCCCTCATTCTTTCCCCAAAAACCCCCAACACTCCCACCCCACCCCACTCACCTCACCTCACGCAACACCTCCTCCTCCGACGCCCTCCAACATCGCATCAAAACACTGAATCACGCCCTCTCTCCCTCGCTCCACCGCCACCTCGCTCCTCCCGCACCCACAACCGCAACCGACACATCCAAATGAAATGCCTCTCTCCCATATCCTTATTTTCTCCACTTCCTTCTTCACTCGTTTTCCATCGCCTTCTCTTCCTCACACGACACGCTGGTCCAGCAATTCGCACCCGCTTTAAAAGAAACTCCTTATCAGCCTCCGAAATAAATAAATAAAATATTTTTGCACCTTCCAATAAATATATTATTACGTAATGCAATCAAGACACCAAAAGCTGCTTCAATGTTAGCGAGAGATCGTTGTGAACAGGAGCATTACAAATATTGACCCTTAAAGAAAGCTAAATGAGTACATTTTATCCGAATATTTTATTGCTAAAAACATAATTTTCCGGTGGATTTTTAAATACTATGACGACCATAGTATCGTTGAGGTAAAAACTGTGATAAAGAATATGGAAATGATATCTACTTACAACGCTTCCAGAAAAATCTAACTCTCATGATTTCAATACGATATCTTACTACATTATGACAATAATCGTGCGGGATTTAGTGTATGAAACGGATCACAAACGCGGAATTTGACGACTTATTTGGACACGTACGGTAATTCCATTATCCCACAATGTATCGAGAAACCCGCGTGCATCCAGACCAGGTAATGGAATCCCGCGCTAAATAATTCCATTACTTTTCGAACCCTGACCTTCAGGATGACAAGCCAGTATTTGAGATCCTCCCCCGTCCCTATCTCCCGCCATCCATTCCAAAATCCAAACAATGAATCATCACGTTTCTTCCATGGTCCAATGCAACCACCCCTCCCACCCACTCGGCTAGAGCGAAGACAGAGCCTCAAAAGTGCCCCTTCCGCACGATTCACTCACCACCCGTGACCTCCACACCGTCCCACACCTCCACAAAGCACTCAGCGTAATAAGCTCCTTCTTACCTTCCACAGGTGCCATTGATAATTTCACACTCCCCAAGCCCTCACTCTGTAATGTGTATTATACTAAGAATTCTACTCACCACGCCTCAATCGAGATAAAATAGTAACCCTAAGATTTCACTTAACATACGAATAACAATATGTTGTGCAAATTTTCGTGTGCGTGGTGGTTCTCAACAGAATAAAATGGACACTTAAATATAACAAAAATATAAGCACATTAACCCCTCGCGCTGTAATGACGAGTCTTAACTCTTCATGAAGTTGCGATGCCAAACCGCGCAATGACGAGTATATCTCGTCATCAACAATGCTAAAACATTCATATTTGATGAAACATGATGCATTGGAAAGATTAAAATGATTTTATTCGAGTAGCGATAGCTGTGTTCTCCATGTTTAATAATCGCATTTTATTTCAGGGTTCTACGTTTATTACGAATTACAAAATTACCATTTCATTACCTATCATTTGAAAAAGAACCACAGAAAATATATAGAGAATAGGAGCACGATAATCGGAAAATAAATCAAATTGCAAGGGGTTAATATTATTTATTATGTGAGGAATTTGAAAAAGGGGAAAAATGAAGGTAAAATCCCGGGAGGAAGGCCAAGAGATAAGTAACGCATTGGCAGATAAGAAGGAGAAACACAAAGAAGAAGAGCGTGAGGGAAGTGAAGGAGGTGGGGGAGGTAAGAGGAGGAATGCGAGACAATCTTAGGAATGCAAATCTATGATTATAATGATGATGATCATAATATGTACTAACGTAAGAACTCTAATACCATTTCCGCATAGGCGAATTTAGGGGGGTATTTAGGCCCACTTTCTAGACGCTTTAAAAAAGATGAGATTTTTAATGCAAATATTAATAAATTTTATATTTTAACAGAAAAGTTATAAATATGTACATATTAATAACTTTTAAGTTAAAATTAACAGTACATTTCGTAGAGTAACTATTGCATATAGTTTTTCATCCCAAATAGGAGAATACCGTTTGCCTGTCCCCCCTCTGGTGCCCCCCAGAAGAAAATTCTGGTTCCGCCCTTGCATATCGGTATAAAAACCACATGATGGCGTGTGGGCTTCTTCTATAAATAAAATACGGGCATCTTTACTTCCTGATAAATATTTATTGGCTTCGCAGAAATAATTTTAGTGTTTAGCATAATCCACTAAAAAAATAAACCCCAATGTTTTGCACGAAAGTATCACATAAAAGTGAATTTGTTTATTGTTATTAGGTGCGGTGAAATCCGCAAAATCAAAGATTATTCTGTAAAATATACCTCACACCTCTGCAAAATATTCCTGTAGAATAATGATAGGCTTTAAGGCGCTACTCTTAACCTTAAGGCTAGCGATGCATGGAAAAAGTGTGTAAACATAATGCAAAAGACCTAGTAAGTTTAAATGCTTGTATGCTGAACCGAATTAGTAAAACCCTGAAGTCCGTAAATATCTTGAGCGATTTTTTTAGCGTCAATTACAAAGAGTAATGCACGCTAAATAAAAAAATGCTCTTTTCAACTGTGAGAGAAAACATCAATGCGAGAAAATAAATTAGAAAAAAATAAAAAAAGAGACAAAGAAAACTCATAGGGAGGCATTGAATAAATTCACAACAAAATATTCGGCGAATATTTAGACGAGAAAACAAAGGCTTTCTGGTCATATGTAAGGGAGGTACACCGAATTTATAGAGCTACTATCTTCATTTACAAATGAACGAGAGGATAGAATGACCAACAATTGAGATAAAGCTAACATCTTTTTTCATAGTGTCATCACTAATTTCTCGACGAACATATCATTGCCTTTAACTCTACCGCGAACAATTCATCTGTATTTCAAGCACTGGTTTAGGAAATTAACTCACTTACTTCCAATTATAGCAAAATCTTGGAACATATTATTTTCAGTCCCATAATGAGCCTTCTAGATACCAAAATTCTATTAGAAAAATTATAGCACAGATTTAGAAAAGGGAGGTCTTGTGAAACCCAGCCAAGTCTTTTTGTACATGATACCTATATTAGCCGCGGGTGACAGGCGTGTTCAAGTTGACGATACATATTTTGACTTCAGAAGGCGTTCGATAAGGTTCCGCATTCAACGTTTATTCAAAAGATGAAAGCATATAGTATAGATAAATACTTAATGGATCAGATCAAGGGTTTTTTAAACGATCAGGAGCAGAGGGTATCTTCTGTATTAGACAGTAAGCGTGATTATTACACAAGTTACCTCAGGTATACGCCAAGGAATTGTTATAGGTCTTACTTTGCTCCTTCTTTACATTGATGACATTACTACCACGGTCAAGTGAAAAATCCGCCTCTTCGCAGTGATCTTGTACTGTACAGAGAAATTGATGGCCATTGCGATTGATTGGCATTTGTCTAAGACCTCGCTGCTATTAATGAATGGTGCAGGTTAGAATTATCTTATCAACTTATCTTTTCACACCTGCGTATTTCTTCTCCTCGATTAGATATTTTTCCATTAAATTTTTTTATAAATGCCAACATTATTCCTGGACGCATTAATACCGCGAAGAAGCCAACTGAATCACAATCATCATCATGAGTCAACAATCCTAAGATTGGTTTGACGCATCTCTCCATTCCACTGTCCTTTATGCTGTCCGCTCCGCTCCATGCCGCTGTCCTATAGCCTTTTCATCGCGACGTACCTACGTTTCTTTTCTTTTACACCCTTGTTAACGTGTCCTATGTAACTTATTTGGGAGCGTCCCTTGCCCTTTTTCCCTTCCACCTCTCCTTCTACGATTGTTTTCGTCTGGCCACCATGTCTAATAAGGCCAACTAAGTTGTCCCGCCTTCTGCAAAAGGTTTTTATAAGACTTCTCTTTTCTCCCACTTTTCTTAGAACTTCTTCATTACTTACTCGGTCGATCCATTTCATAAAAAAATTCACTAACTCTTGTTTAACTTTGTGGTATTCCGGTTTCCAAGGTTTCTTTTAAAGAAGTAGTATAAGTAATTGTGAGACATCCAGGGATCCATTTTATCTTCATCATTCTTCGGTAGCACCACGCTTCGAATGACAAACAAGTGTCGGAGGAATTAACTTACAGAATGAAGATCGCTTGATTATGCACATCCGTATGAGCAAGTGGTCAGGTCAAAAAAGAGCCAATATTTATATCAGGTTCACTGTGATTAAAATAAAATAACAATGACTTTGATATAATCTAAATATTAATGTAAGATTATTATATCAATTTTATATATTATTTAATACAATTAAGATAAACAAAAAATAATAATATAAATCCCCAATTATCAAATACAATTTTTTTGCTCCTCAAAGTCTATACAATACATTCACGTAATTATGCCGGCCGCCTTCGTGTTCACAGCATATCAAAATCAAACATGATTGAATTAAACTCTGTGTACAAGGTTAAATGAGCATCGCCAAAATTGTATAAAACTCACATTATTGAGCAAATAGAGGTAAAGCAGAATTAATACAAATGATCACATCTCTTAAAAAAGGTCATGACAGAAGCCGCAGACAATATTCAGCTCCCTCAAAAAAAACCTTTTCATTCAATATGACATTGGAATCGATTTAAAACAACTTGATTTTTTTATATACTTTAAGTCGCAGTTATAATTGCAACGACTTGAAGATTATTGCGTAATAAAAAGGAGCAATTGAATCCCTCTCACACCTGACCATAATACAAACTGTATCAACACCGTTCGGAAATTAAATAGATACTGTAGAAATTTTTCAGTATTTTACATTCATGTGCCAAACTTTCAGTTGATTTAGCTTGAAAATTACTCTTGATTCACTGTAATCCTGTACGATCTAAAAAAACCCCGATTACGTAAAAACGATTTCTTTTGTTTCCCAAAGTTGATACAATACCCTTCATTCACCTGACAATACCTGCCATGACAATAGCTGACATAACCAAACAGACAGACGCCATTCTCCAAGTTCAGAGCATTCCACGATCAAAAATGGATTATCTCAGTATCCAAGGTCAGATAAACATCTACATAGCTGACATAACCAAACAGACAGACGCCATCCTTAAATAATTAGATCACTCGTAAAATTTAATACGGAAAGACTCAGAAAAATAAAAATGAAAAACTGCTGATTAATTTACATTGTTTTCTAACACCTCCGTGTTGTTTTTTTTCTAATTTTCAATTTGGTATTTTAGTAGCTTGAAGATCATAACATGTCAAAAGTAAAAAAAATCATTGTGTTTCAAATCCATCTCACATGCAGTACGATCCAAGGTAAACTTCAGCCAATTAGATTTAATGGCACCGAGAGCGATTTCAACAGCACCTCTTGCCACGAGATATTCTCGAGCGATTCGGCAAAACACCGAGGCAGCATTTTTTTCCTCGCGCCAAGAAACGAGAGGAAGCACGGGGCAAATAATGAGCAGACTCGTGACCACGTTTTTCAAGCGGAACGACACAAAGCCGAGGGAAAAATCAAAGCCGTGAACGATATCGTAGCGGGAAATATCACACGATACTTTCTGGGAACGCGGAGCTGGGTCGGAAAACCCGTCAAGGTCGAAGCCAGCGGCGTGGAACTCACGCACGGAGCATGCACCAATTAAGACGGTCGGTCGTCAATTGTAAATGCGACTATCTCGTCATCCCTTGGCGTAATTACATTCCCCGGCCGACTCGTAAAGAAGCGATCGACCGCGGTGATACGGATAGTGCAGATTCGGAAGACGTCGTTATTTCAACGTGCGTCGCTGTCACAAAAAAGTTACTTGCAATTCAAGATAAGATGAAGTACAACCGTCACGGTTTACTGCGAAGCGCTTCATCGCAGCTGAGGTCTATGAAGCTGTCGCAGAGCTTTAAAATGCATGAGCTTTCGATGGCTGACACTTTAAGGGTCATTAGGCAAATAAAATATCTTTCCGCAGTTAGTTAACTTTACCATAAAACTGGCTTTAAAATATAGAACAACGTTATGAAATGGTTCAAAGCTACCATATTATTCTTTCTAAAATCAATCAAAATGGCCCATAAACCAATGAGTCAACAATTATTTCAGGGAGAGATTTTTTTCTGAAACTCCAATTTTTTATAGTAAACTCATAGCGACGTACAATTGACTTTCCTATAAATTATATACATTATTATATATTATATACATATTATGGACAACGCACTACAATGTAGCGAATTCTCAACAGGACCATGTACATAGGAATCCTTTCTAAGATCTCGACAAATATTGATAGTAAAATTTCCGTTTACCACTCGCTGAAAAACCGAATATTTCGCAGATATTCTGAAATGTCACCAAATCAGAAAATGTAGCCACAGTCTATTACACTCAAAGGCCCCAGAAAAATATTCAATGCATCCTTATGGAGGCCTTTGTGAGTTGGTGTAAATGAAGATGCAGATATTTCTGGCTTAACTCCGCGTCAGTTCATATTTCTTTCGGAGTACAGTTATGCCGGTATTGCAGTCGCCGCAGCTGAGCACATGTGGACAAGTCCCACGCTCAGCATAAAATTCGAAGAGGCAAAGCTACTGGGTGACTAAGTGGTTGGAAAATTAGAAATATATTTTCCAACCACTGTGCGACGAACAATTATAACTTCCTTAGTTCGTAGGCTCCTCTCCTTAAAAATGACACATCGTCATTGAAAGCGATATAGGTAGTTAAAAAGCTGTGTAGAAAGTAAAAATTAATTAAGTTGTTTAGCGTAACTATAATAAGGTATAATAATAGCGTATGCTAAACATAAGGTGTTTAGCATAGCAACTCGCGGAGGTCAAAAAATATTCGTACACCGAAAGCGATCTAGGCAGTTAAAATCCGCGTAGAAAGTAAAAATTAATTAACGTGTTTAGCGTAACTAAGCATCTCGGAGGTCAAACAATATTCGCATACAATGTAAAATATTACATGCGTAGAGCGAGCATCTCATTGCAGCCATATGAGTCAGTTGAATGAGGGCCGTGGATGCGGTCGGGGGTTCTACTCCTCTCGGTCGGATTCACGAGATAAAAATTCGCGGCAGAGGACGATGGGATGAGGAGGGATGAGTCATTGAGGAGAGGGGGAGAGAGAACTTGAATCCACTCACGAAGACCACCTGGACAAGGGTACATAGGCATTATCTCACCAACTCAAACACGGTTACCGCATCCGTCATCTCTACGGCGCAAGCGCTTGCGTCAATCGCACTTTTGGCAGTGATATTTATTTGTTGACATTCATTCGCCATAACAAGAGAGCACACAGCGCTTAGCAGTCCGTCTATTAAACGTGAGAAATACTTGTCTTCCTCCTAAGCAAACTTTTGAAATGGATTCACCTTCACCCAGCGATTCAGTCCGATGGTTGATTGGGCGTTCATACAGGAGGTGAAAAATCGCATCTTCCATCCAGGAGCGCAAAATAACTACATCAACTGGTCGCCATGAACCATTGTATCACCACAAACGTACGGAGACATAGAAGCAAAGTATCCATAAATGCAAATACGCCGGCCCAAGTGACACCCAAGTAAAGTCTTCGTATGCTCATTGAGGGGTCATTTATTGGAGTCAGACCTGAACGAGTTCTGAACCATTCAGGGAATGGCAGTGTGTTCTGCTAGTGGCCTGTTCTCCCTGGGTGATTGCAAGATACGCCAACTTGAATTCCAAGGATAAACGGGCCCTTCCGGGAAGCGGAATGAAATAAAAGATGTGTCCAAAAATAATTTTTAAATGTAGAAGTGTTTCCTTTCACAAATAACCACCCATAAACTCGAGGACGGGTGAGATACGGCTCCTCTTCCGAACCAATAAATACTGTGGTTTTACACTTTGAGGTGAAATGAGCTCGTATCACATAAAGTAAATAAAGTGATCATAAAATTCTGAATGCATCCGAGCATGAATTTCCCCGAAGTTGCATTTCATTCATGACAATATCTTATTAATAAATATGATAATTTTAAGGTTACCTAGTATGTACAACGAATTGCGTTATGCCAATCGCACTCCGATATGCCAACCTTATAAGTTCACCACGCAACGAAAAATAATTGCAGAAAGCTCAAGATATAAGATGGAAACACAAACATCTTCTGAATAACTGCATATTTTTGCGCATCGTAACATGAATAGTAACAAAAGGTATAATGAAAGTGAAACTCAGTGTTTAGAGAAGTCCAAAAATTAACTATGACAAAGAATGAAAGAATGGCTTTAAAAGTTATCATCGCGATTTAAAATATTGCCATAAACCACGTTTAATACCAACTTGGTAGACACATTTTCAAAAATGTCTCATAAATATGCTAATTGATGATAATTCTGAAAGGATCCTTGATATAGATAACCAGCCCTTGCTGTTACAAAAAAGAATTGACTTTCCCGGCAAAGTAAAATTTAAAGAGGAACACAGCCAATATTCACTCACGCCCAAGTAAGAAGAGTACTTTCTCAGACCATTCAAAAGACTTCGTCGCGTGAGAGTAAGAACCCTGGCCCATATCGACCATCTTTAAAAGGCTAGTAACTTTCACATGAAAACTGTGCATGATTTGATATCCGTTCTCGGGATCCGTAAAATAGCCTCGTTCCACGCACCTAGAGTCATACTGTTCCCCGCACGCATCGATAGGATCTACAGTAGCACCGCGCCCTCATTGGCAACGAAACGCAACATCTTAACGTTCATTTCGTAAATGAACAACCACGGCTAATTTCATACGCACTGATTACAAAGTAAGAAACTTCAAAGGAAACCATAGAGGTGGGGTAAGTGCAATAGACTAATAGGTATACAAATATGATTTCCTGACATTAATTCACCAATACCTCAATATGTATGCAATTGGGAAATCTGGTTTTAATCCAGGGATTTCCATTGCCCAAGAACTTGCGTCTACCGAATAAGTGAATAGCCCCGAAGGAGGGACAGGTACCTCCGGCATAAATTAAGTGCCCACGCTCCATGACGACCTCTTGTCCTTTCCAGGAAACCCTCGCAACTCACACCGGCAACCATTCACCGGATAACTCTTCACCGCCCCAAGGTCTGAGGCTCCCACGGTGAAAACTGGCGATTGTATCTTAATTTCAAGGGGCACCGCCCTCAACCATGTTTAGGGTTACTCATTTTCGAGGGCCAAAAATATCTCACAAAAAAGTAAAAACCAATGGTTTTGGCTCAATCCATAAAAGGACCATTTAACTCTAAATATTTCCAGCGATGCGTTATTTACGAAGGAAAAAATTACACAATTCATCGGAGTGAAAATTACGTATTATTAAGAAGAAGGATTACTGGCGCTTGACCGTATCTTTTCCTGGCGCATTGACTATCCAAAATACACGCTATCATTTTGATGTTTCCAGGGTGCACCAAATAGACGCCACTCAGCATTTACCTGGATCTAAAAATATATGACAATTTTACAACAGAATTTTCTCCGGTGTAAACTTATTACCTATATTTAAGGCGAAATCGTGAAATTGCGAATTGAAGCCTACACGCTGAAAATGTAACGATTTCAAGAATGTTTTAAAGAAAGAAAGTGAAATTTTCAACGAGTTATGCGTCACGGCAAAAGAAAAAATACGACCGGTAGAGGCATTGAGTAAGTACGATACTTACCAACCCAAGTACTTGCTATTTCTCTTAGGACAGCAAGCGTCATATTATTACGCAAACCGACTGCGTGGTTTCAGGCCCCACTTGGCGTCACTCCTCATTATCACATTCCAAAATAAAATACAAATGACACCGTCACCGGATTTTAGTTACGAAGTCGGCCGCTATGGCCAGTGGCATGGAAGCCTCCTTGGGTGGAAGGGAGTAGTCGCTGATCGAAGAAAAAAAAGGAGTGGTCGAGCTCGGCTCCGACCGAAAACACCCGACGCGATATCAAATTTCACGGTGGAGGGGCGATATTGAGAATGGTCAGGATTCGGAGGTTATTTTTTTTCTCTCTGATGGGTTTAGTTCCATCTCACAATCAGCCACTCGGTTGATGTAACCTATAAGCGTTATTCACATCATCATAGAAGTCAATTGCGCAAACCAAAATAAGCGTACTTCGTAAAACTTTTTTTTTTTAACGCACAACTCTGCATTTTTTTTACGTTTTTACGATATTCTTCAGTATGAATGAAAAAGTAATCATCCATGTCTATTTGAAAACGCCTGTACAATGCAGTTACTTTCCGATACATTTGTAATCAGTAACAAAGCGCTACGGGGAGAACACTAGCGAAAAATATGACAAATAACTAGTGAACGAAAATTGCTTTTCACCTTTAATGTCTGTTGATTTATATGTTGTTAATTGTTTAAACTCCGGATGTAAAGGCCACATTGTGCTGTTTTCGGGGGTAATTGAGATAAATTCAAAAAAATGGTAAGAACAGCATAAATTGCGAAATGGATCAGACATCACAAACAGCTTTGATAAGCCCAATTACCCTGAATAGATCGCATCTTTTTTGACACATTGACATCTTTCTTTCTTCGATGTTTTTTAATAAAATTATGTCGTTCGAACCGAAGTTTTTTTCTGGTCTAATTTCTTGTAATTCTACCACTAAGTAGCGGTAAATGTTCAAAGTTTCTCAGTTTCGCTGCTACCGATGTTTTGATCCGACGCGACCGTAAGTGTTACAATTTATTCTCGCTTCCGATCCATCGTGAAGACGATTAAAATTAATTTTTTTGCGTTTGGCTTCAAGAAATCGCCGATGCGTGCGGCAGTACTTCTTCTGCCACTGTGAAAACACGTACCAGAGCAAAATACTGCTGTCATTGAGGCTGGAGGACCAAAATTGATATCTACACTGTAAAGTGAAATTCAGGCAGAAGAGCGCAAAAGACAAGGCGAAGGAATGTATGCATGGTAATATTTCAGTTATTTATGGTTTTTTCTTTACAATATTTTTTTTTTCATTTCCAGTCGGTGATTCTTAGAAATATATTGATAGCTTAGTACAAATACCTATCTAATAGCAATGACTATGATTTCGATCCATTTGTCGCACACTCAGTTACTTCAAGCTAGGATTTCTTTCATTTTCTCTTTAGTATTTGTAGGATGGCAAACCGCCCACATGCCACTGAAAAAGAGCTTCTGGGAGAATTGGAACGAGAGTGGTTTTCTATGTTTTAGGAGGATTAGAAAAGAAAACATTTTGACCCCTCTTCCTAGAACACACCCATGTGCAAAAAGTGTGCATGATGAATCATCAACATTTTGCCTCTTTTTTGCACGGAAGTATTGGATATAATAGTGAAACTGACAATTATCTACTTTGATTCATTTTATGGAAATTGTGCAAGAGATCGCGATACCAGGTATTTGAGTGAGGATGAATGATCCGATTTCATTGGTCTCCTTTTTCAATCAGATTTGTATAAAGCTTCCCATGTTGATTTAAGGGAGATTTGTAGCAAAGCTGTCTATCAAATGTTTTCCCTTACACTGAGCTATCGGATTTTTTTTACTACGGTGCATAAGTTTTGACGGTGCGGAAGTGCTACTCGTGTACCAGCATATCTTTAGCAACTGGACTTCTTCAATAAAGATTGGCTATAGGACGTAAGTAAATAAGATATAAGGACGCAAGTAAGAACATAGTAAGGACGATGAGTAAGAATAAAGCAGGTATTCCTCCTGAATTCTTCCAAGCAAAAATAGAACGTTAGATCCTTCCCTTTTTGGCTTTACTCCCGACATTTCCGTGTTACGCTCCGTGTTCCGTGTAATACGTTCCATTAAAATCAAAATAATTTACAATCCATTCATTAATATTCTAATCCCGATCGCTGTAGGTAATCATTTTTCATTGATTGGTATTTGCCACAAAATAACCAAAAACATTAAATAAAAATGTGCATAGCGACTGAAAAAGAATTTATTCCCTCCAAAACTTAATTTTCCGCCGATTGTAATTATAAAATAAATTATCAACTCATGGGGAAGGCAGTTTAACCCGGTTGCAAAAAGAATACATAGGTATCGTACATTCGCATGAAAAATCTGTAGAATTTCCTAATTGAAGAATTTATCAAAAGCTGTAATTATTTTTGATTAGGAGCTGCTAAATAAAAGAGAGAAAATAAAGAGAAGTCTTACAAACATCCTATGATGAAGACAGAAGAAGTAAATCAGCCAATATATTAGACATGATGATCTGCGGGAGACAATCACTGAAAGGCAAATGGACGAGAGACTATTTGGGACCATATTAAGGCGGTTCACTATTAGTTCGTATCGAAATCACAATTTATTGAACGAATTAGGAAGATGGAAAGAAAAGATAATTAAAAGCGAAAAAATTTTTCCTTTTTCGGCTATTATCTCATATATTCAAAATAAAAATTAACGCTTAAATTGTCGCATGCTATTTATGAGTTGATGACGTCAATACAGATTCCTGGTTTCTTTACTCTTTCACAGAGACCGCTCATTTAGAGAAGGAATCGTTCACAACAGAGTGAGCAGCCATCAGCTGAGGATCGGTGACCCACTCAGCAAGAGCGAACGATGACATCAACTCATCTGCGGAACATAAATGGACCAGTGAGCGACGGATCAATGAACAAAGAAGTCTTTTTTTTATATATGAATCAGAATTTAATTTTTTTAATCTATCACAATCATCATTTTTAAAAATTAGTGAACGAGGCTATTATCAATTATGTTAAAAATAAGGAATATGAAAATACTACACTGCAGTAGCCGTAAAAGCTTCTTAATATTAAACCTATTTTAGTGTTTCTAGCATGTTGATTGTGACAAAGAAGTCGCGGGAGCAAAAACACTTTGTAGATCACACTCACATTTCGAAAAAAACGACGATGTTACGCTGCAATAAAGAGAAAATTTAAAAAAAAGAGAGCACGGCAGGTTGGAAGTTAGAAAGCAAGTCAGCTGGAAGTGTACGGCCGGCTGCGGACGGGCGATGCAATTGGACTCCGTAAGGGGTAATCGTCGAAGAAAAGCGGAGAAATTGCAAGTGAGGCCCGCCCGAGATGCATCTCCGAGGCGACACTAACACAACTACTGCTGAGGAGTCCGGGACCGGAACCACACTTTCACACAGTAGGGGGATGGGATGGGGGTGGCGGGGACAGACAATGGCAGCAGTGTGGCTCACCTTCATTCCCACAGTGTGGAGGAGGAAGAGGAGGTTTCGGAGCGGAACGGCAGAGGGCAGTGGGCACGGCCAGTGGAGCGACACGAAGACAATCCAGGGGCAACTGTGAGAAAGCGGAGAGGGAGGGAGAGGGAGGTGGGGGTGGAGGCAACTCTTCCACGGAGAAAGAGGGGGGGAAAGGGGGAGAAAGATGACTGCGAGAGCAGTCGGGAGGGTGTGACGCGATCAAAGGAAAGGGATGTCGTAACCGAATGATAGCGAGCACATTTATTTGTTTATTTATTGAATCATTCAAAAACAGCCAAAACGGCCTTTACATTGAATAGACAACTCAAAATCTGCAGCTTCAACAAACATAAACTATTTAAAAAAAAACTGTAAGAAGGATATAAAAAAAGAAAAAAAGGGATTCAGAAGATGGCCTCTTGAATGATCTGATGGGCATTGAAAGATCCAGGGAAGGGTGAATAGTCGGTATATGTTATTGAAAGATGTAGGGAGTCTGTAAAAAAGTGATCTTTGAGAGAGGGAATTTATGTTGGTGTAGTAGGTGGTTACGGTAGGAGCGGGTGGGAATGTGAAGTGAAAAGATAGGCAGTATTTCACATAATTCGATAAAGGCGATGATTCGGGGATTAATTACAGTATAAAGTACTTGGGAGTGCCTACCCTGAGGAGGCATCTATAATTATTTGAGACGTTCAGGGGCATGGGGGTCCAGCCGATTCTCACCCGACCTAACATGCGAGACAGGGTGGGGGGTCGTGACAAGTATCACGTAATTTTTTATTTCCGCAAGAAGCATTTTAAAATTGCGAGAAAACTGGGTTGAATTGAGCAAAACAAGTTTCTCTATTTCTCCTGGACTGAATTAGAACGAACATTCATTTACCAATTTCAGTATTTCTCATTTTAGTATTTTATTTTTTAATTTTTTCGATGTGATTCGACACAACCATCTCAGTAATCTTAAAAACTAGCCTTAAATAAAAATAATTAAACAAATTGTTTTTTTAATAAATCCAACGCAATGAAGCATAGATTAACGTATTTACACTGAAAATACGCATTTCGAACAATCTCACGTAAGATTAGAGAGAGGAGGTCTAGTCAAATCTCACGATATCTCACTAAGTAGGTAGGGTGTGTTAAAAAAAAACGCCAAAATCACCTCACGTTATAGAAGTACGGACCTATCCAATCCAATCTTCCGGTAGGCTCACTGAGAGTGTGTGCGGCAGTCACGCATTGTGTGTGATATAATTTTATCTGAGATAAATTGAATATAAATACATTTGGATGCAATCAAACTTTGGCTTGAAATATTGACAATGAGCGAATAAACGCTTGAGCAATTGCATCCAGATTAAATGTAGTAATCTCATGAATTCTTCGCGCAAGAAAAAACACTGCATAAGTAGCATTAATTAAACAACAACATAAATTAAACTAAGGAGTAGCATAAATTAAACAACACATACGTCCTAGTATAGAAACTTCGCTTCTGTTTCAGGAGAGTATAAATCTTATGATAGAGGTTTAAATGGTAAATATGATTAATTAGTCATTTCCACCCGTAAAATATCTGCGTTTAAATGTGTGAGGAACCGGATTTTGAGAATTTAATTTGCATACGCACACAGTTCATAGACTACAAAATTATGTGTTTTGGACATCGCAATGAAATTAATTTTTTCGAATTGTACACCTTCACCAATGCAGGCGAACCTTCGGGAGGAAGGCGAGAGTGAGTGAGCATCTCTACGCATATTTGCTTTATTCGCTAACAAAATTGCGGGGAGTGTCCGAAAAGCGGATATCAGAATTCAATCCAACTTTTTTGGTGTTTATAATCCATCGGGAGCTGTCCTCGAATCACCCCTCACATGGCGTCATATAAGAAATAGTTTAAACAAATATGCTGTTAAACATTTACAGGTCAAATGTATTACCCAATAAGAGCCCATCACGCGTGAGTGAGCCGTAGTCTAATGGTTACGGTGTTTGACTGTCATGCCTATTACCCACGACTGAACTTATTCACGGCATTTTTTTCATAATTTCTTTCTATATTTTATGTAATAGGAGCCAAATATTGAACATTTTTTCCATAAATTTTACTCAAAATTTTATTTTTATGTGAGTATTTGTTTCTGCAATGCGGCGCCTGATATTTTACCATTTTCTTTCCTCACGGAAACCTACTTTCAATTGCTGCACTACTCCTAGACTACGACTGAGCTACGGCTCACACATCATTAAACAGTTCTCACATGGGAATAAATTTGACCTGTAAATGTTAAACTGCGTTTTATATTTAAACTATTGGTTGTTATTGTCTTCGGATATCGTCAACGAAAAAAGGGCCGACCCAGAGAAACGAATCAGCCTCCTATCCAGGACACGTGAAAATCACTCGTGATTAGTGAATCTGAGATGAACTCCTACTCATACTCATACAAACAAGCCCATTGATTGAATCACTGAGAGTGATTGCTTGAATGATTAGCACGCGGAATGAAAGTGGGGGAGAGAAACCCACACATGAATTCACGCGAGCTAACTTTTAATGAGGCACTATATTCTCCGGTGTTTACGCTCAGGTTGGTAGGCGATTTGGTGGAGCGTGCGAAAGATGAGGTCATTTGAAGCGAAAACATAAGTAGGTTGGTGATGGTCGGATTACCAGGAGGAGCCCAAGAAAAGAAGAATGTAATCACGTGACCCGTGCAATCAGCACCACGGTTCACGTACCCACGGTGAATGATTGCAGTTGCATAATACATGTGGCCTTCACGGAGACATGATCGTTCGCATATTCATCGTAGAGACTTTTCTTGGCAAAAAATCCGTATCATTTGCAAGTTATACTTCGCATAACGCATGACTATTCGCTTATTTTAAAATATCACGCCTCAAAGCGAAGTGCAAATATCCGAGACCTCACCTCATTGCAAATCGTTAAAGTGATCCGCAGGAATACATTCATGAAGACACACGAGCAGTAGAAAGAAACATGGCACTGCGTTATAAATAAAGAGAGCAGCAAAGGAAACTTTAAAAAAATACGTCTCACAGGAACGCATTTAATCGCTGTCATAACATTGGGTGAATAGAAAGTCTCACCGATAACTTTTCAGTGATAAGTACGCATCATGTCACGGATTAGAACTAAAGATCTAAGGTTGAGGGATGTTTTGCTAATCGCCTTTTCAAACATTCCTTTGGATACTCATGTAAACATCCACATATTCGAGGTTCCGTGCAAGCCACCACTACCATGTGTGGCACCGGGTAATACCGCACCACGCATGCAGCACTCATCCTAGCCTTAATCATAAACGCGCTCACTATCTAAATCCAGGCTAAGCACACAGGACAACGACACGCGATGAGACCAGAAAAAGTAACGATAAGTAATACAACACGTAGTACTAGGACAAAATTAAAGGAAGTGATAATGATATAATAATATTCCGAATACGTGCATGTGGAATAAAAGTCATTCGCATTACTTTTTCACGAAATGTTAAAAAAAAATCCACGCTGCTACACCTGAGACAACGCAATTCTAAGAGAAAAGACTTTAGAACATGATGAAAGTTGTTTACAATGATACTGAAATTGCCGAAACATAAATACAGGGCCATATACTCAAAATAAATTACTAAAGAAAATCAAATACTATGGCTTCGATGAATAAAATTTACAATCTAGCTACTAGAAGAAAAAATGAAACTAAGATAGCAAATACTTTAATCGGATTTGAAAATTGGGAGCTTGTGTTTGAATGCCAGTCAATCTAAATGGTCTAAACGAAAATAAAGTTAATGGTTATCATTTCATAACAATACTAGGCACTAACCACTTAATGAATGTGATAAATCTCTTAGCTAAGAATATACGAAGTCGACTTCAACTCTGTATAAAAGGTCGATACAACTTTTTTTCATAATCACTTTAGAAATATAAGAAAATAAGAACAGAGTATTTGTGTGCGCGACGTATTTTCAATGAATGTATTACAGCGCAGCGGGTGGTATCAAAATGTAAACTTAAAAACATCCGGATCATTGTTTTCCAAGTTAATTTTTATGCTAAATTTTAATTTTCGCATCGTTAATATTTACGGCTGAACGCAAAGCCATTGGTCCTTCGCACCGTGGTGTCAACTTGACAATCATTTAAATGATATCTTAAAATATTGCACTTGCGTTGAAATAATATTCACAGCCGCGCAAATGCAATAATGGAGATGGCATCGTCTTCAAGCCCCTTCGAGCGGCAATCATACACTTTCTTTCCTTTCCTTGGCAAGAAACACTCGCAAAAAACACCGCGGAACAAATGACTAATCTCTTCAGGCCTAGAGTGGAATTTCCTATGAGGAACTACTTTACTCCGTCACGAAAAATTCGGAATAGCTATTCATATTCTGCATGAAGGTAAATCAAGTAGCCTAAATTAAGAATTCTTAAATAATTCCAAATAGAACCTAGAACCCCTAGTCACCAAGCAACAAAAAAACAAATACCAAAGTTCAAACTCTGTATTATGCATGAAGATAGGATAGAACAGAGCTTATTTAAGTCATTGCGCACAACATAAGATCACGTGATAATTACCGGTTTCCGTGGTTACGAATACTAGATGATTAATATAATTTATTAGTTTGCATCCACAATTTTCCTACTATTCAAATTTTCACACGAATACGAATGAAAATTTCATATGCGACTATTCTGACAGTAAATAAAGCTGTGTATTACCACCGTATTATTACGAACGCTGGGTTAAATAAATATGATAAATAACGCGTCACCATGACGTCGGGTAATAGCCACGTGATCTTATGTTGGCTAACAACTTACGTGCTGCCAGGACTAGCACTCAAAACCAATTCATCATACCCACGATGCTAAGTGTGCAAGCTGAGGCCACGTCGAAAAAACATGGGAGGTGATGTGATTCAGCGCAATTAATGATTCGTAGATTTTAGTAATGAACTTAAATTAACGATATCTCCAATGAGGTCGTAAGATTTGACATTTAACATTTTTGGCTGGTATATATTTTGATGCAGTTTCCCAAAAGTGAGTGATACATTAGCAATTAGCAAAATTAACAACATAAAAACGAACCCAATTGTTATGCTAATCACGAAAATTCCGGGTATTATTTACATTATGTGTTGAAGTCTCGGGACGAACTCAATGGCGTTAGCATTACGCGAGATATGAACAATAATTTATTTTATAGAACGCGTACAATGCACACATTTTGGACGAAAGTGCAATTCTTATAGAGTGACTCTACTTTTGAAAAATGAACGGAAACAAAGAAGAACACACAGCTAACAAATTTACCTATTCTTTTCTTCTCGAGCAACTCTAACCCCTTTGCGACGATAACTGTTAAATCGAAACTATATCTGAAACTTATTAATTTCTTTTCCACGTTATTATAACTTAGCTAGAAAATCCACTCTACGTAACTGGTGACATTTCATTGAGTTCTATTTTCATATGTTAATCATTTCTTTCTCCGACCCAAAATGTTTCATGAATGCATGCTACTTCTCCGCAGAAAGACTCATCGTGGTTATAGCCACACACAGACAATAGAACAAGTGCTTCAGATCCAAACGAACCTAAACTAACCATAAAAAAGTCGCTTTATTCTCCTGAATAACATGTCGCAACTCCTAAGAATGGAAGTGATTGTGCGCGGAAGACCATCTGTTGTGATTACTAAGCACCCGTCAGTGACGCGGGTATCACGCTAATCGACATGGAAACCAGTGGCGGACTGCCCATAAGGACTCTCGGACGCCGCCCACCCCTCCCAAAGATTTGAAAAAGGAAAAAAAATTAAATACCCATACAATAGAGTGGTTTCCTATTATTTTTTTATTGCCTAAATCGAAATATTATTACTCCTGGAGTACGCAGTTCAAGCTTTTAGATTTTTAAATGACGATACCAATTTTTCGCGATTAAACGAAAAGTGAAAATTTTCAAGAGCGCGAAAACGCGACGGCTAAGTATGAATGCCGGGAAAAGCCCGTGTGACGTCATTCTGGTTCCCGCTGCCGCAAAGTGAGGTGACCTTGGGGGAAGGATGTGTGCGCCGCTGAGATGCAGGCTGCTAGCAGGTAGCAGAGTACCCTGCCAGCAGGTAGCGCTTGGCTTAAATAAGGATTATTAATACCTTATCAAACGATGGAAACTTTCCGACCATAGACAGTTTTAATAGGTGATTATTAAGAGGTGTTTCCCTGAGCTGTGTGCCTCATGCATGCATTGGTAATCTCAGACGATGTAAAACTCCTATCTACTCAAATAGAAACTAGGTCCCTGTGACGTCACGTGGAGTGGCATCGCATGGGCGCCAATCTGGCCTTATTCAAATGCGGATAAAATTGACCGTTAAAATTCGTCTATACTGGGCTTTCTAAAGCCAAATAATTTGAATATTATGAATACACTAATGGTGGGTAACGAATCGCTATCAATGCCTATCGGTTTCTTTGATGAAGGAAACAACACTATCATACATCTATTATACAAGGTGTTTTTTCAATCGCATACATCGAAAATGTACGAAAAACACGCAAAAATAGCGCGAGAGGTTCACGTTTGTAGCCGCGGGGAGCAGCCCAGAACGTCCCAATCCATCACCATGCAGTTATATGAAGAGTGGTAGTGGTGAGGGCTGCTGGTGCTATGACGCGTCTAAGCTTGTGCCTTATGGAAGGCGTCCGAGCATGCGCAGAACGACGTATCTAGTGAGTTGACATCGCTGCGCCGCCCGGTGGCCGTATAATCTTGGTGTTGCAGTGTTGCAGAATACCTTGTTTTGGTTACCAGTTGAATTATTATGTGTAAATTGTTTTCATGTAAATAGGACTAGTTGTAGTTGAGTTAATCCAGTTAGTGATTGTTAGTGTTTTAGTGTTAGTGATTGTTTTGTGCATTAGTGGTCTCTATATTGCCTGAAAAACTCACTAAAATAAACAAAAAATTATAAAATGTTGACCCCCCGGTGGAGTGCGCCCCTCCCCATCAGCGCAGCGAGCATAGTAGTTAGGGGGATAAAACCCCCGCAGAGCTCAGAGAAATTTTCAAGTTTAATCCAATTTACTTAATTGGATTGATATTACTAATAGAATAGTGTAAGTATTAATAAAATATCCCTCAGAAAGCCGTAAAACTCACCATTTTGCACCATTTGTCTTAAAATTCCGCAATTTATCAATCTCGCACCTACCGCTTATCCTGGAAGGTATTCCGTACCCCCACACAACCCGGTAATATTTGCACCTAAACCCCCCTCCCCCCCCCCAGCCTTAATTCCTAGCTGCGCCCCTGCCCCTCCCAGCATTTGACTCACGAGCCGCCACTGATGGAAACAAAGCGACACCTGGGATGGAGGAAATAAAAAGAAAAGTCCTCATAATCCGCACAGCAATCAATGGCATTTGTGCAAGAGAGAGAAGGACAGTCTCCGCTAGGAATCGCGCAGACCATCCCCTCGCTCAAACAGGTTCCCATCCTCAACGTCGCCTCTCGATCCGTTTTCCAATTAAGATTCCTCGTCAATCTCCTAGAAGTACTTTTCTGAGTGCTCTTAAGACGAAAAAATCATTACTGCCTTGTGCTCGGTTACCTCACAGCCAGATCACGAGGTCATAAAAGACATATGGCAACCACCTCGAGAAAGACGGAGTTGTCGCTGCAGTGGGTGCAGTTAGCATTATCCGCGATGATGTCATGTAATAGCAAGAAAATCTCAAGGCGCGTGATCAACTGCACGCAACCAAGATTTATTAGATGGAGAGCTATTTTCCTTTTATCATTTCCAAGTCTCCTTTACTGTAGTTGTCGGAACTCTTGCTTCGAAACAAAAGCCTTTCTTTCGCTCAAGAGTAATCGATACATATTAAATCTCGCACGCCACAAATACTTATAGTTCGAGAACATATGAATGGATAAACGGTTTTGATTTTTCCTGGTGAATACTTCCGACGTATATTTCTCGGAAACCAACGTGTATATTTCAACGAGTAAATTCAGTGCTACAATGGGGAATCGAAATTGTGAGCAAATTTGACACTGATTAACCCTAGAATTGAGGCTGAATCCTCTTCCGGGGGGAGAGATCATCGGTAATCCGCACAGGAGTACCTTTAACCATAAAATTTTCAGTCGAAATCAGCAACGAGAAAACAAACTCTACACATGTGATCAGTCAATCACCGATCTCCCCAAACACTCATTTCGGATTTTTCCACTGTAGCTAATCTGGTTTCCATACGCAGAAGCCAAAAAGTACTCTTGTTGATATTTACTCCGAAGTTCTTCACAGCCAAAAATGTGCATGCATTGGAAAAGCTACCAGTTAATAATAAAAGATGAACTTAAATAAAGGAATACAAAAAGGGGAAAATCATCCAATATCGCACACTTTAAGTTGAAAAGGGCAGAAAACTATGCGCTGGCAGATTTGGATGAAAAATAACTGAATAGATAGCTATAAAACCTTAGTCAGCCCAAACAAACAGCACCTTTGTGGTCAGAGAGGATTAAAACCGTCAGCTTGATTATCCATGGTTATAAAAACACGCTCATTGTGGGACCACGGTGCTCTTATCCTATACGGTGAATGAATGACGAGTTATTTTAGCACCCACCTCTCCAAATAATATGTAACATACATGTCTCACTTGTGCAGCAAAACTTTTCGACATGTTTGCACTCAGTTATCTACGAGCCGTAAGTATTTTAACAGGATCCATTGAGTCAACTTTAGAGTCTTAGTCAAATTCATTCTAGGAAATAATTCATCGTTTAGAGCTGATCAAGTACGGAGATTTCACATTTTTGCAGGGAATAGGTTTGGACAGAAAATAGGTCAGAGGATAATTTGATCTTTTTTCTAAAGATTAGAGCAAAAAAAAACATTGAAATATCCGCACACGAAATTCTTGCCACATGATCGAGCACAGTCACCTTGATCACAAGCTACGTAATGGCACGCCCCGAAACAATTTCGCCTCGCAGAGCCAATCGTGCTCATCCGGCCGGCAAAACGCCCGAGGCCAGGCAGTGGCCGCGGTCTCAGTGATACCTTGGCCATGACCACGATCATAATGTGGATTCGCGGAGGAAATGGCAGGCGAACAAATTGAAGTCACGGATGTCAGCTTCAAAATAATTTTGGATTAGAAGAAAACTTACCATTTAATGATATATACACAAATAATAGGTTCAAAGTAATAGCTTTATCACCACAGCAACCGATTAGATAACAAATTCACCAATTTTTAACTGATTTCGACAATCAAACCATCATATAATCCTGGTGACCATTAAAAGCTTAAACCGACCGTAAGCATTAATACATGTAGCAAATACATCTGTACTTACACTTATGACGACCTTCAACCATGCCAATATTTTTACTTGTTTATTTCAATAACTTATTAAGAGAGAATAATTAGTACTAGGACCAAATCTCAATTCACTAATTAATCTTAACGCGGTTTCAACCACACTTTTAAGACATCCTGGCAGCTATGCTATCTGAAAACACGAAAAAAATAATGAAACTACCCTCACCCAATAATTAGTCAAAAGAAATAAAGCAATGGGCTAAACACGGGCGAAATAAGTATCTACTTACACTTTCGCTCGAGGTCAATTTTTTCGGAAGTCAGATCTCGTTGCTGGAGTAGCGCAATTAACGGAAGCTTTTATTTCTCTCTTCCACGCCGGGATTCACGTCGGTTTCGCCCTGCATCCGCTGCGTCGTGGATCACTGCACTCCCAAGTCACGGGAAAACGTACTTGAAATCACTGTGCCAGAAAGAATAACTGATTGTGAGAAAGGATGTTCGAAATATGACATAGAGAGACGGCCAAAGCGACTGCTCCGAGGGGCACTCGGTGAAGTTCACGAACTGGAGAGATCTAATGCATGAGAGACAGCTGAAAGGCGATAACAGGTCATGTGGATTAATGGAATGTGGCATCAGAACTATTGCTTCGCTGAGGTGGAGAGAAATGGGGAGACCAATTATTCCGCTCAAAAAGTGTGGCTTACTGAATTGTATTCGTTGGCGTGGAGGGAATGTGGACGATCGTTGGAAATAAGCTTTCCTCGGTAGTTACGTTTCATTCCGCGACCCGATCGCTAGTTGATGCGTCGCCTGGTACGTGCACCGCGGAAGGTGGGGTCTCACAGTCTAATGCCTCTCGCCAATGCCACGTCCGTGACTACGGGAAAAATATAGTTCGGGACACGTATGCTGAATCACAACTTTATTTCTGGCGAATTATATCGACACTAGTCATTACCATTTACTCTCTGTAAAAATAAAACTCATAGCACACAATAGTGTGGTAGCCAGGAATGTTGTTCAGGGGGGGTCCAAAACCAGGGGGGATTTTTTTAAAACAGGGTACCGAGTAGAGGGTTTTAAACAACTTTAACACGATTCATGATCAAAAATGAACTTCATTTCACAAATAAATATTTTGTAAAATCATGATTTTTTTCAATATTTTGTTCTTTTTTTATGAAGAAAAGTAATCAAGTTTTCATTTTACCTCTCCTTTCGTTGCGCCACTAGCACACAAAGAAAGTTAAAATTTTGGATATTTCGACTAAATTAGTGAACTTGACCTTATTTATAGACTTTAACGCTGATTTTAATAATTCATGTACTTTGTCAAGCTTCAAGCTTCGCAAGAAGCGAAGAAGGAGTGCCAAGTTACAAAGCTGATAGCAGAAAAAAATCATCTGTGTGAAACACCTATGTAACATAAAGTGACTTGGACTCGAGCCAATAAATGCTGGTGCTGAGGATATGGTCTAATATGCTGCTTCCTTTTTTCTTGGTCCGAATATCTGTGATTTCTCCCTTTGTAATCAAGGAAATAATCAATTTACGAGGGAGCATGGATTAGGAGGATTAATTTATCATCAAAATATACTTTCCACAAAGTTTCACATAATTTAAATCACTGAAATCGATAATTTATGCAATGATAAGTATATATGTATAGCACAAGACCATGCCCTCAGATCACAACACTGTATTCAGATAAGAGAAGACATGGAATAAATATGACAACAAGATCTAAGCCTATATCACATCCACAAGCTTCACTACACGGAACCGTTTTGCGATATTTGAAAATTACTTTCATACGCATTTAAATTTAATTTTTTTAAATAGATATAAATAATATTCATTGTGAAAGATAATGTATTTCTACCGAACTAGGCTTAAACTTTGCACAAGCCATTAATTTGCCAATGACTTGTAAATTGTTGAAATCTAGCTAGGTAAGTAAAAACTTTAAACAGAGTAACATTGCCATGAGAATATATTTCGAAACATATGTATATAAATGGCAGTGACAATAACATTGCCGGTGCCCACGCGGAACCAGTATTTCCACAGCGCAACTCAAACCATTATTCAGCGTTGATGTTCACATATCGTTGAAACTTCAGCCTTTAAGGACTGCGAAAACGATAGTTCAACCCACACCGTAATTTCCGCAAATCCTTCTCGTATCATCTTTCCTCGCGACTCCTCATTGCGACATTGTTTACAGCAGCAGTTAGACTAAAATCCGCGTGTGGCGCCAGTTTTCCTTTCCCCGTCCGTGGGCTCCGAGTGAAGGGCTATGAATGCCGGAGTCAATATCGTCATATCGGGCGTAAAAAAGGACGTGGTCAATTAAGGAGACAGGGTTCCCAATCATTGACGCTATGCTTGAAAGAGATAGGTGCACACGCTATTTCTCATTGATCAATTTAGCCGCCGTTACACCAATCAGCTCAGTAAAAGGACGGATAATATGTTCCTATGATTTAGGCTTATGTTCTCCTTCGGGTGGTGTCATAATAGCAAAAAAAATTCTCCGGGTTAGCGAATGATTATCGGATTTAATGGAGCCTATTTCACAACTATTTGGCGTAATTATGGAGTCAAAAACTTGGGAAGAGTTTGCCTTTTGGTTGACAACAACTTAAAACGGCGAGACTAGACTTTTGTTTGAGTAAAGTTCAAATTTCTCCTGCAATTATTCCGTAGCAAGTTACGCAGTTATGTGCGGAGAAAGTCATGTTTACTATCTAAATACGCATGAAATAAAATTCAGGATTGAGGCGCGCTCTGAGCTGTGATTGGTGGAACATTTCAGCGATTGGTCTCGATATAAATAAGTCAAGCTAAGTTGCTGTGATAGAGGCTTATAAAATGTGTCAGGTTAGACAAGAGTGCTTAAAGTTTGATATCCATAGGGCACGGTGTTCGAAATAAAATATGGACTGGATTATAAGGGACTCAGTTGAGTGAAAGGCTGTTTCGTAAGGCGTCCTCCACAATCTCACGACAATGTCCGCTCAGAGGGCGCGTTTACAATTAGCTGTAGTTACCGGTGAGTAAAACTCACCCCAACCAGCTAGTTAATTAAGACATTTAAAAATTGGCGCATATGTTACGTTATCAGTGTATTGTGATGTTTGGGTGAAAATTAAGAATAAAATTAATAATTTTCAAACAAATATCATGCAATGATTGCACAAACTTCAACATAATACACTTATCAAAATTTTATTACCTTTCGTTACTAAGAAACTGGTAATTTACTTGGATTTTTTTTTATTTTTCTGATTTTCATTATACTCGAAATCGCAGATGCGAATGCCTTTGTTTTTGTAATTTTTTTGTGAACTTTTAACCCACCTCTGCCATTTTCCAGGGGGGACACGACCCCTATGGGTGACAAGCAGCAGAACTCTCTCCTTGATTTCATGATTCCCTTATTGATTTGCGAATCAAAATTTTAGGAATTACTTTTCACCGTGCGATAACTAATCATTCGAGGTCATCGCATTAAAACCACAGTGAAGCCTAAAGTATACCTTTCAACTATTTAACATCGTCGCTCCCTTCGTTGAGCGGTCCAATGGTTTAAAGCACTCCGGACTTTGAATCCAACGAAGTTCAAGTCTCGGTGGGACCCACATTTATTTGCAGGTCTTGATGGGCATCGTTATTCGTCCTCAAAGAAATCGTAATTCATTCTGAAAGCTCCACGTTCGAATCTCTCCATGGTGGGCTTTGGACAATCAAGCTTAGAGATTTCATATTTGCTCAACAGTCTTACGTTTAGCGAGCGTAAATATGCTGGTTTAAACAAAGTCTTATAATTAAATTCCTTTTTAATTCTTCGATCGAAATACTTTAATAAAAATCAGCTTTCCTCGTAAGTCGTAATAAGCGGTCATAGCTAGATAAAAGTCCACCTTGGTTTAATTCAAGCGCTAGTCTATCAAATTAAGTTTCTATTTATTTCAAGACAAATAACAACTTCCAAGCCCAGCAAAAACTTTAGGTCCCACCGAGATTTGAACTCGGATCGCTGGATTCAAAGTCCAGAGTGCTAATCATTACACCATGGGACCATTGACTATATGTAATAATATAAAGTATTTAAGAGGGAGGCATAAGGGAGACATTGCGGTACCTGTAATCCAATGAACTCGCATAAGTAATCCATGAAATGTGAAAATTAATTCCTACCATTTGAAATCTCATTCATCTTCATAATATCTAGCTTAAATATTTCACCCGTTACCATCACAACATTGATTCCTCGTTTTACTCCAGATTTCAATCACATAAACGTAACCAAGATATAAAGAAAAGATGCCACATGAGAATTTTTTTACTCAGGAAAGTGTAATCAAAGCAAAAATAAACGGAGATATGGGCAAGAAAACAATGACAAAATGTGACGCCTAAGACTCATTTGTGCCCCTAAGTTATCAATACATCAATTAGTTAAAGAAGGCCATGGTCTCTTCTGTAGCGGTCTGACTTTTCGCAAGGCTCCAGACCATTTCCCCAGGAGTCTGTCTGGGCGAGCAAAATGCGACAGCGGCGAATCGGGTCACGGACAACTCGTACACCGACGCCATTATCGGGCAAAAAGACGAGCGAAGTGTTGAACGATCTGAGCGTTCTCATTTCTCCGGAAACTTGATTCCATCCATAGCCGCAGGCAGAGGAACAGCCCCCGCAACCAGTCGAATCGCTTGGCAACAATAATATCCTCCCCCCCCGCAGATATTCGCTCCACACGGCAATGACGATGCAACGCACGACTTTCCAGGCGCCCTCCAACTTTTCCAGCGACGAGAACCAACGGCGAAAAAAAAGGTGAACCGGCTGTGGTTGAAGCCGTAGTCGTTGTTCTATGACGGCCCATATTAAAAACGACGTCTATAAAACACCAGACTCATGCTCATTCTTTTAGAAAGATGAATAAAAGTTTAAAATTGCTATTTTTATCGTAAAAATGGCCACGGAAAACTTAAATTGTGCATAATTTTCTTCTTTGATACATAATTTTTGCTTACATTTGTGGGGCCTCAAGAATGTTCAAGTTCCATGGATTTCTTTCAATATTTGTGGCACGTCCTTGAAAAAAGGCTCTTTTTTTAACGTCTGTTTTCATTTTTTCTGTTTTCACTTCGCAAAGGGCCCATTTGTAACCAATTTCATAATAATAATTTTAACTCGCCCCAGCTTAAAAAAAGCCTTTCAACTGGCTCACAGTGTAATGCGTAGATGTAGAGGGACTGACTCACTACTTAACCGTGGCATCAGCTACTATGGTAATGAAACATATTTATGCGACAGTTGTAACCGATAGAGCTCGAGTATTTTCTTGGGAACATTAATAACTGTAATTTATGCACAATATCTAACTTGGAGAACAAATTGCACGTTTATAGATAAATTTAACTGTAATTTTACATCATGGCCTATAAAATTACGTCTAAAATTACATTGAATGCTCCAAAACTAGATTTCGTATGCTATTTTTATTTAACGATTATGGGATGTTCAATAATTACGCCTGGTATGGTAATGGTCTGTAAGATGACATGTAAAAATTAAATGATGAACACCTAGAGCTATGTGGTGTCTGGTATTTCATCATTTTTTACTGGGATATCCACAGTTAAAACACGAGAGCGAAGTTTTCAAGCATTTCAGTGGGGAAAAAAAAACCTCCAGTCACATTAATACACGTCCGAGCAATCTGAAACATTTTATTTTCCTTATTTTTCAGGCTATGACCATTTGGAGTGCAGGAGAGAGGAGGCGAGAGCAGCGGGCGACTTTCACTTCGACACGACAATCGCCGACAAGGGAGGAGGAGGAGGAGCTCCCGCCTGCTGCCTCGCAACCATTAAACTTTCTTCCCGAGTCATTGGTTTTTTTCTCTCCACATTTCCCGCCCCAGTCGCCTCCGTCCTCGCTACGATGTACTGACGCTTCGAGGCATTGAGTCCCATTTCTCCCCAGCAAGCGCCAGCAGCACGCCATCTCACATTCACGCCCGCGGACACGAGACGACGTTCAAACATTCGCCATTCGTGAATCACACGCTATAGCTATTCCACAAGACCACCCTCTTGAAGATCACGGTCAAACCTGCGATGGGAACGAGTTATGCTGCCGCTGGAACGGGTAATGATTTGATGCAGATAAAAAGGTCTGCACACGACATTTTGACAGAAATCAATTCCTATATATAGTCATTGATCATAGATGTGTTGTAAGGTGCTTCCAAACTCTTGAGAGTAAAAAGGCCGGTGAAGTCAGCGTGAAAACATTTTCATTCTGAATGAAAGTGTGAATAATACACGATTTTCTGCTCATGGATAGGACACCAAGATGTTAGAGGCAAATCTTGGAGCTCGAAATATATTATGGATCTGATTGATTGATTTCTACATGGATTTTTTTAACATGTTGTTTATTCCAGTTTGAAAATTTTATATGCATCAATGTAACTCCCACAAATACGGAGAAGTAAAAGTATTTCACCATAAGCTATTATTTATTTCATTTTATATTTTTCCATTTTGCATACTCAAGCTGAAGTCGGGGTCTTATTGTTGTCCCCAGATTTTGTTAACTTCGTCGCCATCTTGTGAAAATTTAGTCCAAAGTATTATGTGGCAAAATGATGGCAGCGTTCAAAATGTAGGTTCACCAAACTAAGGATCGCGTACTCCTTTTAGAAGAATATATTTATTCAGAGGAGGTTTCCAATGCATGGCTTCACTTTTCTCCTCCTCCGCTCTGCGAATGAGTATCGAATTTCCCAAATCATCGGTCCTGCAGCTTATGTAGAAGAAAAATGGTTATTTCAATGTTTTTTTAATTTTTTTTCAATTTTCACCCCCTAAATCTTTTCTTCCCCAGTCAAATGTGTCTCTCTCGTGTCCCTGACTGCCTTAAAACGTCAATTTTTTCAATCAGAAGCAGATAACATTAGTAAAAGTCCCTTGAAAAGCCATAAGTTTAGATATGGGGTAGTTTTCCCTAATTTAGGGGTTGCTCGTAAAAATGGAGGGTGATAAAAAAACGGAGGTCATTTTCGGATACAGCGACCCAAAATTAGTCAGAAACACCCTAAATTGTAGCCGGGCATTTTTTGAACTTTTTTTTGCAGAACAGTGTAATTTATCAAAACATGCATAGGTGAATTTATCTTATAATTATGATTTTAACTATGAAATTTTAACTTGATTATCTGTGGTGTCTGACTAGAACATATACCTAGTAAGAACTAGTTTTCTATTCCGTTAGCATAGGATTTTATCGGTACAAAATTCTCTAAAAGATCTAAATTGCAACCCATTAAAAGAGAATTGCTGAGTCAAATAGTCGCTGTCCATGAAAATAAAAATAACAACACCGGTTTTTCCTTCGACCTTCACCCAAGATCCCGCAAGAGACTTCCCTCGCAAAAATTATAAAAAAATCATATTGCATGCTCAGACATTGAATTTCATTACGAATAATTAACCCCGATGTGAATTTAAAAAGTTGGAAGGTCCTAGAATACTAATTCAATTTTTAAAAAATGTATGTATTAATTCAACTTAAGACTAAACCGACAGTGTTTTGCAACTCTGTTGAGTTATCGAGAAAAACCAAGATGATCAAATCAGGGCGAACTCGTATTTCTATATGACATAATAAATCCGTGAATGAATTTTGAAATCATTCATCGGAACTCTTTCGTTATCTCCGACGATACTACGACTGAGCAGAGCCGGCAACGCTATTTCGAAGCGAAAGTCGTGCAAAAGTGGTCGCAACACTGCTGAATTGACGACCTCACGGACGAAGGTACTCCCGACTCGAGCACGGAGAATTCCGCCGCGAAGTAAGGGAACGACTGCAAAGGGAGGGGAGGGGACGGAGGGGGCAAGTAGGGGTGGAGAGGAGGGGGGAGGGGGTAGGAGGTGCTGGGGGTTCATAGTACTTGGCCAAGGTTAAGGCGGGCGAGAGAGCAGGCACGACGGCCGCGATCAAGTGCCCCCTCGCCGGTCGCCTCTCTCACGCGATGAGAGGCACCCACCCCCCTTCCTCCAGCCCTGTTTGTCCGTCCCCAACCGCCCGTTTAAATGGAAAGTAACGAGCGAATTTAAAAAGACGAAATTCCAGAGTAATGCAACGCATGTCTCTAAGCCG
Source organism: Ischnura elegans (assembly GCF_921293095.1). NCBI lineage: Eukaryota > Metazoa > Arthropoda > Insecta > Odonata > Coenagrionidae > Ischnura > Ischnura elegans. The sequence goes on along the minus strand of NC_060247.1, from coordinate 10,311,377 downwards.
AGGAATGCGAATTCGAGGGATGCGTTGAAAGGAGTGCTGTGACAATGCCTTTTGGAATTTTCCTCGCCCTCCGCGAGATATCAACATCTACATAATACTCAGCGAGCCACCTCTAGGGTGTTTGGCAGGGGTTGATCATTCACCAGCATGCAGCATGCAATTGGACTCCCACATACACACTACACGGTCCAAAAAACGTCACTGCAATCTGAACAACCGAATATCTGCATGTATGGTATATAATATGCTGCATGCTGGTGATTGATCACCCCCTGCCAAACACCCTAGAGGTGGCTCGCAGGGTATTATGTAGATGTAGATGTAGATATCCCACTTTTTGTAACGTATGAAACTTCAATGCGAAACTGAACTCATTACCTTCTCACGTACAAAATATCCTGCGAGCCACGTCAGGGGGTTTCTTCAGAGGTTTATTTTTAACCTACATGGAGCGTGCCACAAGCTCTGGCTACTTTATCTACATCTACATAATACCATTCAAGCCACCTCTACGGTGTTAGGCAGGGGGTGATCAGTCACCAGCATGCAGCATGCAATTGGACTCCCACATGCACACCACACCGTCCAAAAAACGTCCCGTATAATAACAAACTATACTACTATATGCTGTTAGAAATAGAATATAGAATAGAAATTCAGAAACATGCATTAAGTTTTACATAGGTTAGTAGGCTACACTACAAGTCATGCAATCTATTTACGCGTTCTATTGCTGCCGTTATAATCTCTTATTGATCGTGGAAAAAATGACATTCTGAATGTGTCTGTTCTACAGTCAATCTCTCTTATTTTATTTACATGATCTGATCTACAGTAGTATGTTGGCGTTCGTAAGATATTGTTAATTCCGTCAGAGAAGACACTGCTCTTGAATTTATGTAAAAGGTTTAGTCTATTTTTCAATCTAAGGTCTGACAGAGATTCCCATTCAAGCTTATCTAACAGGTCAATTACACTAACAAGGCTATCGCAACGATTTTTCACGTACCTGGCAGCTCTTCTTTGCACGCGTTCTCTGTTACTAAGCCTTTTTCATGAGGGTCCCAAACACTGTCAGCGTATTCTAAATGGAATAGAATAGAATCTAACGAGGAACGAATAAGGAAATGGGGTCTAACGAGGGAAAAGTAGCTAATTTCTCTCACTTTGTTGTCGCACTTTCCTAATATTCTTGTAACAAAACCCATTTTACAATATCAACAATGACACGGAATTTAAAGTAGAAGAGACAACTCACTTCCACAATTAATTACTGTCACTGAGTTTTTTTGGGGTTCAGTCTTTACTCTGGAAATCATTTGTGCAGCAAAGAGATGCATTGCTTGAAAAACTCATTTCGCGGTGGGAATTCCTTCTTCACACCGCCATCGGCAACCGAGAGCTCTGGTGAATAAATCAGTAAAATCACACATTTTCTAGACTCCCTCAGATAAGTACTTTACAATCAGTAGACGAAATTTTCAAGTTTACCAACAAGTTACCCTTGTAAACCGAGTAAATTTTTGTTTTCGAAGAACAACGCATCCGCGGCTGCGTGATGATCACGCATCCAAGAAAAAGGTTTTGCATGGAAGCGTAAAAATCGATGCGCATTGTTGGAAGCTACATTGGCAGGCACCACGCCACGCAGTCGCGTCGCTCACAACTTGAATTTTACGTAGACTTTGGCATTCTTCGAATTTCAATGGCTCAGTAGTAATAGAAAAAGTCATGTCGTAACCAAAACTTGCGACCCGAGTTACGACACAGTGATGCGTTTTGGCATAATTAGTAACCCTCAAATAAGCATAAACGAATATGACAGAATGCGATGACGGCGCTGATAATATTTTTACCTAGGTAGAGCAGAATGGAAGGCAAATCGAAAATGAGGCGAATAAAACCAGACGCTATTTCCTACAACTGCAGAAAAATCCATGACATAAGGAAATGTTTCCGGAGCGGAAAGCCAAGCGCAATTGCGCAAGCCACTATTTTCGAATGTGCATGCGCGAAAATTCTGACGGGGACGGGAGAAAAAAAAGTGCGGGTCTGTTCGTCGACGGCTCTTTCGTCGTGTAAGCGCTTGTTACGGCAGGCTTCAATTACGCCCTCCCTCTCCACTCGGTGGAAAAGAGCGACTCCTCCGCGCGTCCCTCACGCGACCAAGGCCAAGGACCGTGCTGTGGGGCACCCCCCATCGCCAACCCTTCACTCCCACAACCAGCCAGGAGTGATCCGAGACAGTGACTGCCGTGTCTCCCTTAACAATTTGCTCGCTCTCACACAATGGCCCGATCCAAGGACCTTCCAGCAACAGCGAATGACAAGATGGGAACGAGATGATGGGAACAAAATGTGCTCGAGGTGGTAGATAGTGGATGTGGCTGAGAGCCAATTGCCCTTAAGCACAGGCATTTAAGTATCCAAAATAAGTAATCGAGAACTCATATATTAGCGCGTATACTCGAGTACACACACTGATAAAAAGGAGAGCAGGGGGTGAAGTTAAGAGTCTGATATATGCCCTGGCCATGATTGCTTCAATGACTCTTTTCTACGTCTTAATCTCCTTCAAGTCATAGGTTTTCATTTACAAATGTTTTGTTACTAATTTAAAAACAATAAAGAGGAAAATAAAACGCAAAAACATAAGAGAATCACTTGATTCGCAACAGCGACTTTATAATTTATAAAACCTACGAAAAAAATGAAAAGGGAATTATTAAACGAAATTATTCGTTTGAGTAAAAAGAAATATATATATAATCTAAAAATCACAAAAAATTATCTTCGCACATGATTGCATTTTCCAATTGTTCTTGTGTTAATGCCAAATAATTAATTTTAAGATTTCTGTACACACAAACGACATTTAAAAAACAATGCTACACATGCACCATTAAATTCGAATACTGTAAACTGGCTGGTAAAAGTAAGGACTCATCGGTACAGCAAAAGTGTACGCGACTTCTGCGCGGTCACTGATGTGAGAAACGCATATTTACTGAAGAAGGTACATACCAGCAACTCGAACACTCACGTATTGGCCCGTGTGCTGAAGTGCCCAGACTTAAAATCATCTAAACGTGTAGAAGGAGGTAGTAATGCGACAAATTTCCTCAAGTATAGGCATTCAAGAACCCATAAAGATACTAATAACGTCCAGCTTTAATATTATTAAGCCCGAGTGTCAGCATATTGGGTACTATCTAAATTTCTCCAGTAAAGATATATTCAAGGAGAAATAAAGGAACAGGAGGTATTGGATAGGAAAAAAACTGAAGTAGAATTCCAGAAGAACTGGAGTACTGCTCATTTCACATGATGATTTGTGAAGACTAATCAACGACTCAGACTAATGCCAAGGAAAAGCCGAATAGAAACGCAAAAAAATGAAATAAATCAATCTGGATTAGCGACAGATTCGATCATGGGAGAACGAGAATATGAATGGGGAATAGATTACGTTACGCCGAGAAAGAATGTGAGGCTGCGGACGGTGGAAAAGATGTTGACGGGGGTTAATTCAATTTGATTCAATTTGGACACTTGTTGGTGATATCGAAAGATCGCCTCTCTTCATTATTTTTCCCATATTTACATGGCCTTCATCCCTTCGTCGGAAAATTGATAATTTCACGTTAAAATCACAAAGAAAATAGTCCATCCGGTGAGCTATTGGGGGAAATATCACAGAATTTCCTCGACTTTTCTTAACCATTCTGGTTTCAAGAATCAGTTTACCTGATGAACCGAAGTGTAGAGCGTATTTCCCTCAAGGAATCACCTATTCGTGCTAACATTATAGCAGTCAATTTTTCAGGCAATGAGCATTATACAGCGGTTAAGGAAACAACGCATAGTTACGGAAGTGCAAAAACAACGCTAAAGAAATACAAGACTAACACTGATGACTAAAATTTTGAGCTTTTATTAGATTTCTTTTGATAATTACTATGTACTCAACATAATATTTTCACCGATCAGTCAGAGAGGCGTGTGTTATTCAGCAAAGAGTCTGAGTACCCATATCCTCCGAGATAACTGGTCTTTTGCCATTGGTGTGGAGCCTCCAAGGATTTCCAATATCGTCGAGGCATGCGGTGACGCCGCCAGATACTGTGGGCAGTGAGTCCAGCCGCCGCCTGTCACGCCAAGAGGGGCATCCGAGGCATCCAAGAGATTCTCTCTCGCGAAGGCATGACGGGGAATATAAAGTAGTGTCGCACTTGCCAAAGCAGATGAGCCGTGAGCACGGAACCTGGCACTCATTGCAGAGGAGTGAGTCGAGGTCGTGGAGGGAAATATCGCTGGAATTCGCTTCGCCGGCACAAGATAAGGATTAGAATTAGCTCTCACCACTGATGTATGAATAAATCGACAGCGCAAAAATTTAAAAAAAGCGCGAATATACAGGTATAACGAAAAACTGTCGCCGTGTTCTACTCTCCCTCCTGTTATTATCACTAATACCCCTTCATTGCTTCCTTCAGAAAACCTTCAATTATTGAATCGATGGACGGGCTTCTGAACAAGATCCCAGGTTAGGCAACAGGGACTACCACCCTGAACTGCTATTTCACATTGTGGAATCCTGAAGTCATTTCTGAGTCTAAAGGAAGCCTTACACTGTCTAGACTCGCTTGATACTTTTTGAGTAATTACGGAATTCAACTTCCTCATCATCATTGGTAAATGATACCAAGATATGTTTGACACAGCTCTCCATTTCATTCTTCCACAGGTAAATCATTTCATGTCTGCGTACTTCTTTTACTTGACACCTTTATTAACCCGATCTACGCATCTACTCCGAGGATTTCCACCGCAGATGCTTCTGTCCTTTCGTAGTTCGAAGGATGTCTCTATCAGACAACCATATACCGTCGTATACAACCGTATATCACCGCAGACTAATAAGAGCCTTATCAAGGTTTTCAGAAGACAATTTCATCTGCATCTACACAACACCCTAAGAGCAACCTCAAGGGCGTTAAACATTGGTATAGTTTACATCAAGATACAACATGCAGTGGTTGGTATAAATACTTCATTCTCATTGAGAATATAATCCTAAGAACAATCATACGTGTGAGAGGGCGGGCACGTGTTAATTTACTTATATTCTGAAAAACAAGCAAGAAATCTAATCTTAAGATCGAATCTCGATCCTGATAAATTTTTTTCAGTATCTAGAGGGACATAAAACATTCTGGGAGACAAGGATTTTTAAAATCGCTATTCTGGCAATTTAACAGAGAACATAGGTGGATTTAGGGGGGGGGGGGCACAGGGGCACGTGTCCCCCAAGACGCTTAAAAAATAGATAACATTTTTCATTCTGTTACCACTACGTTCGTATTGTTTTGTGCACTACGGAGCCTCAATCGTTTAATTTCATATCAATAACTTTCATATTCAAATAAAGAGAATATTTCGAACAGTAATTTTTGTTTTTACCTTGTTTTTAATCTCAAATATGAGAAGATCGTTCGCCTCTGCGACACTTGCACCCCCCCCCCCCCAGAAAAAAATCCTGGGTCTGCACCTGATTGGGAATATGTATGATTGTACACGCCATCGATACTATGTGTTTGCATAGTATTGCAACATTATGCAATACGACACACAAATACTTCATGGTAATCGGAAATATATTCAACGCGAGAAAATGCATGCGGTAGTGTTTGTGTTAAATTATCCACACACTGAAAAACAAGTAATCCCGACCTTAACAAGTTTGCAGAATCTACAGAGAGCCATTGAATGTTTCAAGAGACAAAGAATCAATCTCCAATCAATATTCAGGCAACGCAATGGAGGGGCACGGTTATGCATGCCTCGGGTGCGGAGGAGGTGAGAAATGTGAGGAGGAAGGCGAGAAGAGAGCCGTGGACGGCGGCGCCAACAGCGAATGCGTGAGCAGTGAATGGATGCGGACGTGAGGCGCATCCCATCGACAGACACATCTCAACTCGGACACACACGCACTGGCTGACTGCCCTCGGAGGTAGGCTCCACCTTCCCTGCCCGTCGGACCAGGGGCGAATTACGTCCTGTAATCTCAGAAACTTCAACTTCTTTAAAAATTTCAGTTCAGTTCAATAGGGTAGTTTCCTTCATCAAAGAAAACGAAAGGTATTGATCGCGATTCGTTACCCAACATTAGTGCATTCATAATATACAAATTATTAGGTTTTAGAAACCCAATTTAGACGAATGGCAGTGGTCAACATTAACCGCATTTGAAAAAGGCCAGATTGGCGGCCATGCGATGCCACTCAACGTGACGTCCCCTTGTCGAACGCCCGGCCCTTTGTTTGTTTGGGTGTTTTGAAAATACAGATGAAACTAGCCTCTGAAAACCGTAACATGGCTCTTATTAGTGGGACAGGCCATACGAGTAGCTAAACAATCTAACGAAAGAATCCGGTTGTGGTCATTCACCATTCCCGTCAAGAATGCACTTTTCGATTTCTCGCCAGCCAACACAACTTTTTTTCTTTCTCCATGCCTATCTCGATTTTCCGGTGCAGCGAGAAAACTTGCCCTCCCGCTAATTGTAGTTGTTTTATTTTCTCCACCATAGTCAACGACACACGCCGCGAAAATTAAATTGAAATTATTTTCTGAATAAACATTTTTCGTCTTGAGCAACCGTTTCCCATGAATTAGACCGGAGAAGGCGACCACGGAAAAATCCAATATCTGTAACGAATGACGCCATGAAAAGTCATATATTTATACCTAAATTAGCACGAAAAAATGCATCAAACTTATTTTTCCAAAAACTGATATATTAAGAAAAATTAAGAATGATTTAATTTTACTTTACTGCTAACTTTTGGACTCAAGGTTACTAAAACCCTAGTGAAGAAAAGAAAAATTATTTTATGTAAGATAGTTTGATCATTAAAATGTGAGCAAATGAACATATAAGGAATCCATTTATTTTACTGTTTGGGAATAAGGTTTGACACAAAGTCACCGGAATCCTGATAGTGAAAAATAAATATTCATGCATAATAGCAAACGTTTTTTCGCAGAGGGAAGCAGTCCACATGAATATCACCAATAATTGACAGATGACTGGGAAATTGATCCAATAAAAATTATCCAAGAAAAATGGAATGCAGAATAATAATAGTCAATTACAAATCACCCATGTTACAATTACCGTATTTATCATTGTCTTCGCCCTATCCTACGGGTTAAAGACGAAATCCAAGGCGGTTACATATTTAGGCTATGCATTTTTATATTTTTTCTAGATCAAAACTTAGAATGTGGCTCAGCGAAGCCCTAGTCGAGAAAAATTATCAAAATACCTACTCAAGAAGTAAAACAAGCGAAATTTTTCCTCAAATGGAAAAATACACTTTTTTACTTTAAATCACTGTTTTTTTAAAATTACTTCAGAAAATAATCGTGATGGTGAACAGTAAGTGATTGAAAGGAGAGCAAGCTATAACCTTAAAATAATAAAATGGAAAGCAAGAGAAAACTTAAAAAATAATAAATAATTAATAAATAATTTTTTTCATAACATAGAAATTAAATTATTTTAATATTTCCCTCTCACTTCTTGTTAAAGATATAATGTATGATGTGTCCCCGAAACTTTCCTGCAAACAAAACCGTCAGGTTTCTGAAATTTGGAGAACATTATCAACAACAATGCTACGCTCGAAAGAGACAACTACTTCAAAAAAGCAAGCAAAATAACAATTTTAAAAAAATTGAAATAAGTGCCCCTTGCCAATGAGAATTTTTTCCAAAGAAAATCCAAAGTTTTGAAAAGCTCAGCCCATAATCTCCAGCATTACTCACCAACGGGAACTACCGCGGGAGGATAAGATTTTTTTTAGCCCCGGGCCGACATGCTTTGCTGACCCCGATTTACACTCAGGAGCGAAAAATGACAATTTTCTGCTTACCATTACTAATTGTGACAAAAAAATACACCCTCTAAACCAGCATAGAAATCCCCATCAAGATTCATTTAGATGATACAAAAAAGTACAATAATTCAATGAGTCCCCTCATATGCGATGGCTAACCATCCTCCGTGTCGTGACGACAATAGAAGGCCTCTCGGAACGCCTGAGGCTCACTGTCCGTGACGTTGACTCACATTTTCTGCAGGATGCCTCGTGATTCAACCCACTCTTTGGTCACGCAAGCCTGAAATTAATCTCTTGAAAAGTGAATTCCCCACGTGATTCCGTCCTTGCGCCTAATGAGCCAAGAAATCATGGAACTGCTCCAACTCTCAAATGCCTTGGGGGGTCCAGAAATGGAGAAATCCCTCTGGCGTTTTATCCTGAGGCTAGGAGGCAAATGCAAATTAGAGTGGTTGCGTGAGAAAGCCGCGAGAAACGAGCATAAAACGGAAGAATCAAAGAAGAAATAAGGGCCGGAATTTAAGGGAGAACGCGTGAAAGTCTTTCCGAGCAGAGGACCGGAGACGAGTATAGGCAGGAAGGGAAATTGCTTTTGTAACCCTCAAATGGAAAATAAAGGGATGTTTCCATTTGAGATCATAATTTTTTTTCTAGAAAGAAATCGCCTTTTCTCGGTCTGAAGTTCTTCCATTGTTTAAAACTACTTTTATGAATTGTCTATTTCCCTGATATTTTTTATCGAAGTTAAAATTGAAAAGATAAGGTCCTTTCATAACGGCTAGACCGGAACCAATTTAGAAAAAATACTAGACACTTTTGTACGTAAATAATTTTCTCGTTATTATTCAATGCGTACATTTCATACCATGAATACATTTCTCATACCACGAAGTTGATTGGTAGTAACTTTTCAGCCCTTCATTTACATTGCTTAAAAATTATTGCAGGACATCATGTGCTTGTAGAACCCTTAATTTAGGTCATTCACATGCCTGCGGCTTAGTCTGCGGCAGTGGCGTAGCCGGGGGGTGGTCCGGACCCCCCCACGAAATATAAAAGCAAAATCATTTTCCATCATTAAAAAAAATGAAATATCATGAATTTACAAAATATTTCTTTGACAAATGAACTTTTTTCGATTGTAAAGTGTTCACATTAATTTAAAACCCATTGCTAAGTACCCTGTTTTTCAAAAATTTCCCCCCCTGCTTTTGGATCCCCCCCTCCCCGGACAAAATTCTTGGCTACGACTGGTCTGCGGTGAGTTCTGCTCTCCTCGATTCGAATCAACTTAGTGTTTGAAGCACTAAGTGGAATCTAGAAATCAATTTCATCAAAATGACCCATTTGGATTCAGGAAATTTCTTTCGATGAGGAAACGCATGTGAAGAGAATGATTATACATATCGAGCCATAAACCCCTGCGCGACTAAAATCACAACCCCTCCGTATGAAAATAAAACGGGATCGGCGGAGGTCGTGAGGACAGGAATTTTTTTTTCGACAGAATCGTGCGAGAGAGGATCGCATTGTGGCCATTGCAGAGGGTTGGCAATGCATTCCGTCGGCGTGCGCACTTTCCGCAATGGAGCGAGGGAAACTGGATGAGGAGGAGCGTGAGAGAGCAACGGGAATGTGAGCCGAGTGCACGCACACTCAATCACCTGCTCCCGAGACGCAACAAAGAAACGAGAAATAATAGCGTGCATGCCGGTGATGAAACGGTCTCAACCCCTCTCTTTCTCTCCATAGAAGAAACACATTACGGCAAACCCCCGCTTTACTTTATATCCTTGGCATGCAATAAGAGCAACCCTAAAGCGAGACGAAAGTCTAAAAATGGGTGCTCACTTCCTCATCTTTGTTGATACATACTTAAAATATTATTTGTACTTAAACCCCGCGTAGAGCGCGACCGACCTTACAGGCACAGGCCGGCTTTTTCCGGTCATATAGGAGGATATGGGTCCAACTATTTCATTCATAAGGAAATTCCCAACTTTTTATGATAATAGTTGGAATATTTGTGACCAGATTAAGACTTCACAACAATAGCAATGCTTACATAGTTTATTTATATTTTTAATAAATTCAGTTTCATTTCAGTTAATGCCGTGGATAATAAATTTCTTGATCTAGCAATGGTAAGGCACATATATTCTTCCGCTTTCAATTTAAATCATAACGATTGGATTATGACATTTAAATTTTATATTTTGACTTGTTCTCTTTTTGTGCATATGAAATACTCTGAAATTAAAAAAAAAATATTTTCTCTTATCGCCTACATCCTGTACATACTGCAGATGATTCAAAAATTTTGGTTTAACTTATTACGGCGTTTCTGGGATTTTTCCGTCATGTGCCCATCAGGCCCACCCGCGCCCTACGCAGGGTTAAGGAATAAAATAAGCATTGCTAATTTCTGCGCGTTTTACAAAAATTTCAAATTTCGCCTTTTTAATTTCCCCTCGCACAATGCGTCAAAAATTATGAAATTCTACCCCTTAATTGTTCATGAAACATACTTTTAACTTATTTTTAACCGGAAATAATGTCGATTCAATACACACAAGAAAGAATTCACATTTATGCTGAGTCCTACCGATTGATATCGTAAATCCAAGGTCTATCGTATTATTGGAGGGGGCTTCAGTGTTTCGCACAAACACTGAAATGACTTTTTACTCATCGAAACAACTTCGGCCTTCCCACTGGATTGCAGACGTGATGGAAATAATTACTCGTTGCAATATTCCATCAGTTTTTATTAAGTTACAATCGTGTTCAGCACATTTGCGCCATTATCAACGAACACACCTGAGTGAATCAATTATAAACCTTAGTTGGTCAATCGATAATTACACGAATGAATTGAATCGGGAGGGAGGAAATAAACGCTGCATCAATTAAACAACTCAATCAGCTCTCCCTATTGTCAATCATGAGAGGAAAAATTATAATTATTTTCCATCAAAGTCTAGAAACTTGAAATAATTGTAGCCATTATTTTAATGTTATCCAAGGATATCTGTAAAGGCAAAGGTTTTCACAAACTTTGAACAAACACGCACAAAATCAATTCCATTCCATTCAGCGCAATCAATTTCATTATTTGAGACACCTAAATAAACACTTGACTTTGCACACTTGGGTCAAATTGGAAGATATCGGTCCAAACATTTCATTCATAAGGAAATTCCCAAGTTTTTATTGTAATATTTGGAATGTTTGTGAAAGGGCTAACGACTTCACAACAATAGCAATGCTTAGATAGTTTATTAACATTTTTAATGAATTCATATTCATTTCAGTGTAGATGTAGTTGTACATTAAATCTCTTAATCTATGAATGATGGGGCACATATATTCTTCCGCTTTTAATTTATATAATAACGATTGGATTACCTTCCAAAATCAATTCAATCGAAGCCAGCCAAAGGTTGTCGTCCTTACCATTCTCGATCCCTAGTCCCTTTCAGTACTATTGCTGTCCAACTGGGCCAATTTGTAGTATTTTCGATCCTTAAAGTTTACTATGACGTTTACTTATCGCACCAGTGAAATATTATCTATTAAGATACAAGACGAAAGAAAATATTCACCGAAATTGGCAATTGCATTCGAAACGGCAGAATGAAAATTGGGTTCAAAAAATGTTCGTCACCAATCCATACATTTACCTTGATTTAGAATAAAAAGTTTAGACAAAAATATAAATTAATCAAAAGTTTTTGCAATATTCTTATTCAATATTCTTATTCTTTTGCAAAATATTTTGCCGGCCTCGGTGGCGGTGGGGTAAAGTCCTCGCCTGCCAAACCGTCGGTCGTGGGTTCGAATCCCGCCTGGGTAGGTGATCCCTATCCAGGGCATGGATGTTTGTGTTGTACTTTGTTCATATTGGAAACCCTCGTTGTAAAAGGCCGTTATGTGCTGTTTACGGGGGATGTGATAAATAAATAAATAAAATAAATAAATAAATAAATATTCGGCATATTCCAACCGAGGAGAGGGTCATTCCAGGTTTATTATTATTATTATTATTAGAGGGTTATTCCACAACACACCACTCATCTGGAAACACTCCGATTTGTTCCACATTCATTGACCCTTAGGAGCAATGAAAAGACATGAATTTTTAGAGTTCTACAACAATTAATAAAAAAACTAGACGACGGCGAAGATAAGAATGTTGGAGAAAATTGAGAGAGCGTATGTGTAAACAAAAGTCGATAACTCATTTTATGACGTTATATCTTTTCACAAACGCACCCGAATATAAAAAAATTTCCCAAATTTAGCATCCTTTAAATTTACAACTATTGCTGGTATAAATACGCAAATTTTTCATTCCTTGCGGAGGGCACCAAATACGACCGAAAGAATCGGTCGGGACCACACTGAGAATTTGATCGAGTTAAGCGTTTTCGGCGACACCTTGTGCAAATTGAGAATCGATATCATGATAAAGATAAAACAGCTGTTTCATTTCCACAGACTTTAAAAAAGACATTATAAATTTATAAGATCTGTGGAAATAAAACACCTACTTCATATTTATCGTGATATTATAATTTAATTTATATTAGCTGAAATGACGCGGAATAACTCGCAAGTATCGAATTATATAGAATCTTTGAGCGATGATTCTCGCGAGCATGTTTCACGGGCATTATTTTTTGTTTTCATCTTTTACGCAAAGGCCAAAGGATGAAGAGCAGGTCCAATCTCGCACGGATACGCAACGGAGTGGAGACAGCGAAGGGAGGAGGACGAGATAGCGAGAGTGTTCGGCATGCCGCGTGCGTAGGGGCGACCCATTGAATGCACGCATTGTATGGACGCCACGTACTCCCCCTAGAGGCCATCCCAACCAACCAACCCCTCCTGGACACACAGACGGCCGCCTGGGACGGAGAGCGTGAGAGAATCCGAGAGAGCGACACACGCTCCGAGTATGAATCAGCCCACGACGAGGTGAGAGACAGCCTCCACGCCCACTCAGCGTGCCTCAACACACCCACGTGTGATGGCGGGGTTGGTCTCCAGAAGATATCCCCCTCTCGTGGTCAACGGTTTGGCACTAATTGTAAGACAAGCATATCGATAACTTTTCAGGAGAGCTAATAAAAAAGATTTATTTTTTTATTATTTTATATAATTTTCATTGACATTAAAAACCATAAAGACATAAAACTGAAAAATAAGCATATATTTGCAAACAAAGAGTTGTTTTTTGCTCGTATTTTACTTTTTATTAACAGTATTAACTCAGACGGCCAAATTTTGAGATACGTGTCGTTAGAACTTAGCCATCGCTATAGTGAAATTCAAAAGCATGAATTGAACGAATACCGGATTTTATAATCCACAAGTACTTTGACATAGTCGGCTGCATTTCTCTACTACTTGAAGTATCCAGAGGATGTAAATTCTTTCCGGGGTTTCACCCGAGTAATCCTCTCAATCTCCGTGACTGCCGTCGTTTCAATGAAATCCTTTTCCACCGTCATCAGGGCTGATGATGCCAGTCTTAGGCGCCAGCTTTAAATAGGAAGAGCCTTTATTGAAACAGTCCAATAGGCGTTCTTCCTCCAGCTGACAAAGGTTGGAGAACCGCTAGCGAAACGGTACTGCACAAAAAACGAGGGTGGAAGCAATCTTTGTATCTGCATTACATGTTTTGTAATGCAGATTCGAGTATTGCTTCCACGTATGTAATACAAATCCGTGAACACTGACGACTGGAGTTCGGCTTGCAGCAATCGATCGTTAAAGTTTTCGGTTAAAAAAATAAGGCCCTGAGGACGATGGAAAAGGATTTCGTCGAAACGTCGGCAGTGATGGAGATTATGGATTTTACCCGGGTGAAATCCCGAGATGAATTTACTGTCACCATTCGCCAGAAAAAAAGAAGGCCTACACATCCAGAGAAAGGCCCAAAATCCGAATAGGCGACAGCCGATCAACGGTGGAAGCAAACGGTGAGTGTTTTGCTTCAAACAATGGGGAATTTTCACATTTTTTGAAAACTCTGACAAAATGTAGAAAACATCTAGGAAAGAATATCTACCGGGGGAAATTTCAATACTAGCGTTAGTTTTCAAGACATCGAAGGTCAAAGTGGAGGAGTGGGGGGTGCGAACGAAAGTAGTGTGTCCAAGAGGAGTGACGTCATTTCTCCCCAAACAGAGTTGCTAACGTCCGAGGCGTGGAGCTTCGAGATTGTTGCGGTATACGTACGCCAGGAAGACGGTATGTTTACCTACGTGAAGTGCTGTTTATAATATCGAATAATAAATATTGCGTGGTGCCAGGCGTTCAAATACATCTCGAAATTCTAATGAAATATTCGTTCTTATGTCGAATAATAAAGCGAGAAGAAAGAAGTGGGTTAAGGCGATGAAGAGGAAGAACGATCTGTCGACGAAAACGACGGGATTTGTTCGTGAAGATCACTTTACCTTAAGTAATTACGACAGAATTATGCTGAGAAATGACTTCAGCGTGTGGTGCGGAGGACGTGCAGTTGCCCTGTTCGCGCAGTACCCGCCTGTCGCTTGCATGCTGTTTTTGCTAAGTTATCGTAGGTTGACGGCCCTCGTAGTACCCGATGTCTTATAATTATTGTATGTTTTGAATTCATCAATGATTAATCATGATAAGAATACTTAAAGGGTGCATACAGTAGGCTACCCTCCCTCTCTCCGAAATCAATTGATTCACATGCATATTATTCCAACTGAACTCCCTCGAAACCATATTTGCAGTGTATGATTTTTAAGAAACTCACAGATGCATAATCACTACCTCCTCCAATTAACTGACTTAGAGCCATAGAAGGAAATACAACCTGAGGAAGTGGTGGAAAGTCGAGGTCAGGAAAAGTCATGCCAATTGAAAACAGAATCAAAAACTGTTGGTGTTCAGAAAAGAAACCTGTTTCCGCCAATGCTGCTACTTCTCCTATGAATATGATAAGTGACTGACATGGAATCAGACAGGGAGATATGTAGCCAAAGGGTCAAGTATATTGTGTTTTTCTTGGAAAAAAGGTAGCATTGTATTTAAGAGTAGATTGCGAAAATTATTTTATTGTCGATATGCTATCAGGAAAGACTGGGTTACCTGTTATTGTTATGTTCATGAAAATTAGGCACAACAAATCCTTCAATATTTTAGCTCAGAAGATCTCAATGTCTCGCCCTCAACAGCGACGCGATATTTCTCTGCTTCCATTATTCCGGTGGCTAGTCTTTTGAAAAATCAAGTTTTTTGGGTTGACAAAAATAAGGTGTTGCTTAATATGCCAATTCCCTTTCCTGCTCGCAATTCGCATGTAGAGTCAACTGTTGATTGTTTAGAAATTGATAAGCCAGGTAACCCAATTTGGCAAAGTTTAACCTGAATTGGAGCATAAAAAAATAGATCAGTACTCACTGCAGTGAGTGACATTTAATATTGTATGGATCAGTTCTTTTTACTGCGATCAGTATAACAAATTGCGCTTAGTTTATTACGCTGCGATTGGTATAAAGTAAAAAAGTGAATTGCGAAGGAAACTCTAAATCCGTTTTTTTACAGTACTAATCAGTGCATTATACTGCTGATAGGGAAGAAAAATAGGAATAATGTTTTTTCAAACGCAATTATTTCAAAAGGAATCATTTTTAACATTACTATAAAATCAATGAATTGTTTATAGCTCAAATATTTCTACCTAAACTCAATCAAAAAAAATAAATCATATGATTCTCCTTTAGAAAATTTAATTTCGAGGGGTAATGGTGGCCGGGCAATAGAAAGTGTCATTCGCATAGACTGGATTTCTTGAGCAAATTCTAAAAGGCTGTGGGGTAAAAGTAGATCGCGCGTTCAAACTAACTGCTCACTCATTCAGTGGTAAAATTTGAGAGTTAATTAGACCACCAAGAGTCTCCAAGGATGTAGAGAGCTCTCAAGATGAAGTTAAGCTAACTAAGCAAATAGAAAGCTTTAGGACCCATGTGGAGAGAGTAATAAGAAAGGTCAGGGAATACAGGTTGCTTGTCCTTCATTCCTGCATTGACAACCGTTTGGTGCAAAAAAGCAGGATTAGAGGATAGCTTTAAAAGACAATCACTTCTACCACAACGATATTCGGGCTCTGCCTCAATAATGGGGAAATTTTTTAGGAAGCGACGGAAAATACTTTGAATGATTCATTTATAACCTTTTTTAAATAGAGATGTATTTTTCATTTAAAAAACAGCGAGAGATTAGTTGCGCACCTAATACTATTTAACATAAATGATTGAATTTTGTGATACGCTTGCTAAATAGCTTATACCTAATTATTTTGTAGGCATCTAATAGAAGTTTCATAGCTAACATTAAAAGCTGTATTATCTTATGCTTATGCCTATCGTTAAGCAGCCACTATAAAAGCGGCTCCAAAAGTGCATAACCTGTCAAAACTTGTACACACTTCAGACAGTATGCATACAGAACACACCTTAAAACTGTCCATAGTATGATATGCATAATGTGTACAGAAAATTTACCTTAAATCTGTGCACAGAAAGCATTTCACAACATGTATCATATAAACTATATTTGCACTAACTAGATGCATCAACATTTCAAGCAGAAATTTTCAACGGAGGCCGAGTAGCTACTACTGTATTCGTAAAGGCTGGTCCAGTAATGCCATAATAAACTAGAAAAACTTACCGCGAAGCCTTCACTTCTCTAAATTCTGCTGCCAAAAAGTCTGGGTTACTTTTAAAATATAATGCCATCATTATGAAATTCACCTCTGGGAGATTATCGCAACGGCCTTTTCACGAAATCGTCTTCCATTTCGCATATATTCGATATATTCTTGCTCTACGAATACAGAAAATGGATAAAATATACTTGCCGTGACTAAATAACGTCATAAAATGTCTGAGAGAAAACACGGATTAAAAAAATACCGAAATATTCACTTACTCAACGACAGCTTCATTGTAGCTTCTGCGGCCGAACATGCAAAACGAAAACGCCGTAGGGAGAAATGACGTCACCAACAATCAGAGCTAACTTCGCGTTTGCAGACGCATTTCACTGTTTTAAATGAATTTCATGATAAAATCAATGGTTTACGAGAAGTTTGATTGGTGAAAATGGATTCCTGGTGAAAATTGCTATAAGAATCATATATTATTTTGATGAAAAAAATTTCATACAACTTCTCCATTAAGGTTTTCTTCGATTATTTTAAAGCTTTGACTTCCGATTTGACAACTTCCTTTTCACATGAATGTTACCACCCATAATGAATTTTGTATTAATAATTAATACCTCTTCGTGACTTATTATTGGGCATATTTAAATAAATAAAAGATCGTTGCACTCTTCCACAAAATGATATACTGCGTACAACGCGTTTCGGCTCATTGAGCCATCATCTGGTACAAGACTCATCGTAATGGTGATGTGAAGATGGCTCAGTGAGCCGAAACGTGTTGTACGCAGTGAAAATATTTTGTGGAAAAGTGCTAGGATTTTTTTTTTTATTTACATATGTCTAACTTCCACCAATTGACGCCTGCATCTGTTGAATTTATTATTAGGCGTAAAACTATAGGTGATCTATAATCATTCCCCAGTGGAGCAAGGAAAGCGACTGAGAGACACGGATAAATTAGAGAAGACGGGATGTCGATGCAGGCCTTCGCGAAAAGCGGCCAATCTTCGCGCGTGGACTCTGCTAAGGGATCTGGAGAGGCGAAGACAGCCCGGCGTGGAATGAAGAAGAGCATTGTTCACTGCCGCAAAAGGAAGGAAGCTGCAGCGAGAATGGAACAAAGGAGAACTCATGCATCTCGAAGCCATAACGGAGACTGGTGGTGACCAAACAAGACTTCTACTCACGCACCATTCCACCGCCAATTATCCCATCTTGTACTTGTCATTAAAACATTGGCGAGAGAAACATCGCGATGCCACTCTCCGAAGGGACCATTATCCAAACACATTCACAGCATCACTGATGCGGGATCGATTAGCTCTGAAAGAGACATCAGAAAGCTCATCCAGTTCCAAGAACAGACTTCCTCTCAATGTTCTTCATTTTTCAAGGGAGCGAGGGAGAAGCTGTTAAACTTGAAAGGAAGGAATCAGTAGTAATGACTCAAATAAATCAAGACATTAAGGTCTTAATAGCTTTGGCATTTTAATTTTACTCTCTCGACAAGGTTACTTGCCTCCCCGTCTTTTCCTGGAGGAAGACTTCAAAATATGCGTATGGCGGAAAAGGTATTACGTAGTCCGTAAGGTTCAATTGAGCAATTTTTGATCCGCGACTCGTTTTTAAAGAGGGAAATCGATGCGAAGCCTCGATACCTACAACATGTGCTACAACACGAAATGGATGCCTATTACACGCCAATTATATCTAATACACGCCATTGAACAAGGAATCTAATGGTATGCGGCTTATCTAGGATCCTGTTGCGTCTCTACTCCCAAGGTGAGTGATTTCAACGTCCAAGTGAACAATTGTTGGCATTCGCGACTGTATAATTTGGATTTTGTAGCGCCATCCAACCGTACGCTTACACAGCCAAAAGGTGTTCCTATCGCTCACACCTTTGGCTGGACAAACGCAATAGCGTGCCAAAATAATCAGGAAAACGCGAGGTCGCGATCTTCCGAGATCTCAAAAGTTTCGAAAGCTGTGTTTTTGGCATTCGCAGGAAAAGAGAAAGACGATCATCCGTAATAGCGCCATCCACTTCGTGGGCAGCGCACTGAAACTCATTCGTGCTCACCCGTGATGGCTGACGTTATTATTTGGGTCGCGTGCGAAACCACTCGCCCATGAATGTTGGTGGAGTGGCAATGGCAAGGAGATAGAGGCGTGGTCAGGGCACGGAAGCACAATTCGCTCCGGCGGGACCATCGGCCGTGAATAAACAGGCCTCGGAGCCACATTTCGACGAATGGAGGCGACTTAAGAAGCGGTAGCGTCGCGTCGTGCCTTGTCCAACTCAATT
Source organism: Ischnura elegans (assembly GCF_921293095.1). Taxonomy (NCBI): domain Eukaryota; kingdom Metazoa; phylum Arthropoda; class Insecta; order Odonata; family Coenagrionidae; genus Ischnura; species Ischnura elegans. The sequence goes on along the minus strand of NC_060247.1, from coordinate 10,292,446 downwards.
TTTATAAATTTTATTTAATTTTGTTCGTTATTTGGGTTTTTAGTCTATTAGTTTAAATGCTAATGTATATTTTGCTGTTTATTGTTTGCTTAAAAGAACGTTGCCATGTGTTGTTGATAAAAGAAGGGATTGTTGGAAAGGAAGTATATGAGGGAATATGTGCGTAATAAAGTGGGCCACTGCCAAATTGAATAATTTCAAGGAAGTTTATATTATTTCAGGGATCCCGACGTCACAAAGACGAATGACTTCTAGCAAAGTCCATACTTTCGGCGCAAAAATGATGTGCATTGATTGCACACAAATGACTTAGTATCGTAAAGTGAAGGAGGTAAAATAACTTCCCCATCATTTTTCTATATTGCTTACGCGTTATTTTATGCTAGACCTAAAAAGTAGAGACGTAATGGTCGTACAAATTAATTATGTGGAATTTCAAAGCCTTTTGGTTTCCAATCAAAATGATGAGCAAATTCCACAAATTCACGCCTGATACAACGGCATTAGACGTGATTCCTAAATTTTTTCAGTTTTTTATTCCAATTTTATATTATAATTTTCCTCCAAATAGCTGTCAATTATACAAACTATTGAAAATCTGCCAGTAGACAAATGAATTGATATTAATTTCTCATCTTTTACATAGGTCAATGTAATCTGAACTAAGTAAGGAATTTTCCACTTATTGACAGCATGTATGCGTTGATTAGTTCGCAGTTGCCGTCCATTTTTTTATCACAGGGATATAGAATTCACACGTGTATTTGAATTCATGACAATTAATTTTAGGCCGTATCGAACGTAAAACGGTAACTTTTCTTGGCTGCTGTTACTTTTCTAATGGAAAGACTTCTTTTTTCTGTTCCTCGATAAATAAGAGCTCAGTATCTAAAGCGTATGTCAGTTAAACTTTTCCTACCCAGAAGCAGCGCTGTAGTGGCGCAAAAACGAAGAATGGCAGACAGGTTTACAGAAAAGTGGGTAGAGATGGTAGACGGGTTGCCTAACACACTGGATAAAACAAAAACGTATTTAGGATATCCGGATACCCAGATACCCCTCTAACTCTGTCCAGGAGCAGAAATAAAACTAATAGAATGATCGAAATAACCTGCATATGTATCCCGAAAACTACGTGGGTACAAAATTAAGAAACAAGCTGTTATTTTGAATAACAAATGCAGCCCTTTTCAGTACTTAACGTATTTTTTTCTGTATCAATACAAAAATAATATATCTGTCAATCAAGAAGCAATTCGATCAGAGAAAAATAGTAATAGTAAAGTTAAAATTAATATGAACATATATTATACCCCCGCTGCACATAAAATATGAGTGAAAGAAGACTAGAAGAGCTAGTAAGCCGGTGTAATATCAGGTTCGGCGAGAGTGAGAAGATTGTTAAATGATCCAGAATGGGAATGAAAAGGCAAAATATATTCTGAGTTAATATGGAAAGGTTAGAACAATCGTGATACATTAAAGAGATATTCGTTTCTAAATTAATCCGAAGTACGCAGAATAATACAGTTTGTCGAATGAACAAATTCGTTCCACAGAATAGAAAATGCCCTATTTCAGAGAAATTTCTATTTCCGCTCCAGCGTGTGTCTTCATATCCAGTAGGCCAATGAGACCTTCTTCAATAAAAGCATGTCTTACTTGTAGAGCAATCACCAACAAACACATTCTTGCATTCCCATTAAGTTTTATAACATTCTAAATAGACAACACTTCAATTAATCTACTTTGTGTTATATAAATTTAAAACATGACTCTAACGATCAGATTCATGAAGCGTGCAAGCCAAGATGGCCGTTGGAAATGGAATGCCTTCAGTTTCACTCGTAGACTGGGCGTTCGCATGCCAAGCCAGTGATCGCAGCAATGTCACGTCGCATTTCCATTCCAGCCGCAGATCGAAAAAGAATGCGTTTCCCTTTCCAGGAGGAAAATGTTCGCAGTGGGCTCGCTGCCAAATGCACACATTAAATGCGCGGCGTGACTCACAAGGCAAGATTCAAAACACGCCTTATCAGAATACTGAAAACGCATCTGAAATAGCCACGAATACCGAACACAATGAACGAGTAAAACAAGCTTAAAGAGCCTGTTGTGATAGAAGCCTGAAAATAATTCAGCACTCGCAGGCACACACACATACAGTTTTTCACAAGAACGGATGGCACAAATACACTTAAATACTGTAATAAAATTAATAATTAAATGATATAATTAAAGAAAATCTCGGGATGACGCATGATTCAAATATAAATATTAAGTGATTTCAACGCTCGGTAGCGTCAGGACCAGAATTATTTTGAACAAAACCTTTAATGACCACATAAATGTATACATTAAATCGAGAAAGTAAATTAAAATGGTTGTGAATCAAACGTCAAAGAGAAGTATGAAACACAATTCGTAAATTACCGGCCAAAAGTAAGCATTTATACACACAAAGAAGTAAAAAAAGGCTAAGTGCAACAAAACATTTAAAAAATACCTTAACAACATTTATAGCCACGAAAATGAAGTTGAACTACCAAACTTAAGCAATCACCATAAGTATAAGTAAAGAATGAGTTTATTCAAAGAAATCAATGTGAGCATCGAATAACAACGACGCAGAACGGAGAGCGAAATATTTGAGAGAGGTGCTATGCAATACATCCTTCAGATAGCAGGTAATAGAAAATTGTAAATAAAGGAGTAAACCTTTGTCAGGCTCACTTTTATATTAATATGGGCACGACTCGGGTTTCGTAACGTAATTACATTTTACATCAGATAAATAATCCAAATGATTATATTCGAATCACACTGAGTTCGATGAAAAATGACAATAGTATTAAATAAAATGTAGCCAAAGGATGGTTAAACATCGATTTCTCTCTACATCTCCTCCATTTTTGCGAAAAGGTTTATACACCCACAAGCAATTCTATCATGGAATACTGAACGAAGTTGCCACAATCAGAGCAATGCATTGCTCAAAATAGTTCCAAATTTTCAACAGTCACCTCACATTTAGCATATCCTGATGAAGATGAATGAGTCACTCATCGAAAATGTTACCATTTAGAATTCTCAGTCAACTCCAACATTAAAAGGAATTTGTCAACTCCTAGCAAGAAATTATTTCAAAAATTAACGCAAGATATTCAATACCAACGTTTACATCATTTTCTTTATAAGTCATGGGCGAACCCGTGATGAGGTTTTTATGCAGCCGTGTTCAGTTTAACGGTAGAGCAACGCCAACGAAATATATAGTCAGGAAATGGTAACACAACTTGAATACTTAGTCTACTAAATCGTTGCGACCACTGCTACACTTTATCGCGGGTCACGAGGCATGTACATGGAGCATTCGCACGGCCAATATACACGGAGAACACGCAGTGCCGTGAGAGCGACACGACCCGCTTCACTGTCGAGGCCGACGAAAAGTGATGTACATTGGCACACAGTAACGGTCTTCAACCGCCAACTGGAGAAGGGGAACACCCTTGTGGAACAAAAAGGAATGTGGAGCAAATACTCTGGATAATAGGGTGGTTTCCTATTATTTTTTATTGCCTAAATCGAAAGATTATTACTCCTGGAGTACGATTTTTACGCTATTAGATTTTTGAATGACGATATCTATTCTTCGCGATTAAATGAAAAGTGAGAATTTTCAAGCGCAAGAAAACGCGACGGCTAAGGGTGAATGCTGGGAAAACCCCTTGTGACGTTATTCTGGTTCCAGCTGTCGCCGTGTGAGGTGACCTTGGGGCGGGGCTTTGAGCGCTGATACGACGCAGGCCGCTAGCATGTAGCAGAGTACCCTGCTACTAGGTAGCGCTTGGCTTAAATAAGGATTATTATTCCCCAATCAAACGAAGGAAATTTTCCGAACTTGGGCAATTTTAATGGGTGATTATTAAGAAATGTTTCCCTGAGCTCTATGCCTCATGCATGCATTGGTAATCTCAGACAATGTAAAACTCGTATCTACTCGTATAGAAACTAAGTCCCAGTGACGTCACGTTGAGTGGAATCGCATGGGCGCCATGGCCTTTTTCAAATGAGGTTAAAATTGACCATTAACTTTCGCTTAAACTGGGATTTCTTAAACCAATTAATGTGTATATTATGAATACACTAATAGTGGGTAACGAATCGCAATCAATGCCTTTCGTTTTCTTTGATGAAGGAAACTACCCTATTCCTGATCTCTCCAACATATTCAGCAGGATAGCTTCGCCTAACATCCAAGACGTTCACGCTCATCAGCAATCTCATCTCTACATCAGTATAACTTTGGTTTTCTAATTACATGTTTGATATAACATACTGCCTAACATACTCATACGAAACTCGCTAACCCTGGCTAATTTGATATCTTTACGCAACGCAATGTTTTAAGATCGCTTCTAAACGTTTACCATTGACGGAAAACAGCGACACTATTCCATACACGAAAGATGGGAAAAGGAAGAAAAGAGAATCAACTACTGTAAAATATCTGCATTTGTTTATAGTCGCTGAAATTATAGGTACTGACTGTTTTATAGCATGAAATTTTCATATATCCATGAAAGACGATTTACCTGTATGCTGAAGAGTTACACACAAAGCCACAATTGAAAGTAATTAAGCGCAAGATGGAGGAAATAAATCAAGGAAATAATTTATTACTTGTGTTCTTCAATTTTTTGCTTCAAGTAGAAGAAAAGTAAAAATTATAACTATATTAAAATAATTTCAGGCACTAACAAAAATGTTTTCTATTAAATTCACTTAAGTTACAGATATGGAGGCGAACTTAGCCACCAAAGTATGATCCTATTTCAAGTTATTCTTCCGAAGCGTCGTGACGTACTCAAAACTATGAAAGGTTGCATAAAAGGTCTACAAAATGAGTTACAGCATTCACAAACTTTGAGTAATTCCAATTTGCACAACTAGAAAACAGTAGAATGATGCCAAAGGTAAGCGGAAAATTGTGGTACCGTAATAAACGGATCATTCGACTTCTATCAATATAAATCATCAGCAGCATGAAGAACAAACGCTAAATAGCTAAGAAAAAAAAATCGAATGATAGATATCGTAAAATTAAGTTCATGCCACTCATGCTGCCGGAACTCTACAATAATTGAGTCAGGGAATTTACCGTAAAAACAGGAGTGACGAGCGTTCACGAACTGCCCTTGCTATATCCTTCCGTATTGACCGCGACGATTTTCCAAATGAATCTGGAATTTTTCCATCCAGAGAGAGAGAGAGAGAGCAGGAAGGATATACAGAGCATTCAAACGAGGTGAGAATTCATGCACGGGAAAAAGGTATGATTAGTAGCCATTAGCGCAGCTGCATCTAATGACAAGAAATCAAATCCGCGACTGGCACGTGGGATAGCGGCGAGCTATTTTCTTCGAAGAATCGCAGGAATTTCATCGGTTTTTTTACACGCTATTTCTACATGTTTATCTCACAGAAATAATGTACGAATGTGGAGTAAAAATTCATCGTTAGCACTTTCATAGTTTCACTGGAGGAGAAAATTATTGAAAACACCTACAGCATTTTATAATGAGGCATGAGTAACGAAAGGAGTTTCTGAAGGTTAATTGATAAAGGCATCACTGCACCATTATTTCGGTGACACTTTACATAAAAAATACAGCATTCTAGAATAAGCAACAGAAAATTATCGACTTCAGAAAATAAAGTTAGCGACTATGTAGAGGTACTTATTAAATAAACAACAGGCAATATTCAACAAAATTCACAAGAAAAGTTTGATGAATTAGAATTGGACTCCTTCATCAGTATTACCATTTTAGCTTTACGCTATCTTTAATCTTATGCTTGTATCCCTATACATGCGTATTTAAGCGCCAATTCCAAGAAGAAACTTGCTACCGTTACTCGATAAAATTAAAACAAGGAGAATAAATAAGAATATATTTAAGCTATAAATCCGCACATACAGATATCATCGGGTAAATTTAAAAAAATTCTTTGAAAGAAGTATTAAATAATGCAAGTTTACAATGCAGATTTTGAAAAGAAAGCCGTAAAATAAATTATACATATACTATCAAAGTATTCATGCCAGGAACTCACACTATAAACCTGATTCATTATTTATGAACAATTACAATATTACAGCGTTGAGGTTACAATGCCACAGTGCCTGACGCACTGTCCTAACAGCCGGGAACCTTTTATTCAATGCTGAAACAGCGAGACAGCTTAAGTAATTTGAAGGCTTTGAGGTAAACATCAATACTCCGCACCAATGAGATTGAAACACAAACCACGTTCCCTAATTCCTATGAGCAGGGCAGGTCGGAAACGGAGCTCGAAGAAGTAATTGAAAAACAATGTTTTACAACGACGAAAAAACCTCACGAACAAGAAAAACTTCTAAAAAATATCTATTCATGAAAATTAAAATATTAGATATAATTGTTTCTTGCCATATTCCCGCAATTGGGAAACATGGCTTAGTTACGAATGTAAATGTCCATACTTTCATGGGGCCGAATAGCCTAGCACAACTTGAACGTCAAATCGTAATGACAAATTCGAATGAATTTATCATACAAGGATTATAATGATTTACTACACGAAAAATGTATTTATTTATTACACGAAGATTGTATTGTAGGTGAACCAGTGTGTGCCATTGTGCCCATGACAGACCAAGCTATCAAGAATGGTGCGGCGTGTGTTTCTTGAGGATTACATGTAGGGGACACTAGGGAGGACTAGGACACATTTTGGAATTCAAATTTTTGTGAAAATATTAGACGCCTAAACCAATTTTTTTGCAATCCTTAGTTGGCTTGGACCTTATAAATTCCTTAGAAAATTTCTCGAGACATTAGAATTGGTGAGTACTGTGGAACTTAGCATTTTTTGGACATATGACATTTATTACATTATGACATGCACATTTAACCTAAGGATAGATAAACATCGTTTTCTCCCTACATCTTCTCCATTCCAAACCAATACCATCTTCTAAACTCACATCCGGAAAAGTGAGTCAGGAGCCATTTTAGGAGGAAATGCAGCTACTGCTTCTCATACATGTGACAAAACCAACTGCTACTAAACTTAAATAAAGAGGGGGAAATTTGAACTGTGCCATACCTCCCACTGTCCCATTCCTCCCTTGTTTCCCCTGTCCGTAGTTAGAAATTCACAAATCTCTCACATCACCACTGAGAAAAATGATGAACTATACCGCTGGAAATCACTCCTGTATCTATGCATCGAATTACAACTCTCAATAGGGTGGTTTCCTATAATTTTTTTATTGCCCAAATCGAAAGATTATTACTCCTGGAGTACGCATTTCACGCTTTTAGATTTTAAAATGACGATATCTATTTTTCGCGGTTAAAAGAAAAGTGAGAATTTAAAAGCGCGAGAAAACGCGACGGCTAAGTATGAATGCTGGGAAAACCCTGCGTGAAGTCATTCTGGTTCCAGCTGTCGCCGTGTGAGGTGACCTTGGGGCGAGGCTTTGAGCGCTGATACGACGTAGGTTGTTAGCAGGTAGCAGAGTACCCTGCTATCAGGTAGCGCTTGGCTTAAATAAGGATAATAATACCCTATCAAACGAAGGAAACTTTCCGACCATAGGCTGTTTTAATATGTGATTATTAAGAGATGTTTCCCTGAGCTCTGTGCCTCATGCATGCATTGGTAATGTCAGACGATGTAAAACTCCTATCTACTCGCATAGAAACTAGGTCCCCGTGACGTCACGTGGAGTGCCATCGCATGGGCGCCAAATTGGCCTTTTTTAAATGCGGTTAAAATTCCCCATGCCATTCGTCTAAACTGGGATTTCTAAAACCAAATAATTTGCATTTTATGAATACTCAAATGGTGGGTAACGAATCGCAATAAATGCCTTTCGTTTTCTTCGATGAAGGAAACTACCCTATTACATTTATTTCGGCAACATACCCACATATTTCCCATTCCACTCGCGCCAGCAGATCAAAACAAAATACCCACTCTCGCTAGAATTAGCAAACGTATGACATCAGCCACAGACTCATGATTCCATCCGGACGTGGGCCACGAAAACAACAACGTCATTATTAGGCTCGTCTAAATTAGTCTCTCGAAAGCAGAGAAGGAGGAAAACCGCACCGCTCTCTCCAAAGGGAAAGAAACAGCGCCTCCATAGTTGGCCGAGCGAAGCTAATGGTCGTCCCAATGAACTCGACTCGCTCCAAGGCCAAAGGCAGCAGCAGCAGCAGCACTGCCACGCGTGTGCAACTCCCGCCCTCCATCCCCCACGGCCATATATCTCCCAATCAACGAGGGACGTCACGCCGCTGAAACATTGGAGGAGGAGTAATTTTAGACCGAAAATAAAAATGAGAAAACCTCGCGGCCCATCAAGTGACGTGACAAAGGATCCCCGTCATGAAGATGAAGGAAATGACTGAGAAACTGCAAAAAAAACTGCATCATGTCTCTCATGAAAAAGAGATAATCACAGTTTAAACGCGTACCACTCCGACGAGGAGAGGGGCGAATATAACCTGATGCATACGCTCTTAGTATTAGCGATTATTATTACTCATATTGCTTTAGCGAAACCCTGACCATTAATGCGAATGATTACGAAATCAAGTTCCACTACTGGTCTATAAATCTAGTCCGCGGCCGGCCAGTTTTACATAATGATTATCAGGTTTTCCATATCTCAGGTAACACTGGATCTGAAATCAACATAGCGGTATAAATAATTTGTATTCATAGAGTATAATTTTTCTAAGCCTTGCTATTGCTAAATAATCTAGTATACACCTTCCAGAAATAGAAACCAGCTAGGCTCCGGAGGTCATATGGAAAATGGCAATTGTATAATTTTTATCCAAGATACACGGGTTCTATGCTTTACTATTTTGAAAACATAATGATTTCATCCGATATCTGTTCCAATTAACACGGATCTGATTAAAGCGATAACAATCAGTAATATTCACATGCATCCTAAACCAATCCCCCAAAATAAGTTACTTTAAACTGTTGACGGCAAAAATTATTCAAACATTTCCAGGCAACTACTCGATTGGTGAGGATAGAGATACATTATGAGAAGAGCAATCTACAGCTATGGTCATCTTCGTCATTTGGAACAGTATTACAATAAAGGAAATGTTGTCTCATAAAGAAAGAAGAGCAAGAAGAAACTCAATCCTTGAAGAATCCAATCAAGAAGAAGACTACTTGCAGTCCCATCCGATCCTATACGTGCATTACTTAGGTCTGAACCCAGCCTTTTGGAATAGGAAGCTAGTCCTCCGGTCATTACTCCGGCCTGAACCTCAAGATGCAAGCGACACTTCCCACAATATTTGATTTTCAACTTCATCTTGAGAAATTATGACACTTTGCCGTGTGAGAAAAGTTCTTAAAATCACATCCCCTTTAATCTGCAGAAGTTTAGCATGACAGAGTTTGTGGGGTTTGCAGTCGGGAGAGAAGCTTAAATATGGGCGACTTTTTCGAGGTCTAAACACTTTTATCGCCAGTGATGAATGATCCTGAAGTCATGAGTCGATAATTTAAACATAAGGGGGTTCAGGTGAAGTGGTAGTCCTCCCGCGCCGTGGGACCCGTGTTTCGAATATCGGGAGTTGTGAAAATTTGTCAGAGGCTTCCCGATTCGTGCTTGAGTGCGTTGTGGAGGGAAATTCCAGATTCAGCACTCCGTCGGTCCTCCTGGCGTCTTTCAACAAGGCGGCGCCAGGTTTTCCTCCACTCCTCCTTCCTTACCCTTCCCTTTGCAAAAATATCCTCGGCCGTCAGTCGCCTACTCCAAATAACTTTCTAACTATTTTGAACATGAAAAATTTCCATAAAGATAATTTGTGCACATATGCCTCCTGGAACATACAGTTACTGCCACCGTAATTTAGGCCTCCGATAAAATACATGTGTCTATCAGCGTGGCCATCACGTACCTATCCATCGTCGACGAATCCACCGACATTTGCGCCGACACAGCCGCGTGCATAAGCAATGAGACCTATATTACGTAGATGGATGGATGCGGTCGGGCGGGCACGGAGGGGCCACGGATCGTGCAGACTCGATCATCAAGACGGGGGCGAGAGCGAGGGGCCCCCCACCGCATTCCTGGGCCCGGGGGCGTCCCGTCCCGTTGGCCCTTGGTCCGCTGGCGCAACCTCCCGAGGAGCCGGTTCGAGCCGGTCGCGAGGCAGCAGGCAGGCGGAGATGAAAGGAGGCTGACGCTGGGACCGGATTCCTCAGACGTTATTCAATTCGCGTGCGCGGCCGTCGCTGAGCGATCCTGGCGGCCGGCCGAGGAGACTGCGCACAGTGGGGCAAAACGCCACCACACGAGTACATACACAATGAATTCGATTTGCCATATTCTTCAGTAGCTGTCTTTGTGATAAAATAATCAATTCATTGTGGAAGAAGGACTCCATGATGATCGTTTATTTTTTAATTGTGGACTTCCACCGATTTCATTTAGCATACGACCGTTTTAGATATAAATCAATGGCCATACTATGGTTACCGCGTTATGAAAAAAACGATAACGGCGGTAGGGAACATACTTGGTCTCGGTGGCGGCGTGGTAACGTCCTCGCTAGCCAAACAAGAGGTCGCGGGCTCGAGTCCCGCCTGGGTAGGTTTCTACTGTTCAGGGCGTGGTTGCTCGTGTAGGTTTAGTTGTTAAATCTGTTGAATACCCCGGAATAAAATGGCCAATATGAGCTGTATTCGGTGGTTTGAGAATAAAATAAAATACTACGATTATCGAGATGTACAGTACGATTATGGCGGTTTAGCTTCAGCCAGATTATGTTTAGACCACTCACGTCGGCTATATTATGGCCTAACCGCCGAAAGCGGCATTATTTATAATTTGGAGATGACCCAAATTATTTATCACCTTTGTAAGCTGGCTTTTAAAAGAGAAAAGTGACATAAAACGTTACGAAGCACATAAAAATTCAATGTCAAAATAAAAGCACTAATTATTGTCAAGTACCATCAAATAAGTTCTAAATACGATGGATATTATGGCTATTTTCAAACATCTCAGAGGGATATCATGAGCTTGTGCAGTATAAGGCAACGTTATGGTTTTAAATGCATAATTCAAAATATAGCGGCCGATATTTGGTGGAATCCCATTATTATTACCAACAATAATGGTATCTTGAAAATTATGAAAAACTTTTGCGAGGTACAAAAACTTTTAGGAGGTGTAATGCATAATTTGAATGTAATTACCGTCTTAAGGAAAAGCTCAATTTTTGTGCCGTGCGGCCAAATCACACGGCCTAAGTGTCGTTTAGGGGCAAATACAACTTTGTACTAAAGTATCGCCAACACAATTAATTATACGCAATATAGCATAGCTGATACATTAACATGCAGATAGTTCAAACAGAGTGTACTAAGTTATCATATTAAAAAAATGGCAATCATCTGAGGCTTACGCAGCAGCGGAAACTAATTGATTCTGACTAGTAGTTGGTTCCTTCCCAATTAAGGTTACACATTACCTACATATTAAATAAGTTAAGATAATACATCCTTCATAAATATAAATTTACTCAGTATTGCGAATTCACTTAAATTTCTCAGATGATAATTAATCAATAAGCTACTAATTTAAATCACCAAACGGTATGAACACAGCCAGTATAATAATAAGCCGTTGATATAAACGTCTCCCATATTATAACGGCTTTAATAACAAATCATCCATAAGTACTAAACTTTCGTCATTCGTCGATTTTCTCACTAAGCAGGAAGAATAAAAAGGAAGACACTAAAGCAAAAGCAAAAAAAATCAAAAAGTGCAGAGCAGCACCAGTAATAATCCATTTCGGGATATGGTAAAAATTCAAGTGTATTCCTCGCCTTCAATACTGAAAAATCACTGAGCATGATCACATCACCATGCGAGACAAGGCTTATCGGCGGAATGCACGCAGCCCTACCGATAGAAACAGGCACTACGGTTTCAGTGGGAGTGCATTTCGCAAGATTACTGGGTATTTTAAATTCTACCCAACAAGTATGAGACAGTGCTCCGGATAAACATGTCATCATACTTCCTGCAAAGAGCAAATAAAACACGAGATTAAAGTCGGCCGAGACCGCTGAGACAAAAAAAGAGGATATGTAAAACTATGAGGAGATTTTGAAACGTCCGGAGACTCGAGTTGAGTCACTTTGTTATCTTTGACAATGTATTTCCCATTTCTTCACGCTTGGACAAAAAATACTGCGACCAACATCAGAGGCAGCCGCCATGTGCATAATGATTAGGATTTATGCAGCAATCAAAGCGAAACATCTCATAACCTCTTGTTTAACCTCTCGATGCTCTTAACGTCTTGGTATTAAACATAGAAGTATTTATCTTCTCCGCAAAGTTGTACGTCTTAATTCATCCTTCCTGCAACCGTATTTAGGCTAAACTCGTTCGTTTCAGGATTGACTTTGTGAAAATCCATTGTAAACAATTAAAATGTTTGGCACTTTTTCACACAATTAATTTAAGACGACCGGTTTCGTCACAGAGGCGGCATCTTTAGATACAGAAATCGTTATTTTTATAGTTATTTTGTTGTTTATCTGGTTGCTATTACGCGTTGGTAGGGGAGGGTAACCATTCCCCCCTCTTGGAAATTCCCCTGAAGTTGAGTAACGCTCCAACTCCAAGGCGTAATAGCAACCAAATAACCAACAAAGTAACTACAAAAATAACGATTACTGTTCCTGAAGATGTCGCCTCTGCGACGAAACCGGTCGTCTTAAATACATTGTGTGAAAAATTACCAAACCTTTTAATTGTATTTAGTCTAGCCCATATTTCAATCTCTCGCAAGCCACCGAACCATACTACACTGAGATATTTTGTGTAATATCATACATATAAATCGTTATTTTAAGGGATACCTTATATTTCCTTAAGGGGTTTGATTTTGTAAAAAATTCCGAGTACTGAGCAACTAAGAAAAAGTTTCCGGCTCAAATGTGGGGGAAAACCCAAGACAGCCGAACTAAAAATCTTGCGGCGCAATTTTCTGATTCTCAGTATCTCTTGTGAAACCTAAGGTGGTCCCGGAAAAGAACCCCCACCTGAAAGAAGTGAATCTAGCGCACACAGGTAGGTTTTATTCACATCCTTAACCCCATCTAACCCTGTGGTAGAAAACTCATAGCATAAATCAAAACTTGACAAGGCTGCACATCTAAGATCATTATTGAAGCGACGACACTTGGCCAAGATGCCAATATGCTGTTGGAAACTGTGATAACTTATTAGTAATTAAAGCCCTCGAAACAAATTTTCACATTAGGATTCATAACTCTCATACAGTTCACAGATTTTATATAGTGAGATATGATGGTCAAATGAAGACAATTGTCGAGGGAGAATCGATGGGGAAGATCGGAGAATTAATGAGATAGGTACAAGGTTTTTTAAAATTGCTACTTGCAATGGAAAAATAAAAAAAAATAATTTAAAAAAGAAGAATAGAATATAGGACTCATATTATAAAATCTGTACAAAAAATTAAAATTCTTTAACCAATGTGAAATCACCAATTCTCTCAATTTAGCATTTAAGGTTCTGCTATTACAAACCAGTGGCGCAGCGAGGGATTTTCGGGGATAAACCCCCCCCCCCTCCTCAGGGCTCAGAGAATTTTTTAAATTTAATCAATTTCACTTAATTAATTGGATCATCATTACTTATAGAATAGCGTTAGGGTTAATCAAACATCCCTCAGAAAGCCGTAAAACTCTCCATTTTGAACCATTAATCTTAAAATTTTTCTGGAGGAGGGCCCCCGCAACTCCCACTTACCCTTGCGGGTATGCAATACCCCCACACCCCAATGTACTAGTTGCTCCTAAAACCCTCCCTAGCCTTAGCTGAGCCCCTGTCACGAATAGCACACTACACACTAAAAGCAAACAGATGCGAAAATATTATATTGTACTGTATAAGTGGCGGGTCGTGGTGAACTTGTTTTACCGGTACAGCTGAAACGCTTAACGATGCGAGTCCCTTCCGAAGATCGCGTAGGGATTGAGCGCCATTTTCCGGAATACATATTCGTAACGAAGCCAAGTTTAACCGCAGCAGCAGAGGAGTCACGCCGTGATCATCTCCGCGCTCGCACCGATTCGGGCCGGCGCAATATTCCAGCCGTCGTGCACGTCACTCATTGACCGACATTACAGCGGCGGGCAACGTCAAATTACCGCTCGAGAGTTTCCAAACGATTCGTCCGAGGATGGAGGAGGCAGGAGAGAAATCTTATAGCGGGAATGGAGGGGCGAATGAATCTTCTTTCATTGAGCGCGCGCTACATTTCCCGCCGTAATGGCTCGCTCAGCGCAGCGGATCGAAGCGTTGCCGGAAAGAGTAAGGAACAGTGCCACAAAAAAATGAAGCCCTCCCCATAGGCAATGTTCGGCATCGACACATGGAAACGTGCTTTCTCCATCACTTTCCGTGCTTTATTTCGGAAAGAGATGGAGACGACACGGTATACGGATGCGAAAGCTACGTGCAGGAAGTGGCAGATTTAGGAGGGCCATGACTACCTCAAATTTTACAAAAGAATTTTAATTTCTAAAATTTAAATAGTTTTTGTATCTTAGAATGAATCCATCCCTGCATCTAGGTTTATGATAAACTAGGTGGCGCACTAACATGTAAATAAATACTTGAAAAATACAAAAAAACTCAGCAAAAAATACAAAGCCTAACAAGGAAACTTGTTTTATACAAAATTGACTGCTAGAACAGCAGATGAAACAAAAATGAAAATTAAACTTTGTAATATTCCATTTAAATATATTTTCATAGACCGACCTCGGATTCGGATGTTGAAAGGTGTCGAATGACTGTAAGAAGTCGAGACGGCACATGGGTAAATAAATAAATATTTAAGAGGAATTACAAAATGCCTGATCTTAATTTCGGCAATAATGGATTTACGCACAGTGAGGCCCGAAGTTTTACGTATTATTACTTATAAAAGATGACCCATATAATTATGAGAGCTTCATCAACTGCTATACTATACCACTACTATACTACTATACTATTCATCTACTACCATACTACAATACTACTTCATCCCCTACTATCTGGTCCTCCGGGGAAGCGTAGCATAACTAACATTATATTTTTTTAGGTAATGAATTAAAATGTAAAAGATAAATGAGAATGAATCGAAGAAATGGTGCAAACCCGCATCATTTCTTCGTTTCAGGGAACGCTCAAAGAATAACAAAAATCTTTATTCCGTTTTGGGTATCAATAATAATCTCTGCACTTCCCTAAAGTGCCCCACAATAAAAATCCCGTTTCAAAATTTAAATTCCACTCCAAGAACTTAAATATAGCCTTCATTATGGCGATATCATACCTTGTCCACCGTCAATGCACAGATAATGCATCCGCAATTGTTTGCAGGAAATAAACTTCAGGGAAAAACGTCAACAAAGAGTGTAGGACCATAAGACAAGACCCCAAATGAAAAACTCAGTCTGATATCATGTAAAAGTCTGCTAATTGTGATCAAAAAACTATAATCGCAAGATATTTTAGTACAGATTATGTGCGTTCATAATTATTAGATAAGATGTATAAGGCCATCCGTATCATGCTCCGCAAATTAGCATTTAACTTCTATGGAACCAGCTCGGCGATGAATATTTTTTTCGCTTCGTCCCGGTGTATCCTTCTGTTATTGTGCCACTGTAAACTGGCCACAATGCTGTATGTGGGCACTCCAATGAAAATAAATATACCACAAAATAAACTTTGCGATGATTGACAAAAATCTGTGCATCATCAAGAAAACAATCCAGTCGCCTTAAAAACGGACAGCAAGGGCAAATGCGAAAGGAGTGGGGGGTAGTTGTTGCATACAAGGGATCATGGCCAGAACTGGGAGTTTAGTCGGGGGGTGGAGATCGGTTTGGCGCCCCCACCCCTTCCCTCATCCCCCTCGCTCCCTCCCTCCCCCACCACTAAAATGCTATATTGCATCCATAAGCTATTTTTTGGAGATGCTGTAGTTGAAATTACACATCATTTGAAATCATTTCAGGATTGATTTTGTGAAAGTTTACTACATCTATGAT